>NW_004955420.1:9912355-9929912 GCF_000276665.1 Chinchilla lanigera | reverse complement strand
AAAAACCAAAAAAAAAAAAAAAAAAAAAAAGAAAATGAATGTGAAATCACTTGGTTGTGGGAAATTTCTACAGCCCTTGAAATGGCCCAGAATACTAAACCAAGGCGTGCTCTATCACTGTGCTACACCATCACCAGACTTGTTTTCATTGAGACAGTCTCTCACTAAGTTGTCCAGGATGGCCTTGAAATTGTGGTTTTCCTACTTCAGCCTCCCTATTAGCTGGGATATAAATGTGCCACCACACCCATCCAAACCTTTTCACAATCAACTTTCTAGCCCGGCATGGTGGCGCACACCTGTAATCTCAGCACTCGGAGGCTGGGCAGGAGGATAGCTCCAAGTGTGAGCCAGCCTTGGTTACCAAGTGAGCTCAAAGCCACACTGAACTGCAAAGCAAGACCTTGTCTCAAAAAGACCGGAAAAAAAAAAAAAAAAAATCAACTTTCTACTATAAATCATGTAAAACCTTGACGCCACTATTAGACTATAACATTAATTTATGTGCTTTAGCTTCATTTATGTCTATCAAGCTGGCTATAAAAGCTAATCTAATATTCAAGCAGCCAATATACTTTTAACTTCATAAAATCTGAGGATAAACTATGAAATTGTCAACATTCAACCACTCCTGACTTACCAAAATAGAAGCTTCATGTGCTTCAACTCTAAAACAATACCTAATGAGCTCAGTGTAAAGCTGCTCCAGGCCATTTTAGTTCTAAATGGAATACTAACAGTCAAACCAGTCACTTTTCCCATCTTCAAAGTGGCAGGCTTTCTACAGCAAGGTTAACTTTTCCAAAGTTTCCTTCCCTCTTTAACCAAGGTAACGCGGTTGCAAAACAAGGGACTAAGTGAAAAGTGCTGCGTGTCATTACTAATTAAACAATTTAGTAGACATGGGCTTTTATCTACTAGATTTACAAAACTTTACAAACTGCAACAGTGGGAGCGGGGAGGGAAGGGAACATAAAAAGATGTGTTATGTACAAGTACCAACTCCCCATAATGAATGCAACCATTATGTACTGAAAACACACTCTAATGAAAATTTTAAAAAAAAATTTTGTTTTGCGGGGGGTCTTTTTGAGGCAGGGTCTCATTGTGCAGTTCAGGCTGGCCTTGAGCTCACTTTGCAACCCACGCTGGTCTCAAAGTTGCAACAATCCTCTTGCCTCAGCCTCCCAAGTGCTGGGATTACAGGCATGTACTCCCACATCCGGGGAAAATAAAAATTAAAAACCATTTACAGAGTGGTCATAATTGTGTAAGTCCATGTACATGGAACAGGTATTTTTGCATGTCAGCAAAATTATGAAGTGATAATTTCCAGAAGCATTTTTGTACCTTTTTTTTTTCGTCTTTTTCAGACAGGGTTTCACTATGCAGTTCAGGCTGGTCTTAAAATTCACTCTGTAGCCTAGGCTGGCCTTCAACTCATGGTGATTCTCCTGCCTCAACCTCCTGGGTGCTGGGATTACATGCATCCGTCACCACACCCAACTCAAGAAGCATTTTTTTGAAAGACAAGGTGGTATATTTTTGTACTATCAAATTCTGGCAGTGTTTTAGTGGTGTCGGACATCAAACAAAGGGCCTCATGCATGCTAGGCAAGCACACTAGAACTGAGATACTTCCCCACCCTACCACCAAAATCTTAAGATAGCCATGTCCTTTGATCCAGCTACTGAAGGTATTACAATCTATACCACAGGAAAATTTAACATGAAAACGTTAACTATGATGGCTAGCAAAAAAAATCTGCTAATTTCTTTTTTTTCCAATACAGGGGCCTTCTTACAAAGAGACAATTAATTAATTAATGATATCTTCAATTTTTTTGTGTGTCTTCTTTTGAGACAGGGTCTCACTATGCAGTTCAGTCTGGTCTCAAACTGGCAAGGATCCTCTTGCCTCAGCCTCCTGAGTGCAGGGATTATAGGCTTGCACCACCACGCCCAGCCGGATATCTTCAATTTTGATAATGATTCACCAAATTGTGCAGAGAAAAACTTTTCAGGCCTGAATCATAAAGCACTAAGTAAAATAAAACAATCATAACCACCTTTAGTTCATAAATCAGGAGGCAGGCCACACACACAGTACAAACACAATGCTGAACATTTCTGCTCAAGGACCTGTAACATCTTCAGCCTATCAGTAGGCAGTTTTTCCATAAATAGGAGACTCACAGTAAAGTGTCTGAGATAGGAGAAAACAAAGTATAAAAAGCACTATTACCAAAACTGGCCCCCACACGTTTCTAATTCTGGCACATTTCTGAACCCAAAGCTCTTATTGGGCCTACAATCCAGAAAAAGCTGTGATAAAAGAAATGAGTTTTGTAAATAAATCAATGTCTTTTTGCTATCCTCACAAAAAAAAGTAATGAAATTATATGGCTTCCTATATAATAATTAAGAGACTCAAAGCCTTATTAAAGAAAACTGAGGCCAGGCGTGCAGGCACAGGCCTGTACTCCCAGCACTCAGGATCACTGTGAGCTCAAGACCAGCCTGGGCTACATAACTGAGTTCAAGGCAAGCCTGCACTACATAGAGACACTGCCTTTAAACACACACACACACACACACACACACACACACACACACACACACACACATGAAACTGGCAGAAAAAACTGTCTAGAAATGTCTAGTCCATTTATCTATGAATGCCTCAAGTTTATCCCTATGGTAGAGTAGTACTCCATCATGTACAAATAACCATAATAAATACAATCATTATACACTGCACGCACTGATAAAAAAGTTAATAGAAAATAAAAACAAAAACAGATTATACTACAAAGCCACAGTAACAAAACCACCATAGTACTGGCACAAAAAAGTCAACACCAGAGAGCAGTGAATGAAACAGAGGACACACTGTAAAAGCACTAAGTTAGGGCAAGGTGGTATAGCTCATTGGTAGAGCACTTGTCCAGTACACATAGGGCCCTGGGCTTTGATCCTCAGTAGAACAGGAGAAAAAAATGGCTACTGACACCTATTTCATCAGTTAAGAGGTTCTCCGATGCCACCAGTTCCAGTTTCATTACCCAATATAAATTAGGTATATATAAACACTTAAAAATCTCTTCCATCAACTTCCTGTGAAAATTATATAGCACATTGGGCATCTGGGAGAACGGTACCAATTTCTTAAAATGAAAATAAAATGTTCTAAGGCCATGGAGACAGCTCAGAGGCACAGCACCTGCCTGGCAAGCACAAGGTCCCAAGTTTGATTCCCAGTATCAAAAAAAAAAAGAAAATGTTCTATACCTATCATTCATCATTCTACTTCTACCTAAGAAGTATTTTTAACTTTCTTCTTATATAACAGTAGGCATGTTAATGAACAGGTAACATTAAAGACAAGATACCCAAGACCTACTAAGTATGAAAAAGCAAGATAAAGAGAAGCAGTGAAATAGGAACCCACTGTGAGAATGTGGCTGAACAGTGTTCTTTTTCTTTTTGCTTTTCTGTACGGTTATAATTTTCCAGAATATTCTACAAGGCAGTTTGCTAATTATAATATTTCATATTACGTATGAACCAGATTACTAATCTCCACAATATAAGATGATAACTATCAGATACCGAACCAAATCACTAGTCCTAACTTGCAAAGACAAAAAACAGTGATTAACACCATATTCTGCATCAGATATTTTTATTATTTGTGTCAGATTCTTTTAAAATCAATCCAAATGCACTATTATCCCTAATCAATCTTTACTTTAGTGAAAAGACATCAAACCCACAAAGGAAAAAATAGAGCTAAGAATCTAGTTGACTCTAAATCTCAAGCAATTCTGCATTACCTAGCCATCACAAATAGACAGGAATTATGTTCTCTACCAGCTGAACAGATTTTCTAGAAGAAAATTTATTTAAAGCAAGCCAGGCATGGTGTCATACCCCTGTAATCCCAGCATTCTGCAAGGCTAAAACAGGAGGGATCCCAAATCCAGGGCCCACCCTGGGCACCTTAGATTCAGTGAAATCATCTCAAGAAAAGGACTGAAGCTGTAGCTCAGTGTCAAGGGCCTAGGTTTAATCTCCAGTGCCCTGTCCCATAATTTTTGTTTTAAACAGGTACCATAAGAAAAAGAAACTTAGCACATACCTCTACTTCATCTCCTTCACTAATTTCTTTTTTAATATCAGGTGGTGGTGGTAATCTAACTTCATTAAATGGAACCTGGCGTTCTGGTTGCCAACTGAAAGATCAGACAAGGAATTAACAATGTAAAGATACACTATTCTAACAGCCCCTTAAATGGAAACTATATACATAGCCTATGCTTAGTACTAAATATTTTTTAAGTTAATCATTTGGTGTGCTTAATACTATAATTTCCTCAATAAACTGAGGTAGAACAGATTCTGCACAACTCTTAGTAATATTTATAAACAATTAACACAATATCACATTCCAAGTTAATCATCCTACGATTGGTACATACATTGTTCTATTAAAGGAAAGTTTACAGTGATGACTCACTTAGGTTCAAAATAAACATTTACACAGATGCCCAAAAAGTAGAAGAATCAACGTATCTCAAATACAACTACATCACTTGTGAAGAAACATAATTCCATAGATTTCAAAATAATAAAAACTGCATAATTTTGTACAGTATACACGGTCAGAGAAAAAAATACAATTCAGTTTGAGGGTGGGGCTCACTGGTACAGCACATATTTAGCATATGGGGCACTGGGTTTAATCCCTAACACCAAGAGGGGGAACAATTCTTTAAATAGCTGAATTAAAGCCAGGCACGGTGGTGGCACATGCCTGTAATCTCAGCACCCCAGGTTGAGGCAAAAGGAACATTCCAAGTTCGAGACCAGCCTGGGCTACAAAGTGAGCTCAAGACCAGCCTGAACTGCATAGCAAGACCCTGTCTCAAAAAAAAAAAAAAAAGAAAAGCTGAATTACCAAAGCTTTACTGTCACTGTCCTACAACAAACACAAACATTATAAATTAGACCTTACAAAAAAGCTTAATTTCTTTAATTTTTGTAATAAATAATACTAAACTACTTATCTGTTTACATGAGTTGTTGCATTTTATAACCTGAATTTATAAAATTAAATTTTATACATTTACTCTAAGTTCTCAGCCATTTATACTAACAAATAAAATGCTCCCACAGCTTCTCTCTGCCAGTACTGGGGAGAGCAGCAAGTGACAAGTAAAATGATTGTGGGCTGCTTCTTTTCACCATTACTATCTAAATGGCAGCTGCTTAAAGACAAATCATCTCAACACTTGTTTCTACACTGAAGCAGCTGTTGGCAAAGAACTTTTCAGGCAGTTCCAGAAGCAGCTCAAATGTGGAAGTTGAACAGTTCTGTGACCTTCAATTAAACTGTGCTCTTTTATTATCCTTTCCCAACCCTAGTATACTGACTGTCCTTCTGCTTTTAGACCATCTAGCCCTTACATAAAATTTTGACACTAGCTCTAATTAATTAGTATCAGGCAATCAGAAGATAACCTAGTAACTTTGGTCGCATTTCAACATTCTGGGATTTTAAAAATTAAACATATTCAGGAGACCGAAGCAGGTGGACCACTGAAAGTTTGCGGCTGGTCTAGGGTACACAGTGAGTCCAGGCCATGCCAGCCTGAACTACACGGTGGGATACTGTCTCACAACAAAATAAGCCTGGGTGTGGTGGAGCAAACCTGTAATCCCAGCACTGGTGAGGCTGAGGCAGGAGGATCACTGTGAGTTTGAGACCAGCCTGGGCTACAAAGTGAGCTCAAGGCCAGCCTGAACTGCATTGCGAGACCCTGTCTCCAAAAAAAAAAAAAAAAAAAGACCAAAAAAAAAAAGCATATTCAAATATGTACTAATGAAAAATAAATAAAATTGAGCATATTAAAATGTCATTTGTGCCGTCTATTTCAGCCAAGAAAGTATTTCTTAATATTTGTTTTTTGCAAAGAAGAGTGATAAGTAAACTGAGGAGAGAAATACAGATTAAGAGTTATCAAAACTGGACTTATATGAACTCTTAAGACAATCAAACACCCAGAGGAGTCCCATGCAACAGCAAAAGCATTTTCTCACCAACAGTAGTAAGACCAGAAACAGTTTAGCACTAGCAATCTTTTTTTTTTTTTTTTTTTTGAGACAGTGTCTCATTACGTAGTTCAGACTGATCTTGAACTCACTATGCAGCCCAGGCTGGCCTTGAACTCCCAGCAATCCTCCTACCTCAGCCTCCCAAGTGCTGGGATTATAGGTCTGCGCCACAGCATTAACAACTTTTAAAATTAACATCTGTCAATAAAAATAACTTACTTATTTTCAAAAACAACTGTGAGGGAGTCTTCATGAACATCTTTGATAAATCCCTGAAAGAAATAAAACATTAAAAGCTTTATTAATAGTAAGTTAAATGTTACATGTAACTAAAATATGATAAAGATAAATATGCTATACTGAAAGAATCCAAAGTTTGAAATTACACAGATTACTGTTTCTCATCTCCACCATGAGAGATACACAGTCTTGTGAATTTAACTCTCTAAACCTCATTTTGCATACAATATATCACCTACCTTGAAATTTGCAAAAGTAAGTGCACATTTATTTTTACTGGATCACAGGCATTAACTGAGAGACAGTATTTAGTGCTGTGACTAACAGCTCAAGATCTAGAATCTGGCTGCCAGGACTGATCCCAGCTTTTATCACCTACACATCCCTGATTGTAACTGTAAAGAATGTAAAACTTTTAACAGTTAATACGTATCATACATCATTAAATTAAGCTTCTACCTTACAATTCTGGAAACATTTTTTATTCCATTCTCTGCCAAAATCTAAAAATCAAACAGCTGCCACTCACTTCAGGTTGACTGTCTAACCACCCTGCAGTGATACTCTGGCCTGCTTCTCTATTTCTAGTATAATGCACATTCATTTGGTCAGCACTTTCACATTGATGTCACCAACCGATCCATCTATATTGTACCTTTCCCATGTTTTAAACACTTAACTAAGAATCACCAAACCCATAAATGTTAGTAAATCATCTCTTGTCATCAGCAAGTATTCCTATTTTCAGCTTTCACTAACACTTTCCAGTTCTTCAAACCGGAGTTTGCCAAGGTCCTGAGTTCAATTCCCAGTACCAAAGAAAATAAAGTAAAAAATAAAAATGAAACAAACAAAAGATAGTCTCACAACAGTAACTAAAAAAATTCAAAAATGTGCAAGACCTATGTACAGGAATTTTTGAAACCCTAATAAATAAAAATTTTAAAAATGTAAAACATCATAGTTTAGATTTTGATACTGTAAAAACTCTCATACACCCCCTAAAGTTAACAGATCAAAAAAAAAAAAAAAAAAAAAAAAAAAAAGTTAACAGATCAATGAAATGCCACTAAAATACTGAGGGAGTATACATATGCTATTGAGGGAAAAAAGAATCTTAACAAAAACAGAGTAAAATCTATCTCAAACAACAAAACAGAAAACAAGCATTCAAGAGAGAGACTTTTACCTGGGGATGGTGGTACATTCCTGTAATACCTGCTAGGGCAGGATGACAGCAAATTGGAGCCCAGCCTGGGGAACTTACTAAGACCATGTCTCCAAAAAAAAAAAAAAATGCTGGGGATATATAGCTCAGTGTGATGTCCCTGGGTTCAATCCCCATTACTGCAAAGAAAAATGAAGAAAAGCCGAAAGCAAAAGCTGAAAGCAGGGAATGGTGGTGCACGCCTTTAATCCCAGCACTTAGAGGAGGATGAGGTAGGAGTATCACTGTGAGTTCAAAACCACCCTGGGCTACAAAATGAGTTAGAAGGCCAGCCTGAGCTGTATAGTGAAACCCTGTCTCAAAAAAGAACGCCACCCGCCAAAAAAAGAAAGAAAGACCAGCACTCAGGAGGTTCAGGTAGGAGAATCACTGCCAGTTCCAAGCCAGCCTGGGCTTAAATAAGTGAGTTCAAGGCCAGACTGAATTGCAAAGTGAGACACTGTGTCAAAGATGAGAGGGGAGAGGAGGAAGAGGGGAGGGGAAGAGAGCGAGGGGGGAGGGAAGGGAGAAAAGGAGAAAGAAAAAGAGGGGAGTGGGGATAGACTTTTAAGTTGGGGGCTGAGGTGGCACATAATAAGACCATACCATACCTACCATATTATACTTACTTTAAAACTGAAGTAATCAAGGTAATGGGGAGAAAAGACACTTCAAAGGAAAAGAACACAGATTCCAATAATATGTGAGACTCAGAATTTTATAAACAGGAAAGGAATGGATTACCTTTTTTTTTTTTTTTTGGCAGGATCTCACTATGCAGTTCTGGCTGGCCTTGAGCTCACTTTGTGGCCCAAGCTAGTCAGGAATGGATTACTTTTAAGGGACATTAGGATATTTGACTAATACATACTTGGGAAAAATAAAAATGAGTCCTTCATCAAAACCAATCAGTGCATTAGATTCAACATTTTTAATCAAAAATTCTGAGAGAAAACGTGAGTAAAAAGGTGAAAGACTTACACGATCTGAAGAGAAACCAGAGTATGACAAAACCTGAGTTAAGAATGACTCTTTCTAAACCAAACAAAAATCTCAAAGCCTCAGTTTTATAAATTTGTAGTACCCAAAAAATGAGCTATAATGAATAATACTCCATACAAACTTTTAAAAAAGAACAGAGGGAGTCAGGTGCGGTGGTACACTCTGACAGCCTGAGACAAGACAGTTACAAGTTTGAGCCCAGCCTAGCCAACTTAGCAAGACCCTGTCTTAAAAAACTTATTTTGCGGGGGGGGGCCTACCTCAATGCAAAGGCCCTGGATTCAATCCTCAGTACCAATAAGCAAGTAAAATTTAACCAAGATAATAAATGAGAGGGGACAACACCTAGATACCCATTTTAATAATATTCTCAGGGTCCAGGGAAAAAGCTCAGTGGCACAGTGCCTGCCTGGCAAACACAAGGTCCTGAGTTCAATTCCTGGTACCAAAAACAAACAAAAAAATTCTAGGGATGAGAAGGTAACTTGGAGAACATATAATTTTAACATGTAACTTTTAAAATGCTTCACATTTCTCCTCCCATTTTGTGTCTTATAGAGCAATATCGCCATACAAATCTCAATCTTATTTTTTAATCATCTACTTGGCAATTTTGAGGTAAAAGTTTAAAAAGCTTCTGAAAAAAACAGATTATTTGCCTAACTTATAGATATTTTGTAGCATATTTTGAAGTTACAGAAAAAACAGGCATCCAACCTGATGGGAAGGAGAAAAACATCCTTTAAGTGAAACAGAAAGTCGCCAGGCATGGTGGCGCACACCTGTAATCCCAGCACTCAGGAGGCTGAGGCAGGAGGATCATTTCAAGTTCGAGGCCAGCCTGGGCTACAAAGTGAGCTCAAGGTCAGCCTGAACTGCATAGTGAGACCATGTCTCAAAAAGGCAAAAAAAAAAAAAAAAAAAAAGAGAGAGAGAGAGAAAGAAAGTCAAGCAAAGTTTCACTGTACAGGAAGTTGTAAGTACTAGTCTAAAGGCTTTTTCCTGTGTTCTTTTCATCGTTATGAAACATGGCAATATTAAATATGGTAACAGCAGTCAGTAGGGTAAATAAAGTACCTTTCATAATTTCTAAGATTCTGAACGGAAACCTAAAAGCAAAATCCAAGATTTCAAGATTTACAGCCTAAAGCTTTAAGGTTTGTTTTGTTTTTTGTTCTGTTCTAAAACAGTCTCACTATTTCCCCTACGCTGGTCTGGACCCTGGCGAGATGGAATCTCAGTGTTGTTTTAATTTGCATTTCTCGAATGACTAATGGCGTTGAACATTTTTTCGTGTATTTATTCGCCATTACTACCTATTCATTAGAGAAGTGTGTATTCATCTCAGATGCCCATTTTTGGATTGGGTCTTTGAATCTGGGGGGCCTGATTTTTTTTTTAATGCTTTATATATCCACCATAGAAGTCCTTTGTCTGAGGGGCAGCTGGCTAAAATTTTTTCCCAATTTGTGCGTTTTTGTTTTTTTTTTACTTTTCTGTGATTTCTTTAGATGTGCAAAAACTTTTCATCTCACCCCAGAAAGAATGGCTACCATCAAAAAAATTAACCGGAGAGGTTGATTGAGCTGGAGAGGCTGTGGGGAGAAAGGAGCCCTACTCCACTGCTGGTGGGTAGACTGGTGAAACCTGTGGAAATCAGTTTGGAGATTCCTCACAAAGCTAGGATTGGAAGTCCCATTTAACCCAGCTACTCCCCTTCTGGCTATTTTCCCAGAAGAACTAAAGACATCATAGCACAGCGATATATGTGCACCCGTGTTTATAGCAGCACAATTTATTATAGCTAAACCTTGGAAACAACCCAGATGCCCATCCACTGAGGAATGGATAAAAAAGGTGGTATTTTTACACAATGGAGTATTACTCAGCTATTAAAAAAGATAAACTTGAGGCTTTTGTAGGTAAATGACGCAACTACAGACCATACTCATAAGTGAAATAACTGGACCCACATGTGTAAACATCATATTGTCTGCGTGGTGTAGGAACTTGAAAGACTAGGTAAAACTCTAAACGTACAATAGATGATAGGAAAGGGAAAGAAATTGCTCAAAGGAAGGAACGACTGGGATGAGGGAAAGAAGAAAAAAGAAAGAAGGCAGGCAAAATATAAATATATATATATATGAATAGCTGCAATAACTGTATTGCTGATGTCTGATGGTGTACTGAACCGTTAATGCTTACAATTTTTTATGTTCTGATCAACTTTGCATGCTTGTGTCTGGTGGTCTGAGCAACTGATGTGAAGGTAACAATATGCAATGGAATTACAATGGTGAACTTTTATCATCTTGTCTGGTGAAACTCTGTATTATCTCTACTGTTTTATCAAAGAATTATTTTCTTATTCTCTATAATGGTTTGAGCAATCTTTCACTCTTACATCTGGTAATCTGAGCAATGTAGTTGAGGACAGCGATATATAACAACCACTGTTGATTCAGATTATTTTGTCTTGAGACCCTGTATCACTTTGAATGTTCTTGCTTTGATTTGTTTGTTTGTGATACTGGGATGCTGCTACTGTTCTATTTTTTTGTTTGTTTCTCACTTACTACTCTCTTTATAATAAAATAAAAAAGCCAGGCGTGGTGGTGCATGCCTGTAATCCCAGCACTTGAGAAGCTGAGGCAGGAGGATCTTTGTGAGTTCAAGACCAGCCTGGGCTACAAAGTGAGCTCAAGGCCAGCCTGAACTGCAGAGAGAGATCCTGTCTCAAAGACAAAAAAATAAAATAAAATAAAATTAAAAAAAATAAACTTGAAGGCCTGGGGATATAGCTCAGTAGCACAGTGTCTGCCTGGCAAGCGCAAGGTCGGAAGTTCGATTCTGGTACCAAAAAAATAAAATAATAAAAAATAAAAATAAAGTTATTAAAATAAATTAATTTTCTACTAGAGGTACTAGGCTTAGATTTGTTAGATGCGGTAGAGCTGTAGAGCTTTTCCTCTGACTAAATGTCCATTTTCAATCTGACCACATCAGTTAAAAATTAATGCTGAAGCTAAATCTAATTATAAAAATATAACCCATGAAAACAGAAAACTTACTGGAATAATTTATGCAAAATCACTACTTCGAGTTTTTAATTTCTCATGAACAGCCCCAACCACAATATATCTGATTATCTTTTGGTATCCCTTGATCAATTATCAGTTTATTTTATTGCTGCTTCTCCTATCCCTAGTCAATCTTCCTAACCCCAATTCTTTGAGGATGGGGGCTGAACTTAGTACCACTGAGCTACAGCCCCACCCCTTATTATTTTGAAACAAGGTCTTGCTAAATTGCCCAAACTAGACTCAAACTTGAGATCCTTCCACCTCAGCCTCTTGAACAGCTAGGATTACAACTGTATGCCACCACACCTGGTTTCTCAGCCCAAATTCTAACAATTTAACATCTCTGAAATCAGGATGGTTCTTGCAATTGACATCTTAGAAGACCTGACAGCCACATGGCAGTCAAGATATAAATATTCAGATATCTCTACTCATGACTGATGTGTCTAATCAAACAAATGTCCACCTGTTATTCCTTTGACACCTCCTGAAAACATCAAGAAAGCACCAGAATCAAAACTCGCAGATTTTGTCTGTGTGATCCATTTCACAATTTTTTACATGAAAAAATTAGCCAGGCATGGTGGTGCCAAGGTGTGGTGGTGCATGCCCATAATCCCAGTGCTTAGGAGGCTGACAGGAGGATTGCTGCAAACTGAAGTCCAGCCTGGGTTACACAGTGAGCTCGAGGCCACCTCAACTGCATAGCGAGACCCTGTCTCAAAAAGACAAAAAAAAATATTTTTTTTGGTTTTTTTGAGACAAGGTCTCGCTATGCAGTTCAGGCTGGCCTCGAGCTCACTGTGTAGCCCAGGCTGGTCTAGAACTCGCAACGATCCTCCTGCCTCAGCCTCCCAAGTACTGGGATTACAGGTGTGGCCCATCACGCCCAGCAAAAAAACCAGAAATTCATTAAGCAAATTGTTTTATAAACATACATCTATAAAGACCAATGCAGTAAGGCATTCACTGTGTGTACTGAATTAACATCTCTTATACACAGTATTACCTATGTGCCAAGATGAGTGAATTTAAAAGAAATGGTTGCACAGACAGGAAACAGACTGAGAAAAGACGGCTGAATGTCTCCCACATTTGGCTGATCATCATTACCCTATGCAATTTTATATTTTTAAAAAAAGTGTTTCTCAATTTGCAAACAAAAGGAGCTGACACTTCTTCAACTAGGGAACTTTGAGGAACTCAAAACATCTCAAGTGTGTGCCAGGAGAACTTACCAATACCCTGAATCTTGTAGTAGCTTTTATGTCATGTAATTTTAAAAATTTATAATAAAACATTTTGTTTCTAGACTATATAGTTAAGATTTTTTTTTAAAAAAAATCTTTATAAAGGCAAAGAAAAAACTTTCCTGAAAGGACTGCAATATAATGGTTTCACAATCAGTATGTCTCAGATTCCACTAATGTTGTTGGAAGACAAAACAAGACAAGATACGAGGTAGAGTAGTGGTACATACGTATAATCCCAGCACTCTGGAAGGCTGAGGCAGGAGGATCTAAAGCGTGAGCCTAGAAACTCAGCCAGACCTTGTCTCAAAATAAAAATACAGGGGAAAAGGGTGGCTAGGAATATAACTCAGTGCAAGGGCCCTGGGTTTAATCTCTATTACAGAGAAAGCAAGAAACGGGGCTTTATTTTCCAAAAGCAAAACACAGTGTTTCCTTTTAAGGGTCTCTTTGTGACTCTTCCCAGAGTAGCAGCAGACTTTCTGAATCCTCAGAAGACCTTCAATTCCAAATGAAACTCAGCCCTCCTGGATGCCAGATACCACCCCCTCATCCCAATCCTAGAAATTAGTAAAATACAGGTAAGGAGAGCAAGTACCTCACTGGGGGAGAGCGGCACGGATTCACCAAAAAGATGAATTATTATTTAATATATGATGGCATAACTATCTACATGAAGACCAAAATAATTCTCAATGTGGTAAATATTTAAATGTAAAAGTAAATAAAACACTGCAAAATAATATAAAAATTACAATCTGGCCGCAGGCTGTCTAAACCAGTAATAGAAATCCAGAAACCTTAATAGGAGAAAAAAAAGTTTAATAGTATGTGAAAAAAAAAAAAATTCCTCCAGAGTCAGGGATACAAGAAAGAAAGTGACTAATCCCAGCAATCAGGACACTGAGGCAAGACGATCACCTCAACTTCGAGAGCAGCCTGGGCTACAAAGTGAACTCAAGGCCAGCCTGAAGTGCAGAGTGAGGCCCTGTCTCAAAAAGACCAAAAAAAAAAAGACAAAATAAGGGGAGAAGACACTTATATTAAGTCAAAGGGTGAATATTCACAACAACAAAGATATCTCAAAAACTAAGAAGCAAACCCCAACAGAAAAGCAGGCAAAATCCAGGTGTGGTGGCGCACACCTGTAATCCCAGCACTTGGGAGGCTGAGGCAGGAGAATAGCCAAGAGTTTGAGATCAGAGTGTACTACATAGTGAGTTCAAGGCCATCCTGAACTACATAGTGAGACTCTGTATAAAAACAAACAAACAAAAAAAAGGCAAAAAGACAGGGCAAGGGGCCAGAAATATAGCTCAGGGGAATTGAGCCTGTCTAGCAAGCACGAGAACCCAAGTTCGATACCCGTTACAAAAAAAAAAAAGACAGGGCAATTCATGAGAGCAAATTAAAAGGGCAAAGCATTAAAATTCTCACACAGGATCCGTAAATCAGAATTCCAGTGAGATATCTGTCCTTTACATATAAGAAACTGACAAAAATTAAAAATTGTAATACCAATTTCTGGGGTAAACATAAAGGTAAAAGTTATCTTCTTTTGATGAAGCATACACAAAGTAGTAAGCCATTCTGGAAAATAACCTGTTAACATTAGAGTTTTTAAAAAAATACCCTTCCTCATAGCCAGGCGTGGTGGTGCACACCTGTAATCCCAGCACTTGGGAGGCTAAGGCAGGAGGATGATCAAGAGTTCAAGACCAGCCTGAGCTACAAAGTGAGCTCAAGACCAGCCTGAACTGCACAGCGAGACCCTGCCTCAAAAAGACAAAAGATAAAAATAAAAATAAAAAATACTCTTCCTCAAAGCTACCTTATTCTTTGAAATTTATCCACTGGAAACACAAATGTGGAGCAACAAAAGAAGAAAAAAGAGAAAGAATACAGTGTCTATTAACTGAGGAACACCTAAATTTGGTATGTTCTTAAGCAATATTAAGTAGCCATTACAAATAAATTATACTCCAGATGAAAACAGTCAAGATGTGGATGACTGTATTTTTTCTAGAGCATAATGAAAAACCCTACATTTGTATATAAATGCGCACCTATAGTTCTTTGATCAGAAAGCGAAATCTGGAATCATGTATAAATAAGGGTACCTGGAATAGAAGATCAAGTCAGGAGAAAAATATATGGGGAAAAAATATCACAATAAACCAAGTTTGTAGTCAGGCATAATGATGCACAGCTGGAATAGCAGTACTCTGGGTGGCTAGGGTGGGAGCATCATAAGTTCTAGCCCAACCTGGGCAACTGGGCAACTTATCAAGATCCTGTTTCAAAATTAAAAAGGGTCTGCAGAATGTAGCTCCGTGTGAAGGCACTGGGTTCAATCCTCAGTACCACAAAAAAAAAGTAAAAATAAACCAAGATTGAACATCACACCTATACATGTACAAAATTATGCACAAATATGTGTAAAATGCATTTTCTAGAAACAAAATGTTGAGCTGGACGTGGTGGTGCACAATTATAGTCCCAATACTCTCAGGAGGCTTTGAGACAGGAAGAATCCAAATTTGAGACTAGCTTGGGCAACAAAGCAAGACCATGTCTCACGACCGCCCTACACATCTGGCTGAACACTTTGCTAAATGGCCTCTCTGGCACATGTACACAGCACCATAACATGTTTGAAATTTTATTTTTTCTAAGACATTCAACTTCTACTTTCTAAAGAAGAAACGTTAGATTTTTACAGCACCTAAAAGTCTTAGTTGCAATCTGATAACAAGCACCAAACACTCAACGCTACTACTGCAATCAAAACTTTCTTAGATGGGCATGGTTGTGTATCCTGTACTAGCTATTGAGAAGACTGAGGGAAAAGGATCTGCTTAAGTTAAGGAGTCCAGCCCAGGCTAACACAGTGAAACTCAGATTCAAAAAAAAAAAAAAAAAAAAACCTTCTACAATGTACCCGTAAGACCTACGTAACTAAATCTACAAAATGAAAAATTATTTCAAATCAACAGATGTTCTACAAAAACGTCCACAAATTTACTAATTATGTTTATCATCGCATGGTAAAAAATTCTAATAAGCAAAAAATCATTGAAAGCAAGCTCTCACCATTCTATTATAGTTATTTAACTGTTCTGAATTTTAAATTAGAGAATATTTCATAACAATCCACAAACATCTACTACTTTCATGCTAGTAACGTCCTCAGCTCATTAATTTTATATGTTTATAATATCCAACAGCTCTTGAAACGGAATGATTCCATGATTCCAAATAGCCTCCCAAAACTATTCTAACTTTTGCATTGCAAAGAAGAAATATATGGAACAAAGTTTTGGGACGATCTCTAAACCTGAACAAAAGTACCACACAACTTGTGGTACTTCAAAAAAAAAAAAATTTAGGTTCAGTTTGAATCAGAATCTGAAAAGGATATAGTAATTCTGTATATATAGGGTCACTAAGACAATATGATTAGTATCCAGAAGTGAAGAATTAGATATATTCATTCAGTCATAGATATATGACTCCTATATACTAACTACACCAATCAAGATACAAGAAAATGTTAACTCTTTAAAATAACCTGAGGCCAGGCATGGTGGTGCACACTTGTAATCCCAGCACTCAGGAGGCTGAGGCAGGAGGATTATTGCGAGTTAGAGACCAGCCCGGGCTACAAAGTGAGCTCAAGGCCAGCCTGAACTGCACAGCGAGACACTGTCTCAAAAAGACAATAAAATAACCTGAAAAAGCCAGGCGTGGTGGCACATCCCTGTAATCCCAGCACTTACTCAGGAGGCTGGGGCAGGATTGCAGTTCAAAGCCACCCTGGGCTACAAGGTAAGCTCAAAATCAGCTTGAACTACATAGTGAGACCCTGTCTCAAAAAAAAAAAAAAAAGGCTGAAAAAACTTTAAAACAAATAATCATGAAAAAAGAAATAATTGTTTATCATTAATTAGCCTGATTAAGGGGGACAGAGAAGCCTGAAACATGAAGTTCATAATCCTTAACAAATACTAAAAGCAAATATTCCTTTGCCAACAGTAACTACAAAACGCATCAGTTATTACTAGAAAAACCTCTCTCTATTCATACTCCCATAAAATGTTGAGGCTAGAGTATTCCAGACAAGAAGTAATACCATACATTGTCCTAAAAATAAGTAACTAGTTAGCTAGCAATGAGGACAGAAATTTGTTTTTTGTTTGTTTATTTGGAGGTAGGGTTTCACTATGCAGTTCAGGCTGACCTTGAACTCACAAGGCTGGCCTGGAACTCACGGTGATCCTCCTGCCCTAGTCTCCCAGGTGAGAAACTTGCTAAATCTGAAATTGAAATAGTTCTATTTTAACCATGGCTTTTACCCTCTTTAATGTAAAGAAACAGACTGTTAATATATGTATATATTTAATACATATGTATCTGTAATGTTCAGATTAACAAAGCAATGTCTGGCTTACATTGCTTAATTTTGTTTTGTTCCAGCTAATCTTTTCAAAACCTAGCTCTAGAAAATTTCAGCCTAGAAAAGCCATCACGGGCCCTGTTTGTTCCTATTAGCTAAGTACAAAGCTATGTATTTATTTAGTAATATAAGGGGGACAGAACCTAGGAGTGCTTGCTCTACCACAAAGCTACATACATCCTAACTGCTTTCTAATTTT
>NW_004955420.1:9904426-9912255 GCF_000276665.1 Chinchilla lanigera | reverse complement strand
ATTTTTTTTTTGAGACAAGGTCTCACTATGCAGTTCAGGCTGGCCTTGAGCTCAGTTTGTAGCCCAGGCTGGTCTCGAACTCGCAACGATCCTCCTGCCTCTGCCTACCAAGTGCTGGGATTACAGGATAATTTTGATTTTTGAGACAGTCTCTCCGTAAAATCCTCACCTTACCTCCAATTTGTGATCCTCCTGTTAAGGCTTCTGAGTAGCTACTATACCGGGATTCTAAAGCTTTCTGACAGTCAAAATTACCAACAGGCTGGGGATAGAGCTGAGTGGCACAGTCCTGAGTTGGATTCCCAGTACCAAAAAAAAAACAACAGATGCCACATCACAAAAAATTAGGAGCTGGGAGTGTTAGGGCACGCCTGTAATTCCAGCCCTTGGGTGGCTGAAGCAGGAGGATCACAGAGTTTGAAGGCAGCCTGTGCTACAAAGTGAGCTCAAGGCCAGCCTGAACTGCATAGTGAGACCCTGTCTCAAAACAACAAAGAAACTTAACTGGGTATATTAACACTGTAATACAGAATTCACTCACTAAATTATAATCTACTCAAAAAACTTCCTTTTAAAGAACCTCAAATAATATGCTGGAAGTGAAAGCCCTAGAGTTAAATGCTATTTCAGCTACAGGGTAATCTTGGACTAATTCCTTCATTACTAATGACCACTTCCTATTACTTAATAATTACAATGGCGATAAAAACGTATCTCTTGCAATCCTTGAAAGAATGTATCTCAAACAGATGTAGAAGCTTAATCATGTAGGTTGCAAGTAATAAATTCTCATATGGAACTACAAACTACTTATTTTACAAATGGCACAAAAACATTTGTTATAGTACAGCTAGTCATGGCTCCTTCCTGGTCACCCTGGGCTGGCTCGTGGACTGGCTTTGGCAGGATTCCTTCCCCTCCTGCTCAGTATCTTCCTTCCAACACCCACCTTAGGGTGGCAGTCAGGGACTCCAAGTTAACTCAAGTTACCCTGACAATCATGTCTGGCAGCCTTACTTCCTGGTCCCTGCAGAACCTGAAGGGGGCTTTCTAGCCACAGTATATTTCCCAGATCAGGTATCCTTCCAATTGCACTGGCCTATCCTAGAACACCGCCCAGTTACCGCAAGTGCCAACTAACTCTTCAACTTCAAAGCCCTGATTTGTGGTCTGTAAATGGTTTGCACTTCTAAAAATCCATCAGACGCTTCCCAAAGACTACGAGCTTATCAAAGGAAGGAACACAACTATCTCTCAATAAATGCATTACAAAGTGGAAGGAAAAGAAAAATATATATGTATATGTGTGTGTGAATATGTGAAAAAAAAAATATATATATATATATGTATGTTGCCCCACATGGTGGCTCATGCCTGTAACCCTGGCACTCAAGAGGCTGAGGCAGGAAGATTCCTGAGAGATTTTGCAGTTTGTGGTTTTTTTGTTTTGTTTTGGACCCTGGGCTTGACAAGCAGGTGCTGTGTCGCTGAGCTATATCCCCAACCCAGCGCCTGCGAGTTTGAGGCCATCCTGGGCTACAAAATGAATTTAAGACTAGTCTGAAATGCACAGTGAGACTGTCTCAAAAAGACCAAAAAAAACTGATCATTAAAGCCAATCTGGACTACATAGATCTACAAGATCTTGTCTCAAATAACTAACTAAATAAACACAAGCTAAAGAAAGTCAAGCATGGTAGTGCAGGCCTGTAATCTCAGCCAGCTGCATGTCTGAGGTAGAACAATCCCAAATTCAGGCCCAACCTGGACAACGTAGAGACTTAGTGAGATCCTGCTCAAAACAGGCCAGGGATGCAGTTCAGGTGGAAGGCCTTGGGTTCAACCTCCAGTACCACCAAAAATTAATATTAAGCTAAAGAAATTACAGGTTTATTATATATTTGAGATTTGTATAAAGTAGTAATTCCACACCTCTGAACAGTAACTGTATCTTTTATAGAAAGGGCCTGAAGTTTCATTCATTTTAGATTACACACTTCCTTTGAACAAATGGAAAACAGAAACTGAAGTAGTACTATTAATATTTTTTGGTGGTACACAAGGAGTGCTGATCTATATCCTGAGTTCCCCTACTTTAAAACAGGATCAGGCTAAATTACCCAAACTGGGCTCAAACTTGCAACCCAGATAGCAGAGATTATAGGCATATACCATCATCCCCTGCTCTAAGTGACTTGCTTTTAACGTCTATGTAAAATCATACCCAAGCACGGCAGCACACACACCTATAATACCAGAACTCTGGAAGGCTGAGGAAGAAAAATCCACAGTTCCACCTTATCTGGGCAACTTCACATGACCTTGTCTCAAACTTATATGAATGAAAAATAGCTGAGGACAGCTCAATTCAAGGACTCTGGGTTCAATACCCATCATCACAAAAATATTTAACAAAAATTTCTAAAAACTAATATTCAAGCCAGACATGGTGGCACACACCTTTAATCCCAGAACTCGGAAGGCTGAGGCAGGAGGACTGCCATGAGTCTGAGACCAGCCTGGGCCACATAGTAAGTTCAACACCTTCCCAAACTACATGGTAAGATCCTGTCTCAAAAAACTAAAACAAAACTGAAATTAATATTACTCCTCAAGGCTGGAAGTGTAGCTTAGAAGTGCACCATCTTGTTTCAAACACTAGCACCCCAAAATAATAATTATATTCAATACAAGTCTATCCATGTAATGCCATTGTAAAGTTTATGACAATACATGTTTGTATTTGCATCTACTCAGGGGACTGAGGTAAGCGAAAGACTCACTTGAGCCCAGAGTTCCAGACCAACCTGGGAACATGCTGAGACTCCGTCACTCCTTCCCATTAAAAAAAGAAGAAAGAAAGAAAAAGAATAAGCTTAATATCAGATATGCTGGTTTAAAAAAAAAAACCTTTAATCAAGTTGGACACGTATCTCACGGTACTTACTTAGCACATACAAGGACCTGTGTTCCATACCCAGCATCGTAAAATAAAATACTAAAGGGGGGAGAAAAATTTTAATGATGAAAATGGGCACAAAGTTTTGTTTTGCAGAACTGGTGGCTGAGTCCAGGGCCTTTGCACTGAGCTACATCTCCAGTCCTTTTCCTTTTTCATTTTTCCTTTGGGATAGGATTTCAGGCTGGCCTCCAACTCATGAATCCTCCTGCCTCAGCCTCGGAAGTGCTAGGATTACTGGTGTGTGCCACCACATCTAGCCCTTTTGGTAATTTTGTATTTTAAAACAGTCTTAAAAAATTGCTCAGGCTCAAACTTGGATCCTCCAGTTTCAGCCTGCCAGAGTGCTGGGATTACAGGCCTGCACACCACACCCAGCACAAGGTTTCTTTTTGAGTAATGGAATATAGTAACTTAAGACTGTACACGCACTAACAAATCATTCAATTGTACAGGTAAGTTTTACAAAATAAATATGCTAATTTCGTCTTGGGGTTTTGACTAAAATCATGCATAGAACATACAATCTTCCACAATAAAGCTTTTTTAAAAAGACACTTGAAACAGGACTTGGTGGTACACAGCTGCAATTCCCAGCACTCCGGGAAGCTGAGGCTGGAGATGCACCAAATCTAAGCCCAGCCTCGACAACTGAGCAACTCAGTGAGACCCTGTCTCAAAATAAGAAATATTAAAAGGGACTGGGAGTGTAGCTCAGTGTTAAGGTCCTAAGTTCAATCTTGTCCAATAGTAAACCCTAAGATGCTGTTCCAAGTAGGAAAGGCATGAAATCAGGTACAGTAGCCTACCAAATGTTTAACACTTTTCCATTCTTTCCTGTACCTGCAGACAAATTATCTGTAAGAACTGCAAATCAGGTTTATTAAAAACATGGAAAACAAGTATATTTAGCATGTTTTCATTTGTATAAATATTTTTGAAAAAAAAAAGTTAGTTTAATTTTTAGTAAAATCTTCAAATATTCAACTCTTTGTTGGATCTGATTATTTTGTGTAATTGCATTTCAGTTCATTTAAACATAGCCTACAAAACACTGCCTCAAAGTATATTATTAGGTAATTATTTCAAGGGATGAAGATGCCTGACTTTGAAACCCTTCAATGGTAATACACTTACAGTCAAGTACTGATTTGTGAAGCTAGATGGATAAAGAGGAGAAAAAAAAAAAAAAAAAAGCACTCACATACAGAAAACCACCACCAAGGGTCAGGGATATATCTCAGGCACAGCACCTGCCTAAAAAGCACAAAGTCCTGAGTTCGATTCCCGGTACCAAAAAAAAAAGAGTAACACCACTAAAAAGACATGGCACATCAAAATGTTAACAGTTCCTACAGTTTTTGCTTGACTTCCAAAATTCCTTCACTGAGCATATATTACTTTCTAATTACAAAACAATTTCATTGTTCCTATGCTACATGGAAGAACCCTAATCCAAAATACCAATCAGTATATGGTAAGATTCTATACACAGTATGGCATTCTGGGCAAAGCAAAATATGAGGACAGTAAACACCCTATAGCAGTGTTGGTGAACCTTTGTTTCCATGATACAGTACAAACAGCCAACTGTGGCATACATGCTACAGGTCCACCACCACTGCCCAAGCAGGTTGGGTGTGAAGTTCTGTCAGAAGCATGAAAGAAATCTGGATGTGAGGCCGAGGATTTAGCTCAGTCTCACAGCACCTGCCTGGCAAGCATGAGGTCCTGAGTTCTATTCCCAGTACCACCACCCCCCAAAAAAGAAAGAAAGAAATCAGGAGGAATGTTAAGTATTCCATTCTCTCATCATGATAACGGTGATGAGGTGCTGGTTACACAACTGCCAGCATTTATCAAAGCTCACAATATTAAAAAACCTTATTCTACACCAGGCACAGTGGTATATGCCTGTAATCCTTGCTATCTGGGAGGTTTAGGCAGGAGGATCAAAAATAGGCCAACCTGGGTAGCAAACCAAGAACCCCCCCGCTTACTCAAAAAAACTGGGGGGCGGGGGGGGGTATTACACATTCAATTACACATCAATATTACACTTACTGCCAGGCGTGGTGGCACACGCCTGTAATCCCAGCACTCAGGAGGTTGAGGCAGGAGGATCGTTGCGAGTTCGAGACCAGCCTGGGCTACAAAGTGAGCTCAAGGTCAGCCTGAACTGCATAGCAAGACCCCCCCCCAAAAAAATTACACTTACTATATACAGTATAAACCTCAACTTAAAAACTCAAAGTGGCTAAAAATAGTAAATTGCTTTTTTTGTTAAGCCTATTCTTCCCATATGGACGGTTTCACTAACCTCTAAAAAATTGGGGGACTACCGATCTACTTCAAATTTCAGTTTACAGTCGGGCGTGGTGGCGCACGCCTGTAATCCCAGCACTCGGGAGGCTGAGGCAGGAGAATAATTGCAAGTTCGAGACCAAGCTGAGCTACAAAGTGAGTTCAAGGCCAGTCTGAGCTGCAGAGCAAGACCCTGTCTCAAAAAGACAAAAAAAAAAAAAAAACTTCAGTTTACATACATGAAAACAGACTAAAAAAAAAACTTGCTCAAGGGTCCACCGCAAGATATGATACAGTAAAGCACATATCTAGATTGCATTTATTTACTTCAAATCCAGGGCTCATTCTTCATTCTAATTCTTCTTGAGTTTTGAAGGCTATGGTTTTTTTCTATAGTTTCTGGCTGGGTATGGTGGCCTACAGCTGTTACCCCAGCACTCCAGAGGCTGAGGCGGGAGGATCATTGCAAGTTTAAGCCCAGGCTGAGCTACAAAGTGAGTTCAAGGCCAGCCTGAACTGCATAACGAAGCACTGTCACAAAAAGACATTAAAAAGAAAAGAAAAAAAAAGACTATAGTTTCCAAAAAGTGCATATACAGGTGGATGTCAGGACAACACTCTAAACATTTAAACACAAACTTTTATCAAACACAAATGTGGATAAATGTGTCTTTCCCAACCTTTGCCAAACCACTGTGTAAAGTAAAACGAGTAATAGAGTCAACGCCAAGTAGAACCGAGCAGATCTGTAAAGTATGAAGAGAGATCAATATTACACATTCAGAGTTCCAATATCAGGACATTTGATTATTGTGAATGGAGGGGGTACTGAAAGTACAAAACCAAAGTAAGGCTGTAAACAATCTTTACTTAAAACAAGCCGGGTGTGGTGGCACATGCCTGGAATCCCAGCACTTGGGAGGCTGAGGCAGGAGGATAGTTGTGTGTTCGAGGACAGCCTGGGCTACAAAATGAGTTGAAGACCAGTCTGAAATGCATAGTGAGACCCTGTCTCAAAAAAAAACAAAAACATAAAATCTTTACTAAAACAGTTTAATTATCAAATAAGAAATAAAAACTACTTTCATTTCAAGAAAATTACAGCACATTATATCAACATAAGGTTGATTCTCTAATCGTCTACACGATGCAAAATAATTTATTAAAATTCAAACATTCTCAGTTTTTCAATATGCACAGAAAAAATGCATATTTCTGTTATACAAAAACTACAGAGCCAAAAAACTGAAACCTTTCAGGGGTTTAAGATGCAAAATAATGAACTTTACCTATGTATCCTACACAAGATAAGTATGAGAGATAAATCCACTCTTGTACCGCAGTTAACCATATCACCTAGTCTTTCAGGGAAGGAAACCACTAGGTTTCAGGAGAACTAGTCTCTATCAAAATTTCACAAAGATCATTTGTATGACACCTAAGTTTTAAAGAATGCTAAAGTACAGCCGGGAGTGGTGGCGCAGGCCTGTAATCCCAGCACCCGGGAGGCTGAAGCAGGAGGATCATCGTGAGTTGGAGACCAGCCTGAGCTACAAAGTGAGCTGAAGGCCAGCCTGAACTGCATAGTGAGACCCTACCTCAAAAAGACCAAAAATAAAAAAATAAATAAAGAATGCTAAAGTAACTAGTTACACATTAGTAAGCCACACTAAAGACTCTTCCAACAGGTAGGAAATTTAAAATTGCAAAAAGCTTACCGGAAGCCTGTATACTCTGAAAACTGTGATTTCCCACTATACTATTACCGCAAGACACTTAAACCAAATCCACAGAGCCGATCAGCAAACTAAGAAAACAAAAAGAAAAAGCTAGAAACAGGAACTACTGAGCACTAAATAAACCCAAAGAATAAAAGCCGAAATAAAAACGTTTGAAACATCATTCTGTGCACGCACAATATTCTTGTATTAGAAGGCCTTTCATATAAATAGCCAAGACTCTCAAACATCCGAGATGCTGGCTTAGTGAGCTTGACTGACAGACAACAGCTGGGGGAGATTTTGTATTGATCTCGTAACACCATGCCATACTTTGGGAGAAAGAATCCGAGAAGAGATCGTTATAATGGCTAAAATAAACCGTGAGGATTTCATTTTGAGTTATGGGACACCCTGCCCCTGACCGTGAAAGCCCCTAACGAATTCCCGTACCCTAGAAGCCCTCTTTCGCTGGCCAGCCTGATTCCAGGTCACACGTCTCCTTCCTCCCGAAGAAAACAAGAACCTCGTGGAAAAATTTAAAACACCTGACGGAGCAACTGACTATAAAGAAACTAGTCACCTCTGCACCTGTCTGCCGGACTCACTGCCCATTTTAAGCCTTACTTCGGAACTCCGGCCCTCCCTAAGAGTCAGGGTAAGGCGCCGCCCAACTGCCCAGACCGTAAAAAAGCACTCCGACCCCGCCACCTTCCCAGGTGCTCTACTTTTCCCCCTGGGTCTCCGGTCTCAATGTGCTGCCTCCCAGCTGAGCCTCCGGCACTGAAGGGCTGCCGGCCCAGGAGCCCACCAGCACGCAGGTAAGTTCCTCAGATTCCGCGGGGCGC
>NW_004955420.1:9898241-9904233 GCF_000276665.1 Chinchilla lanigera | reverse complement strand
CCCGCCACCCTGCGGCCGCTGGGCTGGCCCTCGCAGGCCGCCGCGGGCCCGCCTAGCGCCCAAGAAGGCGGCTCACTGGGAAGGAACAAGCAGGAGGTGTCCGACGCGTTGTTTCAAAACATAACGGAGCCGGGCCCCTGAGACCGTTAAACCGCGAGCAGAGGGGGGAGAAGCCAGGACGCCGGAGGCCTCGGGCTTCGGCCCGGCCGCCCCTTCGACCCCCAAGTTCACCGCCCAGAAATACCGGCACTGCCCCCAGCCCGCTCCAGCCCCTCGAACACCAGACAGGGCGGGAAAAGGGCCAATACCTTGTAGAAAGCCCCGTTGGAGCCGCGGACCTCCACCGTCAGCTCCGCCATGTTGGAACCGCAAAGGCCGCTGGGAAGAGATTCTAGAAACTTTCCAACCAGCGGGGAGGAGGGGGAGGGGCCGCAGGAGGCGGGGAAGGGCGGGGAAATGGGCGGGGACTGGGAATTCCCCGCCCCGCGCCCCTGGCGTCTCCGCGTGCCGGTCCGACGCTCCCGGCGGGGTCCCTCCGCGCCTCGCCGCGCACGCCCTGGGCTCCGCCCGCAGCCTCTCGACACAATCGCCGAACTCGCTGACCCGCCCGGTCCCCGCCCACCAGCGCCCCGGCGTGACCGCGGGGCGGGCCGCTGCCTCCCGCCGCCGGGACGACCTGGCCCGCGCGTTTGGGTTCCGCCGCTCCGGTGTCCGATGGCTGGCGGCCTGGAATGGCTTTCTCGCCTAGGGAAGAGCAAGTCTGGGGGCTCCCGTTCCCGCCTGATGTAACCTCTGAAGAGGAAAGAAGAGCCTAAAAACCTACGTCCTATTGTGCTCCAAGCCCCTCCCCCGGTTTTTTAAATACTTCCCAAATTCCACAGTTCACACCTCCTCACTTAGGGTGGCCAACTCTTCTCTCCACCTGTTACCGTTTTAGCTGTTTAAAAATCAAAGTAAAAGCCAGGTGTGGTGACACACACCTGTAATTCCTACACTCTGGGAGGCTGAAGCAGGAGGATGGCAAGTCTTTGCCCAACCTGAGCAATTTAGCAACTCTAATGAGTCCTTGTTTCAAAAAAAATTTATTTAATGTTTAACGAAGGCTGGGGTTGTAGCTCACTGCACAGGGCCCGGTTCAATCTTCAGTAGTGCAAAACATAATAATAAAGCCGGATATGGCAACACAAGCCTGAAATCCCAACCACTTGGGAGAATGAAGGAAGAAAATTGCGAGTTCAAGGCCAGCCTGGGCAACTCGTGAGACCGTATGTCAAAAAAGGGCAGGGGAGACCCCTGGGTTCAATTCCCTGTACTCCAAAAATAAATAATTATAAAACAATAAAAATATAAAGAGCTGCAGACCTACCTCAGTGGTACAGTGCTTACCTAGCATGCCCAAGGCCCTGGGGGTCCATCCCCACACACCTAAGTATTTTCTTTTTTTTTTTTTTTCGGTCTTTTTTGAGACAGGGTCTCACTATGCAGTTCAGGCTGGCCTTGAGCTCACTTTTGTAGCCCAGGCTGGTCTCGAACTTGCAACGATCCTCCTGCCTCAGCCTCCCAAGTGCTGGGATTACAGGCATGTGCCACCACGCCCGGCATCACCTAAGTATTTTCTTTGCAGTTTGGCAGTGCTCACAATGTGGAACAGTGTAGGTCAGTATCTATTATTGGAAGTAATCATGGAACTTAATGGAACAGGAGATCGGGGAAGCTTCACAAATAGGATCAAAGTAGAACAAATAGATCAAAGCAGATATGATTTTACCTGAACCTACCCCAGTACAGTAGCTTTGAACATTTGTCTTAACAATTTAATGCAACTTTTTTTCAAAGCGAGGCCTTTGGAGGTGATACTAGAAGGCTTCCTTTATCTCAAAAAAGAAAGAAAGAAAGAAAGAAAGAAAAGAAAAGAAAAGAGAAACTGTCCTCCTGCCGATCGGTCTGCCCTCTGAGGTGGAGGCCCCAGAGCTCAGACCCATGCTACCAGTTAGTCCAACAGGAATGAGGGGGCCCGGGGCATACTCTGCCTTCTCCCTCTGGCTAGACTGTCATCTCCATGGAGGAGCCCCGGGTAATCATGACTATGGAGGAACAAGAAAACAGCCTGCTGCTAGACACAGGTGCAAGTCTCTCGGTCCTTCTTTTCAATCCTGGCCTTCCTTCCAGCCATCATACCTCAGTGAAAGGAGTCACTGGTGAGGAGGTAATATGCTATTTTTGACAACCCTTAGGCTTGTTAGATCCCTCTTGCATATCTCTGTCTTCCTGAGAAACCACTCTGAAGATACCACCACGTATTACAGCAGCCATTGATATTTTCCTACTAATCTATCCATAACTGTGTAAAGTTTGTAATGTCCCTATCCTATTTCATAAATGGATGTATGTTTATTATTATGTGTTTCCTACAACAACCATTGAGAAGAGTTAATGATTTTTCAGTAGGTCACTCATGTATAGCTCTATTTATTTTCTTTAGAAGCCACTTTGAAGATACCAAAGTATAATACAACAACTCTTGATAATCTCCTACCTCTTTTGTCTGTAACTCACTATTATTTGTCTATTTGTTTTCCTGAGAAACTATTTTGTAGACAATAATATGTAAAATGATAACCATTGATAATTTCCTACCATTTTGTCTGTAATTTGCTAAGTTGCCCCTATTATTATGTTATCCTTCTTTTATTCTTTAAAATAAAACAAAAAAAACCAAACAAACAGTAAATATTTAGAGTAACTGATGAGTTCAATAAGAGAATAATTAACATATGTTAGGATAACAGATTCTTAATATGGAAGGGATATAAAAAAGCTTCTAAGATACAAGTAAGGTCAGGCATGGTGGTGCACGCATGTAATCCCAGCACTTGGGGAAGCTGAGGCAGGAGGATCATTGTGAGTTTGAGACCAGCCTGGGCTACATAAGTGAGCTCAAGGCCAGCCTGAACTGCATAGTGAGACCCTGTCTCAAAAAGACCAAAAAATATATATATATATATACAAGTAAGGTTTTATTTATTTAGAGACAAGGTCTCACTGTACAGGTCAGGCTGTCCTTGAATTGATGATCTCCCTGCATCAGCCTCCCAAGTGCTGGGATTTCAGGGTGCACCTTCATACCTCATTGTAAGTAAGCTTGAAAATCTTAAGCTAAGGGGATCATAAGTGTTCATTTTATTATCTTTATTTTCTGAACTACCTTATTAAGTTTGTATCTTTTATGAATAAAAATTAAGCACACGCATATATATTTATACTTCAAATTTTTAAAAAGAGGCATTTTCAATTTTACTATAGAATTTTTATGTTTTGGGACATAAATTTCCTTTGCTGATTTCAAGTGTACCATCTCTTTGAGGCATTTTGAAAGATAGCTACAGATGCCACAGACTTTGAAGTATTTGTTTACTATATTTTGAGTAAGTAAAACTAGTAAGAAATACAGGTAACATTTATTCGTATTTTCTTCAGTTTCCAATAGAAAGAAAAATTTAAAACCAAAAAGGTAGAAAATAAATATCTTTAAAAATTTTGCTAATACTCTCAAG
This sequence comes from Chinchilla lanigera, assembly GCF_000276665.1. Taxonomy (NCBI): domain Eukaryota; kingdom Metazoa; phylum Chordata; class Mammalia; order Rodentia; family Chinchillidae; genus Chinchilla; species Chinchilla lanigera. The sequence continues at coordinate 9,900,679 of NW_004955420.1, read as the reverse complement.
AGTTAATAAGATGGGAGAAGGAGTTGGTTTTATGAGACATATTTTTAAACAGGCCATATCATTTCATAATGATATGAAATGTGTATCAAAGAAAATTATTCTAGAACTGTGTGAAGTCTGGCGATACTGCCGTTCTGGTTGATTAGGATAAGAGGAGTTGGACGGAGCCCATATAATCTGCATGTGAATTTGATTAAAATTGTTTTGCTTTAAATATATACTTGGTGATGTGGAGGGGAAGATACTTCTATATAAAAAGCCTTAAATCAGGTAGATGCCATTAAGCAAAAATGGGAAAGAAGACATCTGCCACATCTAAGGGTCCACAGAATTTTGATTTTTCAGATTTAATGAAACATTTGATCTTGTTAAATTGGTTTATGTGTTTTTTCTTTTGTGCTTTCTTATGTTCCTAGTAAATAAGGTAATTTTTGTGTTTGTTTTTGTTTCTGCCGTACAAGGGGATGAACCCAGGTTCTATGGGCTGACATACACCTCCCCTGCCCTTTTTATTATTCTTGTTTTTTTTACTTTGAGACGGGTTTCACTAATTTTCTGAGATACCCGGGTGGGGCTGGAACTCGTGATCCTCCTGCCTTAGTCTCCCAGAGTGCAGAGATTACAGGTACATCCCACTCTGCTGAGCTAATGGTTTTTTAAAGTTACAGTAATAATAATAGCACACTGCAGTCAAGAAACTTCAAAAGCAAAGAAAGTGGGAGGAATACAGAATCCATTAGCTGAATAAACTTTTAACTGAATAAAGTTTTGACTCTGGGGTCCGGAAAGTGGATTGCCCAACAACCCCGCTTCTCAAGGGTGTTTTGTTGAGCAAAGCCACAAGGTGAGGTGGGTTTAAGATGGGACAGAACTAGAGCCAATCAATAAGATTACAACTATAGTCGCTTAGGTAAATTGATCCAGTGGCAAATCATTGGTTGGTTGTGAGGTGGGACAAAACTATGGTCAACAAATAAGATTACAGCAAGGATAGTCCTAGGGTAATACTGATTACAGGGGGAGCAAAGGGAGAAGTAAGTAACATAACAAGTATGCTAACCCTGTGCGGGACAAAGACTTTCCTGGAAGGGGTGGTGTCAGGTGTGGTCCTCCACCCCAAGGTGATTGATGCCTGCTTAGAATATCAGTCACTGCTGTTGATCGCTAGGGGAAGAATGCGAGTTAATAGTTCTTTTCCTTGAGCCTGGCCTTCATTGAGTCTGCCTCCAGCCACAGTTGTCTTCTGCATTGACCTCTCGGGGCTCTCAGCCCTCTCTGCCTGCCTACAATATTTCTGCCTAACTTAGCTATCTATAATATAATCACATCTAATAATGGTCTCCCTTCTACTTATTGATACAGGAGATAAGCTAGATATCAGATATGTGAGTTCCTGTTCCCTGAAATCAAAGAATGAATTAGAAGAAACAACCGAGGAGGTTAAGAGTAGGCAAGTTTGGGGCTGGGGATTTAGCTCAGCGGCACAGCGCCTGCCTGGCAAGCGCAAGGTCATGAGTTTCATTGCCTGTACCGGAAAAAAAAAAAAAAAAAACAAAACAAACAAGCAAACAGAAAGAGTAGGAAAGTTTATTGGGGAATAGGAATAGCTCCTGAGAGACAGGAGGGGGTCCCAAATGGGTTGCCAGTGAGTCCACTTCTCAAAAGAAGATTTATAGAGCAAAATGATGAAGTGGTACAGTGTGGGTCAAAATTTTGTACAATTGCAAGTGTAGTTGCTTAGGTAGTATTGATCCAATAGTTGCAAGGGCATATGGTGACTGCATTGACCTTGGTAGATAATCTATAGTTTTAGTCTTGCTTTTATTTTTATTTTTATTTTATTTTATTTTATTTTTGTCTTTTTGAGACAGGGTCTCCCTATGCAGTTCAGACTGGCCTTGAGCTCACTTTGTAGCCCAGGCTGGTCTCAAACTTGCAACGATCCTCCTGCCTCAGCCTCCTGAGTGCTGGAATTACGGGCATGTGCCACCATGCCTGGCTTGCTTTTAGTTTTAGTACCTTAATCTTAGTGGGTGGGAGAGGATGGGCCACTGCCAGTGAGACAATGGGAGATCTCTAAAGGTGGTACCAATAATCCCAAACCTCCATTTATCCCTTAGGGGAGTATGAAAATCTAGCCATTGTGACTTTAATCTTCAGATGTACCTCCAGCCACAGTTCCTGTGCATTCTCGTCTTCTGCAGTGACTTCCTTTGAGGGCCCAGCCCTGTCTGACTGCCTATAGCTGTCTATAATATTATCATCTTTTTTTTTTAGAATCTTATATTTGTTTAATGCATACACATTGAATAAAATGTTAAAAATTCTGCAAATTCAAATCAGGTGCAGTAGTACTATAATCCCAGCTATTCAGAAGGTTGAAGCAGGAGGGTCCCCAAGCTTAAGATTAGGATAAGGCAACAGAGAGATTTTTTATA
>NW_004955420.1:9855771-9898141 GCF_000276665.1 Chinchilla lanigera | reverse complement strand
TATATAAAGGAAATTCATCATCCCCTTTCCAAAGAGTAAAGAACAAAAGAGGAGAAGGAGGAAATACTGCTTAAGTCTTCAATTTTCTTTTAAATTCTCTAGTTTAGAGCCGGGGGTATAGTGGCACATGCCTGTAATCCCAGCACTCAGGAGCCTGAGGCAGGAGGATCGTTTTGAGTTTGAGACCAGCCTGAGCTACAAAGTGATCTCAAGACCAGCATGAACTGCATAGCGAGACCCTGCCTCAAAAAGATCAAAAAATAAAATAAATTCTCTAGTTTACTGATTAAGTTTGTGTGAGCTTTTACAATATCCAGATAGTAACCATAATACTCTTATATGCCGTATTATTTGTTTGAATGCAGATTGATTTGGCATTTCTTCTCCTCCTCCTCCTCCTCCTCCTCCTTCTTCCTCTTCTTCTCCTTCTCCTTTTCCTCCTGCTCCTTCTTCTTCTCCTCCTTCTTCTCCTTCCTTCTTTTTTCTTTCTCTTTCCTTCTTTCTTCTTTCTTCTTTCTTCTTTCCTTTTTCTTCTTTCTTCTTTCTTCTGGACAGGGACTACCTATGTAGCCCGGGATGGCTCAAACTCAGTGATCCCCCTGCCTCAGCCTCCCAAGTGCTGGTACTACACACTATGGGGCATTTCTTCTTAGGAAGACAAAATAATAATTTCCATGTGGAAAATTATTTGAGAACATAAAATAATTGTTAATGCATCCAAGCAGCATTGATCTTCCATTACAATTTATTTTTCAAATGTCACTTATAAAGTTATTTTATTTTTATTTCTTTTGTTTTGTTTTAATTTTTTGAGCCAGAGTCTCCCTATGTAGTGCAGACTGGCCTTGAACTCATGGGATTCTCCAGTGCTAGTATTACAGGCATGTGCCACCATGCCCAACTTTATTTTTATTTCTTTTTTTTTAATTTTTAAAAATTTAGGAATTAAACTCAGGACCTTGCGCTTGCCAGGCAGGCACTTGTGCTGCTGAGCTATATCCCTGGCTCTATTTTCTATAATGCTTTATAAACCCCTTTGCCCTGGGTGGTAAATAGAAACACTGTTTTCTCCTCTACTAAGAATTAAATTCTCAGGGAAAATTTATCCTTGGTAAAATAACTTATCTGGTGAATAACTTATAGAGAGCAAACCTGTAGTAACTCTGAATTTCATCCTGTTGATAAGCCCTCAGTCAAGTATATGTTTTCTATGTAAAAAAATTCTGAAAGCATTTTACTGTCATTGATTTGTTTTTATTGTCATTATTATTACATTTTCAGTGCAAAAATGGTCACATTAATGGATTAGAGGTGAAGTGATCAAAGCTTGGAGCAGTAGGGACTGCGTTAGTAACTCTTGTTTTTCTGTGATGGCACTCTGGCTGTGTTGCCCAAGCTAGTCTTAAACCCCTTAAAGGTTAAGCAATCCTTCTGCCTCACACTCCCTACTAGCTGGAACTACATATATGAAACACCGTGTTCAGTTTCTATTAATTTGTTTTTCTATTTTTGTTTGTTTATTTGAGACAGGGTCTCACTATGTAGTGCAGGCTGGCCTTAAACTCCCTTATGTAGCCTAGGCTGGCCTTGAACTCATGGTGATTCTCCTGCCTCAGCCTCCTGAGTGCTGGGATTATAGGTGTGTGCCACTATACCCACTTCTATTAGTTTTTAGAGTAATAATCCTTAATACTGAAAATAAAATGTCATGAAATGGAGAAAAAGTACCAATTTTGACTCCTCATTCACTGTACTTCCCTATAGAAGACTTGCTGTGTAGTTCAGGATACCTTGAACTCAATACGTAGCCCAGTGAGCCTCCAAATCTCAGTGATTCTCCTGCCTCAGCCTCCCAAGTGCTGGGATCATAAGAGTACATCACCACACCCAGCATTTTTAAGAGTATATTTATAAAACTAGAGCATTTAGAACAATGGAGCTGCCAAAAAAAAAAAAAAAAAAAAGGCCAGGCATGGTGATGCACGCCTGTAATCCCAGTACTTGGGAGGCTGAAGCAGGAGGATCATTGTGAGTTTGAGGCCAGCCTGGACTACAAAGTGAGCTCAAGGCCAGTCTGAGCTGCACAGCAAGACCCTGTCGCAAAAAGACAAATAAAATAAAATAAAATAAAATAAAAGAACAATGGAGCTGAAGGAATCACTTCCTTTCAACCTTTTGAGTTTAAACACTACTCTAGGATCATTCCTCCTTCCATTGTCTTAAGAAGGAAGAGAACAACATAAGGAAAGCCCAGGAAATCTTTGACACTCAGGTGGGAGCTCTGGGTGCCCTAGATCTCCTGGCCTGACAGTCAGTAACCTTTATCCTATCAAACCTTATTAAGGGTTCATGCATATGGACTACATCTCATGCAGGTAATTAAGATCAGAGTAAATCTGAGACAGGCACGTGTGGTGAGAGCCCCTGAGATAACACAGCACCCTGTCAATCTCACCTAGAGACCCAGAGGGAGGATCTGGACTGGCGTTCGTGCATGTCCTTTGAATTCTGAAGGCCCGATTTATCTGTGTGCTATGCTCATTGCTGTGTGCCTTTTACTTTCTCTCATCCTGGTATCACTTTCCTGTTTGTGCCATATTTTTTGTTGGTATGGACTTGTCCTGAGCACATCTTCCCCTGCTGTTCAATAAATGTAGCTCCTTTGTACCAGCCAGCTGTGTGCTCGTCCCACACAAGAGCTTGGAATCTATCTGTGAGATCTATCAGGCAGTAACAAAGCTACTTGTGTGAGCATCCTTGAAGAAAAAACCAATTTTAGAAGCTTGTTGGAGTATGGCGCAGTGGCATGTGCCTACAGTACTGACAGAGACAAGCCAGACTCCTCTGTTTTTTTTCCTAGTAAAAGCTGGGAGGCAGTGGCTTGGTCTGAGGCTGTCACCCCCCCAGTGCCCTGGACAACTTGCTTCGGGGTCCTCCCTGGCTACCTAGTGGTCAGTGTCCTCCACCCTACTCCAACATGGGAACAACTTGACCAAAAGCACTGCACCCCTTCCCTGCACACACCACTCAAGATGGAGCTGCTGCCTTTTTGAAGAAGGGATAGGGGCACCCTAGTACGGCTAAGACCAGGGAAGGAGGGATCTGAGCTCGTGGTTGATATCCCCAACCCCACAGCTAACCTCACAGTGGGCTCTTTGGTTTCAGCCCCGCCCCTTTTTGGATCACTGCCAAGAAAGCTGAGGCTGTCTGGAAACCCTACACCAATCACAGGCTTGTATTTGGACCAATCCCAGGCCTGGAGCTGCTATATAAGCAGCACTCCACACAGTTCTCCAGCTAGTCTAGCACGGCAGCTTGCAGTGTGGTGATACCTCTGTGCTCGGGCACAGGGCATGTTAAAATAAAGACTTGCTTTGCTGGACCTGTAAACCTGATGTGATTTATTTTGGGGGCAGTGCGGGCTCCAAGAGTCCTGTTGGTCTACTTGGGATTCTTGTCCTGAGTAATGGCGACAGAGCAGTCAGCTTAAAACAAAGAGCAATAAACACTAGGGGCTGTTAGCACTGAAGACCTCCAGAGACCAGCACTAGACACAGGTCAGCACTGATGGTGTGGCTGGCCCAAGCCAGCCCTGCAAGGACAGCGGCAGTGACCAGGAGCTGGCTGAACCAACTGTTGGCAACTAGCATTGTTCGGTGTCATCTGGTGACCTCAGGACTGCTAAGGGAACTATGCTTTGATTGTTTATGATTTCCATCTGAGTCAGCAAAAAACTCCTACATGGACTGGCAGCAGTCCTAGTACTATAGACAGCTAAATTAGGTAGAAATATTATATGCAGTCAGACAAGGCTGGGCCCTTGAGGAAGTCAATAAGATAAAGACAGAATGACCAGGCCGACATGCCTCCCCAAGGGACAAGATAAGTGGTAACACCTGGTCCAGTAAGTCTAGACTGATATCAGTTACCTTGGTGGGTGACCAAGACCCCCGACCCATCCCTTCCTGTGAAGGTCTTTGTTCTTTCCATGTACGTTGTTATGTTACCTGCTTCCCCACTGGATCAATATTACCTGAGCGACTGTTCTTGGAATCTTATTGTTTGCTCAGTTTTGATCCACGTTGTACCCACCTCCTGATTTTGCTGTATTAAAACTTCTCTAAGAAGTGGGCTCCTTGGCAACCCACTCAGGTCCCCTCCTGTCTCTCAGGAGCTGTGTCTTTCTCAATAAGATCTCCTACTCTAAATCTCTGTTGTTCTTTAGAGTTCATTCTTTGATTTGGGGAGCACTCAGCGTATCCAACGTCTAGCGGGTTGGGAGTTACATTTATTTACTCTGAATAATCTGAAGATCCTATATCACTAGCATTCTGGGATGCTGAGGCAGGAGGATCACAAGTTTGAGCACAGCCTAGGTATTTTAGTGATTTAGTGAGACCCTGTTTAAAATAAAATAAAATAAAATAAAATAAAATAAAATGGTTAGGGATGTAGCTCAGTGCAAAGGTCCTGTTTTAAATCTCCAATACTGAAAAAAAGTTGGAGCCTTACAGTCTTTTTTTCTTTTTTTTTTTGAGACAGGGTGTCCCCATGTAGTGCAGGCTGGCCTCAGTCTCACTTATGTAGCTCAGGCTAGCCTCAAACTCACAGCAATCCTCGTGCCTCAGCCTCCCAAATGCTGGAATTACAGGCATGCACCACCACACCCAGCTTCACAGTCTTGATAAGCTACTTCATATTCATACCAGAGCTTCCAACCACATAACATCATCATCATCATCATTATTATTATTATTATTTTGTCTTTCTGAGACAGAGTCTCACTATGTAGTTCAGGCTGGCTTTGAGCTCACTTTGTAGCCCAGACTGGCCTTGAACTTGCAAAGATACTCCTGCCTCAGCCTCCCGAGTGCTGGGATTACAGGTGTGGGCCACCATGCCCGGGGCCACCACATAACATTACTATAAGAAATCAAAATGTAAAGATACTCTTCATAAATGCCCAAAGGCTATTGAAATTGATTCTCCCCCTCCAACCTCCTTATTCACCTTCTGCGCCTCGTACCCTGTAAATAATGTGGCCGAGGTTTCCTTGCAGTATTAAAGTGTTTCCTGTCATGTAGTGATTGAGTCCGTTGGACTGGGAAAGAGACTGCTCCGTGTCACTTTGTCTAAGGGGCTCGCTGTTTCTCATCTACATTTTAAACTATGTTGTGAGTTTGCTGCAGAGGAAACTCTTAATTTTGTAAAAATTTGGAAAATGATTTTGGTAAATGATAATTACTTGGCACTGATATTCTCAGGCCCTTTTTACCCAAATTCACCCATTTTAGAATCAGTTGGTGAAAGCACAGGGTATTTCTCAGCATGCTGCAGGTCTTGTTCCTCTATGGGAACCTGACCTTGAAATGCTCTTTGTAGACAGACCTGATTTGAGTTGACTTCCTATTGCACTTCTATGGTGGTTTGCAGAAAGTGCCTTCCTCTAGCAATTGATTTTTTCCAACCTTATGGGTCACTTTGTTTTTTTTTTTAAAAAATTATTTATTTATTTATTTTTTGGGAGTACTGGAAATTGAATTCAGGACCTTGGGCTTGCCAGGTAGGCGCTTGTGCTGCTGAGCTGTAACCCCAGCCGGGGTCTTTTTGTTTTGTCTTTTTTCGGCGGGGGTGGGTTGAGACTTGGTCTTGTCATGTAGTTCAAGTTGAGCTTGAACTCACTAGTCCAGGCTAGTCTTGAACTCATGGCAATCCTCCTGTCTCAGCCTCCTGAGTGCTGGGATTATGGGCATGCACCGTGGTGTCCAGTCAGCTCTCCTTAAATTTAAGGGGCTTTCACACTGTTATGTCTTAGCTTCTCATAACATGAATATATCATAGGTGACCAAAAATAATTTCTGATTAGTTGAGAAGTATGAATGTTACAATGCTAAGCCTTTTTATATTCTGAGATTTGGTAAAGAAAGCCACGTAAAAACATCATGCCCAATAGTGCAGATATAATGGGAAGGTCTTTAGCTTTGAATTCAAAGGGGTTGAAATTGCAGTAGAACTATGACATGTCTTTAAAGTAGGAGTAATAATACTCCTTCAGTCAACTGTTGTGCGGCAACTGCTGAATACTTATATTTCCATTTTTTTTTTTTTTTTTTAGTTTTTTTGAGACAGGGTCTCACTATGCAGTTCAAACTGGTCTTAAGCTCAATTTGTAGCCCAAGCTGATCTTGAACTCGCAATGATCCTCCTGCCTCAGCTTCCCGAGTACTGGGATTACAGGCATGTGCAACCATGCCTTACATATTTCCATTATTTTGGATTAAAATACAAGTCCTGTATGAATCATAAGCTCTTTGGGAGCAGGAGCTGTATATATTAATCACATATCTATCTAGCATCTAGCAAAATGTCCAATATGGCATATAATACACAGTCAATTTTTCAACCTAATGGTATTGAACAAATGTAATGGGTCTAAATAAGAGAATAAATGATAGGTTAATTATAATCAAATATTTCATTAGAGACTCATTTCCAGCTAGCTAACACTGCCTTCTTTTTTCTTTACTTGTAGAGACGTCAAGATGGTCAATATTTATTCGATATTCAGTGTGCTTTATATGGTAAGGCTTTCAATAGCATTTGTTTAGTTATGCACAAGATAAATGAGAGTCTCTTCTCTTTAGCAGTTTATAATCTAATTGAAAATAGAATGATGACATTGTCCTTATGGACTAAGAGCATTTCCAAAGGAACAAATAAGTGTATGTGAGTGGCTTTCACAGGTTTAAATATACTTTTTTTTTTTTTTTTTTTTTGTCTTTTTGAGACAGGGTCTCCCTATGCAGTTCAGGCTGGCCTTGAGCCCACCTTGTAGCCCAGGCTGGTCTTGAACTCACAAGGATCCTCTTGCCTCAGCCTCCTGAGTGCTAGGATTATAGGTGTGTGCCACCATTCCCAGCCCCCATTGTATTGTTTCTAATTCTAAAAAGTCTGCCAATTAAATTAATTTATGAACCATAATAGGTCATAGCCTGTCATTTGGAAAGTATTGATCTTATTTTTTTTTTTTTTCCAGTACTGGGAATCAAACTCATGATCTTGTGCTTGCCAGGCAGGCGCTGTGCTGCTGAGCTAAATCCCCAGCCCCTGGAAAGTACTGATCTTATTAGATTATCAGTAACACTCTTTCACTGATCTATGATAACATGTCTACTAAGCTCTTATTTTGGGGGTCCATCTAAGTTATAGATAATACATAAAATAAATATTCATAAACAGTCATTTTGTGGGAGTGAGAAACAGAGTGGTAAGCTACCAGTATCTAGGCAGAATTAACCAAAGAACTAAGCAAAGTTAACCACAGAATTATGGGGCTGGGGATTTAACTCAGCGGCACAGCGCCTGCCTGGCAAATGCTAGGTCATGAGTTCAATTCCTGGTACCGGGAAAAAAAAAAAACACCAGAGAATTGTGGGAACAAGAACAGTAAAGAAAGCATCACCCCTAGGAAGGGGGAAAATAAGGTGCCTACCTGGAGACAGGGAGGGAAAGTAGCTGGTTTAGGACGTTCGTGATGTGGGAGTCTGTGAAGCAAAGCCAGGGAGGAAGGGATTTGACCTGAGCATGTGGATTTGGAATGACACAAAGATACTTGGAGAAAGTATTGTGGGATGAGGGAGATTTAATAATTGACCTAAACATAAAGATCAGATGTGATGTTCATACTGCGAAGTGACTTTGTGAGACTATGGTGTCTGCCGGCAGATTGTTCACCGAGATGGGGTTTCTGCCGTGACGGTTCTGTAGGTGGTTTTGAAGTCACTCGGAGTTGCTTTTCTAATGGGAATCTATGCCAACATAACTTTACTCTGACTCAATGTCTCCTTATAGTCAGTCAATGTGTTGTGTCAGACCAAAGCTTGCTTGCTTGCTTGCTTTTTTTTTCTTTTCTTTCTTTTCTCTTTTCTTTCTTTTCTTTTCTTTCTTTCTTTCTTTCTTTCTTTCTTTCTTTTTTTCTTTCTTTCTTTCTTTCTTTCTTTTTTCTGTCTGTCTGTCTGTCTGTCTGTCTGTCTTTTTCAGACAGGGTCTTACCATGTGGTGCAAGCTGGCCTTGAGCTCACTTTGTAGCCCAGACTGGTCTTGAACTGGCAATGATCCTCCTGCCTCAGCCTCTGGAGTGCTGGGATTACAGGCATGTGCCACCACACCCAGGGACAAAAAGCTCTTTATTTTTGAAGTTATAATAAAAGTTAACATCTGCAACATTTATTGGCTGTGTATTGGCCATTGTTCTAATCACTGTGTTAATTCACCTAACCCTCAGAACAACCATCTGAGGTAGATGGTGCCTTTACTTCCCATATTGGAAATAGGTAACATGGGCAGAAATAATCTGCCCAATATTACTGGGGGGGCAGAGAGTAGCAGAGTCCAGGTTTAGGACGCTGCCCTTTAGCATAGGCTGGTAATACAGTGTGTGGAGCACAGCAGCTCTTACCCTGGTGTTTCCTAGACTGTGCCTGGTCATTTGACCTAGGAGGCCCCACGCCTGCTTGTTTCTATGACCTGGGAATAGCATGGATAAGATATGTATATTACAAAACTTGACAACAATAATAAGAGAAAAAGAAATGATAAAGGAAGCAGGTAGAGTTAAAATATTTCATATAATTGTAATTTGTAAGGAAATCGAGTTCTAGTGGGTGGGATTTAACAGTGGAAACTTTCTGACACTAGCAAAAATGAATGCTTTGAAGAGACATATACTTCTAGTTGAAAGGTGCAGTCTCCTTTCACAACTGTTCTGACCTCCTGTTTACCCTCCAGGCTTTCCCTCCGCTGTTCTGCAGCCTGCTGTGTGCGCTTGGAAAGCTGGCCTGTGTGGACTTCTTCTTTGGTTCGTTTCTTTTTTTTTTTTTTTTTTTTTTTGTCTTTTTGAGACAGGGTCACACTATGCAGTTCAGGCTGGCCTTGAACTCATAGTGATTCTCCTGCCTCAGCCTCCTGAGCATTGGAGTACAGGTATGTGCCACCACGCCTAGCTGAAACCTTTTAATACTACAAAAAATGAACCATTCCAACAAGCTCCAATTAACTGTCATAAATTCAGAATTTTAGGCATGAATACAAGATTTTCAATATAAACTTAGTTTACATTCTACAAAATAGAACTTATGGTTTGAGAAAGTAAAAAACAAACAAAAAACCCTAAACAGTAAAATGTATGCCAACTGTGGTGGTGCACTCCTGTAATCCCAGCACTTGGAAGGCTGAAGTAGGAGGATTGTTGTGAGTTCGAGGCTAGCCTGGGCTACAAAGTGAGCTCACAGCTGGCCTGCACTGCACAGCCAGACCCTGTTTCAAAAGAAACAAACAGTTGTAAAGAGTTTCAAAAATGTAACCACCAATTCTTGAATAACTATTTGATTTTATCAAGTAGCACTTAGAAGGGTTATGTGTAAATGAGTCTAGAATAGTTTGATTCACTTTGTAATACATACTTTACCTCACTTAAGGGAAAATGTGATTCTGAAAATGTGGAATGGTTAACTGCTAAGTACTGACACTTGAAAGACTGATATTAAATACATCTAAAGTATTCATTGCTTTCTTCTCATTATTAAATTTTTCTCCACTTGTGTTGTTTTGACTCTTTCTTCATCCACTAGTTAAATAAATTTAGAGAAAAACATATACAGAGCAGCCGCACCTTGCAATGGTTTGATTTGTAGTTTTACAGCTTTACAATGGTGCAAGAGAGATGCTTCTTCTGTAGAAACTGTACTTCAGATTTTGAATTTTACTCTTTTCTCAGCCTGCAATATGTGGTATGGTATTCTTTCCCAGGGCTCCTCGGTGGTGATGTGCAGCTTCATTCAGCTGAGAGATCATGAAAGCAAACAGCCCATCCTCTATATTGCATTGTGTTGCTAAACTATGACATTCAGTAGGTTAGGGGTATTGGGGGGTCTATCCAGGATTAGGGATATTAAATGCATGTTCAACTTACTGTTTTTGCTTCTGCTTTTTTTTTTTTTTTTTTTTTGGTTTTTCTCCGGTACCGGGAACCGAACTCACGACCTTGCGCTTGCCAGGCAGGCGCTTTTGCCGCTGAGCTAAATCCCCAGCCCCTGCTTCTGCTTTTTGTGGTGCTGGGAATCAAATCCTATGCTTCCAGTATACTAGGCAAGTGCTCTACCACTGAACTATGACTCTATCAAAACTTACAATATTTTCAACTTTAAATGGCTACATCAGGATATAACCCCATAATGAGTGAAGGAGCATTTATCTATAATATACAAAGAGATGTATAGATACATACATTTTTATGTACTTCAAGATTAGCAGAGTGACAGGGGAATGAATATGTGATACAGACTTTATCTTCAGATGTGCAACGGCTCTGTTACGGGTGAGTACTTGGATATGCATGTTTCCTTCAGTATGACTGCTAATGTGCCAGATATAGGAAGCAAAAAAAAATCAAATCAAATCAAATCTAACATGCCTCATGTAGCAGAGAAAATTTTCAAGATAAATTTAGCAACAATTAAACTTGATTGAAACTTCACCACGAATAGTGTGGTATTCATATACACATCTGAAAGACATTTCAAAAATATGTATTTCCTCATAAATAAAAATAAGTATCTTCCAAGAGTAAACAATTTAAACTGTTTGACAATGGAAAATATTAAATCATAGGCATGAGTACGACTTGTAAGAAGGGAATCAACTTTTGATTAGATGGAGATTTTGAATCAATCATCCAGCCTGTTGATTTATTCAGTTGCAATGCAGTAAATGCCCTTGCTCTGGCATATTTACAATACCTTGTCCAGCACATTAGCTGAAGCAGGTGGTCCAGATTGAGAGGCTCAATTCCATTTGCATTTTGTTTCTTTTTTTTTTTGGTCTTTTTGAGACAGGGTCTCACCATGCAGTTCAGGCTGGCCTTGAGCTCACTTTGTAGCCCAGGCTGGTCTTGAACTCACAAGGATCCTCCTGCCTCAGCCTCCCGAGTGCTGAGATTACAAGCATGCACCACCACGCCTGGCTGCGTTTTGTTTCATTTCAGTTTTTTCATAGGTTTCCTCTTCTCTCATCTGCTACTCCAGTAACAAAATTATTAAAAATCACCTCTTGGGCCGGGGATGTAGCTCAGCAGGCATAGCGCCTGCCTGGCAAGGGTGAGGTCGTGAGTTCGATTCCTGTATAGAGAAAGAGGAAGTGGAAAGAATTAAATGTGCTGTGTACATGTACCAACTCCCCACAATGAATGTGATTATCATGTGCTGTGAATACACACTAATAAAAAATTTAAAAGAAATTATGAACACATATGATAAAATGAAAATTGCATTTAGCTTTAAAAACGTGCTACAGCTGGGTGTGGTGGCGCACACCTGTAATCCCAGCACTTAGGAGGCTGAGGCAGGAGGATCGTTGCATATTTGAGACCAGCCTAGGCTACAAAGTGAGCTCAAGGCCAGCCTGAACTGCATAGCGAGACCCTGTCTCAAAAAAATTAAAATAAATAAATAACTAAAAACGTGCTACACAAACCACACTGTGTTGCAAATACAAACCCTAATCTGTTTTTTTTTTTTTTGATAATTTTGTGATACTATGAGATGTGAATAATCCTTGGGGTAAAAGTAGCTTATGTGTTGTGGTATTATCTATCCTTGAATCCTGTTTCTGTTTGCTTTGTCTGCTTTTCCATCTTCACTTTTTTCTCTCAAGTATTGAAAACAGAATAAACAAAGACAGCAACAACAAAAAACCTGATTGTTACTTAAATAGCCCGAGAAAACAGTTCCCTCTGATAATTTCTCCTGTGGCGTTTGTTTGGATTAAACTTGAATTAAGGGTACTTGAGGCATTTTTGAAATCCGTAGTAACAGAAGCTGAACATCAGCTTCATGGCAACGACTTTTTGTTGTGTTCACTAATTTATTCCAAATATAGTGCTGGCACACTGTAGAAATTCAGTAGATATTTGCTGACTGTCATATTTTCAGTACTGGAAATTGAACCTGCAGTGCTCTACCACTGAGCTACATCCTCAACCCTTTTTAATATTTATTTTGAGGGGCTGGGGATGTAGCTCAGCAGCATAGCACCTGCCTGGCAAGTGCAAGGCCATGAGTTCGATTCCTGGTACCGGAAAACAAAACAAAATAAAAAAATATTTATTTTGAGACAATCTCCCTAAATTATTCAGATGGGACTTGAACTTGGGATCCTCCTGCCTCAACCTCTCCTAGTGCTGGGATTTCAAGCATGTCTACCACAGCAGGCTATTATATTTTTTAGTTGCAATAAATATAAACAATACAAAAATGTTTAAATTTAAAAGTCAAAATATTTCACAGGTTTGATTCCCAAAAACCAACTACTGTATAACTAAGTGGTATATGTCCTTGCAGGATTTTTTTTTTCCGGTACCAGGAGTTGATCTCACAACCTTGCGCTTTCCAGGCAGGTGCTATGCCGCTGAGCTAAATCCCCAGCCCGCCTTGCAGGGCTTTTTCAGTGTATATATTTCATAGAAAAGGTGAACATATATGTTAGTTTGCCATTTGTATTTCTATTCTGTTTAAATATTTTTCCCTTTTAGGGATATAGAGAAACATCTGTACTGTTCTATGGCACCAACCACAATTCATTTCTTACATCAGGCAATTCCACTAGTATTTTAAGATTGTTTGGTAGGGGCCAGGGACATAGCTCAGCAACATAGCGCCTGCCTGGAAAGTGTGAGGTCATGAGTTTGATTCCTGGGACCACCACAAAAAAAAAAAAGATTGGTAGGTGGAATAGTATCCTAAAATTTCCAGAAAGTGAATTCTGCCTTGTTACTAAAATGCTGGGTGAGCTCGGGCAAGTTATTTAATATTTCCATGTCTTGAGTTTCTTGTCTATTAAATGGAAAAATCCAACAGGTTGGTGGTAAATATTTGACAAAACATGATCACAGAAAATGAGAACTAGGTAGGTGTGGTGGCACACATCTGTAATCTCAGCACTCTAGGGGGCCGAGGCAGGACATCTGTAAGTTCAAGCCTACTCTAGGCAACTTATTGACTTAAAGGGACTCTCTCTCAAAAATAAAAAGAAAAGAAAGGGTTGGGGATGTAGCTCAGTGTTAAGGCCTTGGGCTCACTCCTCAGTACCAAAAAAAAAGGAACTTCTGTTTCGCAGAATCCCATTCTCTGTTGCACTGAACAGGAACGAAAGGAATCAAATACATTGTCTGTGTTGCAACATTCACAGCTGATGCCAGCCTTCTTTTTTTTACTTATGTGAAAATAAAATCATTTGAAATACAGTTTAAAAATTTGAAGAATATTGGAAGACTATTCATCATACGATTAGTATTTGAGAAAGCACTTGTAAGTGACAAATGATATAAAAGATAACAGTTACCTGGATTATTGAGAATAAATCAGAATTGCAATGAACATTTTCTTCTGGCTTTTGGAGTGCATTTAAAAGATTCTAATTTTGTAAGTGCATTTGCAAATACAAATCTTGTTTCTAACTTTTATTTTATTGGTTCTTGGGATTGCCTTTACAGCTGAGCTGCACCCTTATCCTCCCCTTATTGCTTGATTATTATTTTTATTATTATTTTGTTCCTGGGAATCGAACTCATGACCTTGCACTTGCCTAGCAGGCTCTGTGCCAATGAGTTATATCCTCAGCCCTCCCTTAATGCATTTTTAAAAAATCTCCAAAATACAAAGAGTTACTCTGAATGTTAGTATGAAAGTGCTGTGATCATATAATGAAGACTTTTAGAACAGACTAAACTGAGAATCTTAAGGCAGGGTTCTGTCTTCCAAGAAATCTATTTACAAAGTCCCTGAAAGCTTTCTTTCTTTAGCATGTTTATATTAAATTCCACCCGATAGGCAGTTTTGTTTAGCAAAAGTTTCTTAGACACTCGGCATATTACCGACTGGCGCACTTGACTGATATTTAACCTGCCATTTGTGCTAATTGGCAATGAATGAGTGTCCTTCCTTCACAGCTCGTACACTGCCAAATCACAGAAGCCTTTTACAGCTTGCTGCCGGGAAGACCCAGGACACAATAACCGATGTGTTCAAATACTACTGAAAACAATATTGGAATTAAATTTTAAATGTATTGTTTGCAGTAACAAAGGGATCTTTTGGAACCCCACAACTGTTTTTCATTATGCTATTTGCCCCTAAGGGCATTACGAAGTTTGGAAAACTAACGACTGAATTTTAATACGTGAAATCTACACCTATAAAGAACAGATCGTGACCCCACGGAAGTCTAAAAATATCTTCTGATGCCTTTGGACCTTGATTCTATTACAATATTCTTCTTAGGTTGCCAAATTAGGAATTACTGCTAATGCAGACTGCAATATGTAAGAGAGATTTGGTGTCATTGTTCTGTTTGTTTCATGAGCCACAGGAAATTTTAATACCTTATGTAAAACTTATCATATTTCTGCTTCCTTTCTGCTGCATGAGAAAACCTATTTATAGACCACATAACATGAAAAGCATGGCAGGGTTTTCTTTCAGGCAATAAAAATGTAATGCAAGTCTTCCCTTGTAGTGAAAACCAAGCGGCTTGACAAGTGTAATTCTATAACTGCTAAAAGGAGCAGCTCCCGTGAAAACAGATCTTTTAGTCTTCTCACAGGTTGTGAAAATCAGCAACACCTTCGAGGTTGTCCATACACACTATTGTTACAGAAGTGCTTTCTGCTCCGGTGGGCAGTGGAAGTAGCAGCATAGATTGTAGCTTGTCAAATAAATGGTTACTGCTGTCATGAGTGTAAGAGGGAAGAAAGGAAAGATGGAAAGAGGAGGAGGAGAAAGAAGAGGAAAGAAGGAAGAGAGAGGAGGTGGAGAAAGAGAGAGAGATGGAGAAGAGGGAAATGAAGAACACCCGAAGGAAGGAGTAAGAAACCATCTGAAATCAGCTTGCCTTCATGATTAGACGGAACTTGTTGCAGTCTAGTGTTATCTCATGATTGCAGTTTTGAGATATATGACATACATTAAAGGAGTTTTAGGCACTCTTTACTGCATGGAGTGCTCTATTTATTGATTTGGGTTACTGCTATCAATCTCTACATATAATCAAAGGAAAAAATTTAAGCGAGTAAATGTATATACAAAAATATATACAGTAGTGAAGAATGTTTTATTGTCTGAGTATATGGTCTTTCAATTCATTTTATTTTATTTTATGGTCTTTTTGAGACAGGGTCTTGCTATGCGATTCAGGCTGGTCTTTTGTTTTTTTGGTACCGGGAATGAACTCAGGACCTTGCACTTGCCAGGCAGGCGCTTGTACTGCTGAACTATATCCCCGGGCCCTAGGCTGGTCTTGAACTCACTTTGTAGCCCAGGCTGGCCTCGAACTCGTAGCGATTCTCCTGCCTCAGCCTCCCAAGTGCTGGGATTATGGGCGTGTGCCACCACGCCTGGCCTTTCAATTTATTTTAAAACTTACTACAGGAGCTGGGGATACAGCACAGTAGTGCAGCACTTGCCTGCTAAGTATAGGATCCTGAGTATGATTCCCAGTACAAAAAAAAAAAAACCTTATAGGAAATAGTACTAAAGGGATGTTTATTATTCACTGTAGTTTTTTTTATAAAAACTAAAAATTAGAAGGAACCTAAATGTCTATTAGTAGATATGACTGAATAAATTATATGCTCTCCAATATTGAATACATACACTTTTGTTTATTTGAGACAGGATCTCGCTATGCAGTTCATGCTGGCCTTGAGCTCATTTTGTAGCACAGGCTGGTCTTGAACTTGCAACGATCTTCCTGCCTCAGCCTCCCAAAGTGCTGGGATTACAGGTCTGGGCTACCTATTGAATATTATGCAGTTCTTCAGATGAGTTCTGTATGCTGCTTGGAAATGTTTTAGAACAAATTATTAACTAAAAGTGCAAAAGCTGGGCATGCCTGTAGTTCCAGCATGTGAAAGGCTGAGGCGGGAGGATCCTTGTGAGTTCGAGACCAGCCTGGGCTACAAAGTGAGTTGAAGGCCCGCCTGAACTGGATAGCGAGACCCTGTTTCAAAAAGACAGAAATAAAAATTTAAAAAGAATAATAAAAGTGCAAAAAAATCCACAGAACAATATGTTTACAATGATTGACTTATGTAAATATTTACTGTTTATATATATATACAAATACTTGTAAAAGGAAAAGTATTTTGAGATTGATAAAATCTCTTATGAGAGTATATTCATGATTTACTTATGAAAATAAAAAGACATTAGAAAATTACAGCTGAATTTTTATTCAAATAGGCTATCTGTTTCGTTTACCCAGGAAACTGGCTATAAAGTTATTGTTCTTCATTCTACTTTTGGTTTCTTGTCAGTTTTTAAGGCACATGTGTTACAGTTACAGCCTAAAACATGTGGGCATTCTCTCTAATTTTCAGGATATAGTGAAAGGAAGTCTTTCAACCTTAGAAAAAACCCAGGGAGAGGTAAAGTGAACAGTCTTGGAACTCTGCCCTTGGTTGGTCTTGGTATAATGCTCTCAATCATTTTAAAAAATAACACAATTTTTGTTCACACTCATCCTCAGTTCAGTACTTTTTTTTTCCAATATTCTTATTTAGGCATCTTTTCTCTGAGGTTCTGAAGGCTGTAAGAGTCAGCTTCTGAACCAGGAACACTGGAATTTCCTAAAGAGAAATCAAGCACACAAGTAATCAGCAACTCTCTGTCCATAAAATAGCCAGGATACCAGGAATAGAAGAATAGAATTTTGGCTAGGCGTGGTGGCACATGCCTGTAATCCCAGCACTTGGGAGGCTGAGGCAGGAGGATCATTGCGAGTTCAGGGCTAGCCTGAGCTACAAAGTGAGCTCAAGGCCAGTCTGAACTGCATAGCCAGACCCTGTCTCAAAAAGACAAAAAAAAAAAAAAGGATGTAACTATTGGGAGGAGTGCCTTGAGCTGCAGGTAACCTAAAACTATGATTCCATCAACCTAAACAATAAGAAAATACATAATTCCACATAGCAAGAATTTTTTTCGGGAAGATCGCCTGGGAATGTGATCAGTCTTCAGTGGTGACTCAAAGAACGTGCTCTTAGCAGCCACTAAAGTGGGTCAGGAGCAATAAAAACAGAAGGCGGGGCCCAGGCCATGAGCCTTGCAGTTGGAAGGGTCCAGCAGGATGGTCTCTAAAGAATCCAGCAAACCATCTTTTAGAATGACTCAGCTTTAAACATCTGCCAAAAGCAGAGTGCAAAGCCGTCTTAAAATAGTACTAGTCAAGGAAGAACTTTCTGCTTCTCTTTGCTCTTCTGCCTCTACTGTTCCAACCAAGAGGAATCAGTAGCAGCAGCTGCGAATGTGAGGGGAACAAGCTTGCAGTCACCTTCTGCAAAGGCAGGGGGCCTGCCCACCCTAACGGTGTGAAGCAGGGAGCAGAACATCCTGCTTTTAATTACAGTTGAAATGTTGATTAACAAAATGGCCTGGCCTTTTGATTTCACCTAATCTTGAAGAGGAAAGTTAGGGGAGAACGTGGATTATCTTCTAAAGAGGAACTTCTTTTACTGAATGTATTTTTCTTTGGGGAAATGGGACATAATGATCTCTTAGATCCACAGATTGGGCTCCATTTATTTTGTGTCTTTAATGGCTTTATGTTGACTCACCTCTAGGGAGCACTTGAATAGTTCAAAGTCCAAAGTCATTTCTGTTTTTTAAAAGAGAACTGTGGATTGAACCCACGCCAGGTACATGCTCTCTCTACCCCTGAGCTACATACCCAACCCTTTTGATTCTGAAACAGGGTCTTGCTAAATTTTCCATGTTGGCTTAAAACTTCCTCAGGCTTCCGAGTAGCTGGGATTAGAGGAGTTCAGCACCATGCTCAGGTCATTCTACTGTTTTAGATCTTTTTTTTTGTCTTTTTGGGACAGTATCTGGCCGGGGATATAGCTCAGTGGCACCAGTGCCTGCCTGGCAAGCACACAATCCTTAGTTCGATTCCTGGTATTAAAAAAAAAAAAAAAAAAAGAAATGAGACAGGGTTTTGCTCTGCAGTTCAGGCTGGTCTTGAGCTCACTTTGCAGACAAGGCTGGTTTCAAACTCACAGCAATCCTCCTGCCTCAGCCTCCTGAGTGCTGGGATTACAGGGGTGCACCACAACCCCTGGCTCATTTATCTTTTTTAATTTGTGAAAACCTTATAAATTATAGCTATTTATTCCATTTCAGTTATAAGAATCATAGGTATTTCCCTTAAGTCCATAAAATATAATCTGGAAAATACAAGAAATAATTTAATCTAAGTAATTAAAATTACTTTTATTTAAGATTATAGGTAAAGGTATATAAAAGCCAGTAATTTTTTGCTTTTAGACCTTAAAAAAAGTCAAGTGTTTTCAGTCACATCTTTAACACATTTAAAACTGTATTTTCCAGACTCTTGTGAGTTCTTTTTGCTAAAGAACCGATCATAAAAGAACTGAAAATTTCTAGATGTTAAAAACTGTCATTATAACTGTTCCCTGCAATTTTTCATGCTTGCTTTTTGTCTCTTTCAGTTATGTACCAAACTGCTTTTGACTACTGATCAGAATTGCCATTTCCAAAAGGAATGCTTTGGCGGTTTGTGTCTTTCAAACAATTTTATTATTTCATCTAAGTTGTTGAACTTATGACATGAAGTTGACTATACTATTTCCTTGTTATATTTGTAATATTTAGAATCTTTTTTTTTTTTTTTTTGGTACTGGGAATAGAATTTAGGACCTTGCACTTGACAGGCAGGTGCTTGTGCCGCTGTATCCCCAGCCCTAGAATCTACATTAGTTTATTTCTTTCATTTCCCATCTTGGTCATTCGTGTCTTGTCCCCCTTTTTTTTGTGATCTGTCCTGATCAGATTATGGATTTGTCAGTTTTATTGATATCATATAATGAGCTTTTTTTTGTTTTTCTTTTTTGAGACAGGGTCTCATTTTGCAGCTCAGTTTGGCCTTGAGCTCACTTTGTAATCCCGGCTGGTCTTGAACTTGAAACAATCCTCCTGCCTCAGCCTCCCAAGTGCTGGGATTACAGGTGTGCACCACCATGCTTGGCCTTGCTTTCTGTTTTTGCCAACTGTTTTTGTTTACTTTTCTATTTTTAGGCCTATTTTGGATTAATTAAATATTTTATTATTCTATTTAATCTCTGATGTTGGCTTATCACTGCAATTCTTTGATACTTGTTTTAGTGGTGGTTCCCCCTACGTTGGTCTCCTGGTACTAGAGATTGAACCCATTACATTCACACTGAACTACATTCCCAGTCATTTTTAAATTTTTGAAAAATTTGAGGTATGATCTCACAAAGCAACTCGGTTCTCCCTCTGCCTCCCTGTGCCACTGCCCCTGGTTATCATGGTTAAGTTTCTTTTCCAGTGGTAGGAAACGCGCCTAGGGCCTCCAGCTTGCTAGGTAAACCCTCTACCATCAAGCAACGCCCTCAACTCTATCACACTCAGCCTTTTTATTTTTGTCTTTTTGATACAGTGTTGCTGTGCAGTTCAGGCTGGCCTTGAGCTCACTTTGTTGTGCAGGCTGGTCTTGAACTCACAAGGATCCTCTTGCCTCCGCCTCCCCAGTGCTGGGATTATAGGCGTGTGCCACCACACCTGGCTTTATATTTCCTATTTATTTCTCTGTAAATAATTTCTCTTTATCAGTGATTTAATCAATTTATGACATAGTTTGCTATAGTTTTCTTCATGTTCCTTGTGCTTATGACACTAGCAGATGGTTGAATATATGAGTTTATAACAGCTATCAAATATAGAAAATTTTCAGGTATTATTTCTGCTACATTTTTTTCTTCTTTCCCGTCTCTCCTTTCCTTTGCAGACCCCAATTACACTTGTATCAGGTTACTTCAAGCTCTTCTGCAGCTTACAAATGTTTTGTTGTTTTCTTTTCCATCTTTTATCTCCACTTCTACATTTTGCATTTTATGTAATTTCTATTCCTAGGTTATTTCATTCACTGACTGTTTCTTCTGCAGTGTCTTCCTATATTAATTGCATCTAGTGTATTTTCCACTTGAAATATTATAGTTTTTGTACATGTTCAATCTTTCATTAAACTTATTGAACATATGGAGTACAGTTATAATGTTTATTTTTATTTTTTTATTTCTTTGTCTTTTTGAGACAGGGTCTCACTATGCAGGTTCAGGCTAGCATTGAGCTCATTTTGTAGCCCAGGCTGGTCTTGCACTCACAATGATCCTCCTGCCTCAGCCTCCCAAGTGCTGGGATTGCAGGCGTGCACCACCACACCCAGCTTATAATGTTTAGAATACACAGTTTAATGTCTTTCTCTAAAAAGTCAATTATTTGTAAAATTCTGGATTCTTTTATTTTTTTGTCTTTTTTGAGGCAGAGTCTCACTATGCAGTTCATGCTGGCCTTGAACTCACTTTGTAGCCCAGACTGGTCTCAAACTTGCAATGATCCTCCTGCCTCAGCCTCTCTAGTACTTGGATTACAGGTGTGTGCCACCATGTTTGGCTAAAAATTTCTGGACAAATTTATATTATTTTCTTTATATTATGTGTTATTGTATCCTTTTTATTTTCATGCTTCATGATGTTTTACTGTGTGTGATATCACCTCACACCTGGTACAATGCCTATTATCAAAAAGGCAAAAGATAAGAACAAATATCAGTGGGAAGGTGAAGAAACAAGAATGCTTGTATACTGTGAGTGTGAATATAAATTAGAACAGTCATGATGCAAACAGTATGGAGTTTTCTCAAAAAATTTAGAATAAAACTACCATATGATCCAGCAACCCATTCAGTATTAGGCATATATCCAAAGGGAATGAATTCACTATACCCAAGAGCTAACAATACACTCATGTTCATTGCCACAGTATTCACAAGAGCTAAGACACAAAGTCAGCCTAAGTGCTGATCAAAAGAAGAACGGTTTTTTGAAAATGTGAGTGGAGTATTATTCAGCCTTAGAAAAGGAAGGAAATCCTGACTTTTGCAACAATATGGATAGATCTGGAGGACTTTATGTTATGTGAAGGGAGTCAGGCATAGATGGACAGAACTGCATGGTCTTGCTTAGGTATGGAGCATAAAAACTCAAACTCTTAGAAACCAAGAGTACAAGGGTGATTATCATGGACTTGGGAGTTGGGGGGTTGGAGAGATGTTGGTCAAAGGATGTAAAATTTTACTTAGGAGCAAACATTTCAAGAGATTCAGTGTATGCTACATTCAGCAACATTGCTACTACAGTTAGCGACATTTACTATATATTGGAAAATTGCAGAGAGTAGATTGTTAAATGTTCTCATCACAAAATGATAAGTATGTTAAGTAATGCATATGTTAAACAGCTTGATCTGTCCATTCCATGATGTATACATATATCAAAATATCATGTTAAATACTGTACACCTATAAATTTATACATGTTAATCAAAATTAATTTAAAAATCTAGTTGACCTGATGTGTTGATCCTTGGTAGAAAACAGAACTTGGATATGATATAAACATAGTAGCTTTTTAGCACGTGATGTATAGCTTGGGGGACTAGATTGATATACTTAAGATTTGGGAGCTTCCAATTTAGAGAAAATGAAAGTTGGCTTGAAGTGCAATACTTTCAAAGGACATTCACCTTTAGCGTTCACCAAACTAGGGTTTATATATTCATTGCCTTTCCTTCGAGACAATTTTTGTTAAAATCAGGCAAAATTTGGTAATTCTAGAAAGAGATTCTTCTTCTCAGTGAGCACATCTTGACAATTCCAACATTTTAAGGTCATTATTCATTGACATTATGCTATCTTGTGGGGGTTTATTTTAATATTCATCTTCAAGAATAAGATACAGAAGCTGTGATATAGCTCAGGAAGAGGATCTACCTAAGAGACAAATACAGTGATTGCTTTTTACACAGAAGCTGAAATTAGGAACACTATAAGCATCTAAAGATACAAGAATTTAAATTATAAGAGCATAAGGCTTGCATCCTAGTGTATCTGAACCATTCCATACTACCTGTCTCTCACTGTCTCTAATTTTTCTATTGGATTAGAAGTTATTCATTTTGGGACATATAAAGAAACTCCAATTTTAACTATCACATATCTTTGAATTGGCATTTTCCCAAAGCATGAAAGTAAAAGTGTAAAAGTTGCTATGTTTCATTAGTTTCATTCTTTTGAATGTTGCTTTGCTAAAAGCTCTGTGTGAAATTATTAGGAGACAAGTTTTCAAATGGCTGTACCGGAAGATGCATATGTGGGAACTCACTCAAAGGGCATTATTTAAAAAAGAAATTTTCTAACCACCCAGATCTCAGGCTCGCTATTCCCATTCAAGGATAGAGAATCTACCATCTGTATGATTATTTTTACATCTGAACTTTTTTTTTATACACCAGAGGGACTCAAAACTTTCAGGGTCATTTGCCCAGCATGTAGTAGAATGTCCTGTGCAATAGATTCCAATTAATATGGCCGTGTTCAATGGCCCTATAGCACCAATAATGTACAAGTTCTTTCCACTTGGCTTTCTATGGCACTTCTTTGTTGCAGCTGCAACCAGGTCTATCATCCCTTTGATAAAAATTTCAGTTACCCCAGAGAGAAGCTTTCAACTTTATTAACTATTGAAGTCTACACACTTGTTCTTTTTTAGAAGAGCAGATCAAAAGCATCCTTTCTAAGGAAGTAATCTGATAAATTAGGATAGTACTTGTGGACTTTAGCAATAATGTTTTCCTGTAATTGAAACTAGGAAGCTGTATCTGACTAGACTATTCTGAACTTTTTAGCATTTAACAAAAGTTTTTATCTATTAGTTTTTGAAAGTAAATAGGGTTCCTTGATTCTATTTAACTAGTTCTTTATCATACTGTGTCTTTTGGTGGTGGTTAAGAAAAACCAGAGTCTAGGTTTAGTGATAGAGAACTGACAATCAAGGAAAAAAGCAATTAGATCATCAAGTTGTGGTATAAAGAAAAGCCTGTGGTTTTCACTCCTATCCCTGGCATTAGATCCCTGTAAAATGTGAGCAAGATGCTAAATCTTTCCTGGCCGCAGTTTAATCATCTTTGAAAACGAAGTGTTGATTAGATTATATGTAAGACTTCGACAGAATCTGAAATTTTCTAATTCTAAGCCTTGAGCAGAATATGACTAGACTTTGACAGTATCTTATATTTGCATATAGACATTTTTCTTTTGTATCTCCTCTGTGCTTCCTTTCCAAGTTTGGTTTAACAATGGAATAACACGTTGCTGTTATAACTATGGATTGGAACGAGTGATACCTGAATGGTGATTTTTTCTTTTTTGGTACCGAAAATCGAACTCATGACCTTGGGCTTGCCAGGCAGACACTGTGCCACTGAGCTACATCCCCGGACCCTGAATGCTGATTAAAGCCAGAGTAGTACTGCTTCACAAAGGAGACCAGACAGAGTCCATATCTCCCACTGTCCCAAGCTGTGGGAATTTTGCAAAAGATACCAGTCAGACTTCTCTTGAGAAACATTGTCTCGTGTGTGTGTGTGTGTGTGTGTGTGTGTGTGTGTGTTTGTATGTGTGTGAGCCTGAGTGCATGTACACACATGTACACCCACACACACTTGGATTTCTTCACAGCTCTGGGGACAAGTGTTATCTTCTGTGTAAGTCTGAATGTGGGAGATACCCCTGTTAATAACACTTTCAAAAGTTTAGATATAATCTTTACATTCCAAATTGTGAGAGTCTGATCCTTGGGGACGGGGGCTGAATCAAAACTACACACCACGTATTTCCTGTAGACCAGATGTAATTCCTTGTAGGCTTTGTCAATGGATATCTAAAAACACAAGCACTACATGTAGAAAGCCTCAAAATATTTTAGCATTGAAAGTTGGAAACTGTTTTGGATATCAATTCTTTCTAAATTTTAAACTCTGATAACTGGGAATCAGGTGGGTGTGATAATCTTAATAGGATAAATATCACTAACATGGGGGTAAAATTGCTAGAAACATTTTCTTGGGAAGTAGGGATTTAGAAGTCAAGTTTCTAGTCTAGACTCTTGGTACTTTATGGTGGACCCTTGACTTATGAATGTAATTCTTTTGTGAGGGATGATTGTAACTCAAGTTGGTTGTAAGTCAAGACTATTTTTCCCATAAGAAATAATGGAAATACCCATAACCCATTCTGAACCTCCCAAACCACCTCTTAACTAAGATTTCATTATAAAAAAATGCTGTATAATATGCATACTTTACCAGAAACATTAATAATTTTCCTCATGTATTCACCAAAAAGTTATATAATGTGCCCAGTTTATCAGAAAAAGCAATTTCATAGTGTACTCACCATTCAAGTTGACATCTCTGGCTTGCAGGAAGGGAGGCTGGAATGACAGGTGGTTATTGTCTGGAAGGAGGGCCCCTCCCATAAGAACATCAGGAGCCTGGCTCTCTGGGTCCTTTCTCTCCTTGAGAGAATCTGTAGCCCAGTGGGAACCTGCCTCTGGCTCATTAGGTCTCAGCCTTTTCAGAGCTAGAAACTATCCTAAGGTTGTCTGTTTCTCTTTTCTTTAACATTGTTTTGTAGTATGACACGACATTGTCATTAAACAAGTGAATGCAATGACTGGCTTTTTCTGTCTGGGTGGGTCTCATCTAGAAATGTTTGTAGCTCTGTCCATTTTTTCAGGATTTCCTTATTTCAGAAGAAGTTTGCTGCACTGATCCTTGATACTCCCCCTCCTCTTCAGAAAGCTCCTGAGCTGCCATTCTCTGAGCTCAGCCAGAAGTTGCTGAAGTTCCTCTGTAGACAGCTCTCCTCTACCAGTACCACAAGTCACCACTATCTCCCTGCAAGCCCATGGACTCTGCTGCAGTGACAGTGCTGTCAGTCAGCAAGTCAACTGAAGTCTCAGGCTCCTCTACACAGCCTTTTAAGTCTCTCTCCTGTGTAATTTTAGGCTACTCTTTCTTCCAGGAAGGTTCCAGTGTCTTTAGACAGACACTGGCCCAAGATTTCTCAATTAACCCCACACAGGAAAAGATGATGTAATGTCCTTTCTAGAACTCTTTAAGGGTTAAATCTGTATCTGAGACCATCTAGAAGCACTTCCGGAACAGTTCTCTGGTGTATAGCTTCTTAAAGTTAGCTATCACCTGCTGGTCCAAAGTCTGCAGTACAGGAGTTGTATTAGGTGGGAGAAACTGGACTGAGAGCCGTGGGAATTCTTCTGCCAGTTCTTCTTCCAAATCTCATGGGTGAGCAGGAGCTCTGTCCATGATGAGAGCCGTCAGTGGTAAACCTTTGCCCTCTAGATATTTAGCAGTAGGACAGAAAGTCTTCCTGGTCCACTCAAGAAAAAGCATTGTTGTTACCTAGGCTTTTGCATTAGATCTCCACATGACCCCTAGCCTATTCTTCTGACTTTATGTTTTCTGAACATTCTAGGGGTTGCAGAGTGATAAACCAAGAGACTTTACCTTGAGGTCAGCACTCCCATTGGCAAATAGCAATATGGTTTAGTCTGTCCTTCATAGGCTTGTGGCCTGGTGCTCTCTTCTCCTCCTGGGTAATGTGTATTCTCCTGGGCAGTTTCTTCCAGAAAAGTTTCATCACAGTTGAGAATTTGAGGAGAGCAAAAGCCATTTCTCTGCATTGCATCATCCTTTTGAAGAGGTGTGTGTACTTTTCAGCAGCCCATTTATCAGCACTAGCTGCTTCAACATGCCTAGTTATGCTATGAATCCCAGTTCTAGCTTTGAAATTGTGAAACTACCCCTTACTGGCATGAAATGTTCCACACTATCACTCGTTGATGGATCACCCTTTATGAGATCTGCATTGATAGCCCTGGTTTTTTCACAGGTTATAGACTCAGATAGGCTGTAACGTGCCATCTTTCAGTTCTCCACACTAATAATGGCCCTTTACTTCATCTAACACAATTGATCGTGAATTAGTAACTTGGGTAACACCTTCAGCAGCACCGACTTCCTGCCAGAAATCTGTTCTCTGCAAGATTGTCGAGATGGTGGATTTCAACAGGCTGTACATATTAGCAAGACTGGTCACACAAACACCACTCTTGTATTTCTCTATGATTTCTTCCTTTTGATTGTGGTTAATTTCTCTAATTTTCCTTCCTTCCTTAGCTGCTTCTCTAGCATTTTGGGGGCCGTTTGGATAGTAGTAATAGTAGTGATTATCTAAAGCAATGGGAGCCATAGATCACATCTATAAACACATGCATCCGGGCTCAGACCAGTGCTTATGGAGGTTTGCATGTGCTTTTCTGGCTTCGTGAGTCTTTGTTTACAACTGCACAAGTGGCCAACATTCAGTTCATAACTCAAGACTTTGGTTGTAAATCAACCCTCAAATTCTGGTCATAACCAAAGTTGGTTGTATGTTAGGCTGGTCATAACTCCAGGGTCCACTATATTCCATATATTAGGCAATTCATTTGGTCTATGTCCCTGCTCTCTTATTTATTATATTATGTCAAACCCCTACAAATGCTAGTTTTTTTTCTTTTTGGTACCAGGAATCGAACTCAGGACCTTGTGCTTGCCAGACAGGCACTTGTGCCACTGAGCTATATCTCCAGCCCCCAAATGCTAGTTTTTTATAAGTTAATTTCATTGCAGAATCTGAAAACAAATAAATTTTGCATACATGGTTATATTAAAAATCACTGATCTTGAATTTAGAATATCTTGGACTTTGAATAGATCTTTTTTCTTTTCTTTTTGTCTTTTTGAGACAGGGTCTCGCTATACAGTTCAGGCTGACCTTGAGCTCACTGTGTAGCCCAGGCTGGTCTTGAACTTGCAACGATCTTCCTGCCTCAGGTTCCCAAGTGCTGGGATTATAGGCTAGTGCTACCGTGCCTGGCTTGAATAGATGTTTTACTCATGCATGATTTTATAATATCATATATTATTCATTAGGAAAATACTTATTTTTAATTCAAATTTTCTGAATGCTGCTTCATTATACAATATCAACATCTTTTTGTTAATATCAAAATCAATCCTATCAGCTAGGTGTGGTGATATATTCCTATAATCCTAGCACTGAGCAAGGCTGAGGCAGGAGGATTGTAAGTTCAAATCATGCCTGGGCAATTTAGTGAGATCCTGTCTCAAAATAAGAAATAAAAAAGGGTGGGGTTGTAGTTCAGTGGGAGAGTGACACTGAGTTCCACCCTCTACAGAAAACAAAACATTTTATCAGAGAAACCTGTAAATGTTGAAAAACTAGAGATTCGAACTCTCTAAAATTTAAATTTTTTTCTTGAAGTTTTATCGTAAGCAATTGTGGCCATGAGGGTGCAGTGTCCATGTGATCGGTTTTGGTGTCTGCCCCAGGGGTTGGTAGAAAGATTGCAAGGCAGTTTAGCCTACTTTGAATGTGTCTGGGTGGGTCATGGAAGTGAGATCTTGGGAAGTGTATCATAGTCCGGTCCCTTGCCCTTTTATCTCCTTTGGAGCCCATCAGCCACGGACTGAACCTTCGGAATCTGTGAGCTAAGTTAAAGTTGTGGGTGTCAATTATATTTCAGAATGGGAAAGCAGGCTAATACAGCAATAAGTACCTTCCTTATGTTGTTTTGCTGGAAGTGACAGGCTTATTGTGTTAATAGAAAAGCATACTTAATCCTCAGCCTGGCAATTTATTTATCATTCTTTTTTCCAACTAAAAATGACATTCAATGTAAATGCAGGTTGGTTCCACTTGTAACTCAGTTGCATAAACTTCTTTTCTGAGTAACAATCATCTCGTTGGTCTTCAGCAGAACTGCTTTATGTGTGCTTTCCATTTCATCACGTAGAATGTTTTTATGAGACAGGGTCTCATCATGCGGTTCAGGCCCGCCTTGAGCTCACTTGGTAGCCCAGGCTGATTTCAAACTTGTAATGATTCTCCTGCCTTAGCCTCTTGAGTGCTGGGATTACAGGCGTGCACCACCACGCCCGGCCAATGTAGAATGTTAAGACATGGACCCAAGGGTCTAGATTTCATGAAGTTAATATTTTTAATTGCATTATAAAATCATTCTTAATGAAATTGGCATTTTGTTTTTATTGTGAGGGCCTGGCGGTAAAGAATGCAGTAGCAACCATTGTAGTTTGGCATCACGGCCTGTATTCTTCTCAGAGAACCCAGTTTTACCCACCTTTGCTTTTGCACCACTGGTAATGACTAACACAGTGAAGAAGAAAAATGACATCTTAATTTTATTATGAAAATTGCTTTGACTTTTCAGGCTTCTTGAAATGGTGTTAGAGACATGTGGAGAATGTAGACTGAATTTTCAAAATTGTTGGAATAGAGTTCAATGTCCTGGTAGTCTTGCCTCTTCTCCTGCATGAAAATGGGCCAGCTTCTCCCTCCTTCATTTTCCACAAAGTTGCTTCAACAGAGATAAGGAATTATTGCTGGGAATCATGGCACATGTCCGTAATACCAGCACTTTGGGAGGCTGAGGCAGAAAGAGTGCAAGTTTAACCCCAGGCTGGGCAATTTAATCCACTTAGCAAGATCCTGTCTCAAAATAAAAAATAAAAAGTGGGCTGGAGAATGTAGCTTAGTGTAAAGACCCTGGGTTCAATCTTCAATCTCTAGTACTGTAGAAAAAACTAAAACCAAAACAAAAAAAAAAAACTGGCCTTGCCCTTATATTAGGATTTTTTTTTCAGACAGGGTTTCACTAGTAGTTCAGGCTAGCTTTGAACTCATTATGCAGCCCAGGCTGGCCTTGAACTCATGGCGATCCTCCTGCTTCAGCTTCCCATGGGTTGGGAGTACAGGTGTACACCTCTATGTCTAGCTCTCAAGAATTTCTTAAAGGTCTGATTATTATTTTCTTACCTTAGAAATAAAGAGGTAAATACAATAAGAAAAAAGCAGCTAGGTACTGCTTACCAGGTTTTAACTATGGTATATATAAGTTCTAAGTGCCACACAATTCTGTCTTAGCCACCAAGAAAGGGCAATCTAGTCGTTACGAAGTGAGTACCTACTTCTAAGGAGTGAGCTTCAGTGTTAATAAGTCCTTTCTCCTCCCCCTCCAATTCCTCCTTCATCTTTTTTGTAGTATTGGGGAGTAAGCCCAAGACCTTCACACTGAGCTGCATTCCAACCTATTTTTTTTTTTTTTAACTTCTATTTTGAGACAGGGTCTCATTTAATTGCTAAATTACTCAGGCTGGGTTAGAACTTGTGATCCTCTTGCCTTGGCCTCCCAGAGTGCTGGGATTATATGCATGTGGTACCACCACAGCAAGGCTAGAATCTGAATCTAGCCTGAGGCCAAAGCTCATGGAAGTGGCCACTCCTTCGTACTGATCTCTGTGCTGGTACCCAGCTCTGAGGGTCAGCGACTTGAGAAGAAAATACAACCCAGGAGTGGCAGGTGAGACTTCTGGTAGAAGAAAAACAGCCCATAGTCAGCCTTAAAAGGGTTGTTTTATTATTATTATTATTTGTCTTTTTGAGACAGGGTCTCACTATGCAGTTCAGGCTGACCTTGAGCTCACTTTGTGAATATTGTGAAATGTGTGTTGTAGTAGAATCTACTCTAAAAGCATTTCTTTTTTATTTACCACATTGAAATCATACCGTGCCATTCTATTGTAAAGTACCTTGAAGGAAATTAAACTATAACGTGAGTCATGAGCCAAGTACGCTACCAATGATACAATTAATGCCAAGCTGCATTTTTCTAGATATATCGGCACCATCCAATGCCACTGGCCACCCCCTGTTTCTTTAGTGTGAGTTTTTGGTTTATACTGACATTTCCGTTTCTGTTTTTCCCTTCTCTAACTTTAGATATCTGTACCTCTTCACAGAGCTCTTGGGCCTGTCTTAGTTTCACAGAGCCAGACTTTATGGATTCAAATCCTGATTACCGTACTTGAACTCCCTGTAGACAAGATTTAAACTCTGCTTCTGTGTTCTAATTTATTAAAAAGAGATAAAAGTATCTGCTTCATTGAGCTATTGTGATGATTAAGTAAGTAAATTTAAATTGTTTAAAACTGGATATGTAGTAGGCATTCAAATATGTCTTGTTTTTATTCTGTAATAAAGCACTATTTTTTTCCTAAGTAATCGTGTCACTTCCCACTCTTATGCTGAGAAATCCCACATTTCTATTTCTAATCCAGATCTCTCCTCTGAGGTTCAGCTATCTTTCCTTGGGTTGTCTCAAGTTCTCTGAATTGCATTCAGAACTGAAAGTGAAGCGATTAATCCCCCTTTGTCTAGAGCTCTTCTCCAGATACTGGAAAAGGGCATATCCATCCTGCTGGTTCAAAACAGAAACTACATGGTCACTTCTTTTAAGTTTTGACTTTTGAATATGGAAATTCTATGATAGAGGTATAAAAAGAGAGTATTTGGGGGGTATGTGCTACAGTTTAGCTCGAAAATGTCCTTCAGAGGTTTCACGTGTTCAGAAGTGGGGTTTTCTGAGGGGAGCAGATTATGAGGGCTCTAACATCATGTGGGTGATGAATCCCCTGATGAGGTCATAATTTGGGGGCATTCCTAGGAGACAAGGGAAAGAAGAGGAGGACCCTAGCAAAGAGAGTGAATCATGGGGGTGTGACCTTGGGGTTTGTATCCGGTCCTTTGCCTTTTCTCTCTGGCTCTTTCCCCCTCGCTGCTTCCTGGCTGCAGGAGGCGAGCAGCTTTCCTCCTCCACCTGGTGGAATAGTGTTGCTCTGCTTCATCCTAGGTCTAAAGCAATGGAGTCAGCCTACCATGGACCGAAGCCTCTGAAATGATGAGCCAAAACAAACATTTCTTCCTTTAGGTTGTTTATATTAGGTGTTTTCTCACAGTGATGGAAACGTAATGCAGCATGGCTGATCTTTTTTTTTTTTTTTTTTTTTTTTTTTGTCTTTTTGAGACAGGGTCTTGCTGTGCAGTTCAGGCTGGCCTTGAGCTCACTTTGTAGCCCAGGCTGGTCTTGAACTTCCAACTATCCTCCTGCCTCAGCCTCCTAAGTGTTGGGCTTACA
The DNA here is from genome assembly GCF_000276665.1 of Chinchilla lanigera. Classification (NCBI taxonomy): domain Eukaryota; kingdom Metazoa; phylum Chordata; class Mammalia; order Rodentia; family Chinchillidae; genus Chinchilla; species Chinchilla lanigera. The sequence goes on along the minus strand of NW_004955420.1, from coordinate 9,867,075 downwards.
GGCATGTGCTACTATGCCTGGCTCTTTTCAGCATGTTTTTTTTGAGACAGGATCTTGCTATGTAGTCCGGTTTGCCCTGGACTCAGTATGTTGCTCAGGTTGGCCTCAAACTCTTGGCAATCCTCCCGCCTCAGCCTCCTGAGTGCTGGGATTATAGCCACCATGCTTGGCTCAAATTATGACCTTTTGAACTAGTGGGAGCTTGTTCAGTTTGACTCTTGAGCCCTTTTGACAAACCTCAACAGTCTTTGACAGCTTTCTTATTTTCTCGTAAGATGTTTCAAGCTCATCTTAAACATCTCCTGCGTAAGTACTGAGGCCATCCATTTCTCTAAGGAACTACCTGCTGAGTAGAAGGCATGATCTGAATTTTTTAGAAATGCTCATTGCTGCTGCATTGGTCCTTCTTTCTAAGCTTGTTCAGTGAACATAGTTTGGGAACACAAAAAGCTTTTTATTTATTTATTCATTGATTGATTTATTTGGTCTTTTTGAGGTAGGGTTTCACTATACAGTTCAGGCTGGGGCTGAACTCACTTTGTAGCCCAGGCTGGCCTCAAACTCAGCAATCCTCCTGCCTCAGCCTCCTAAGCGCTGGGATTACAGGTATGCACCACCATGCCTGGTTTATATAAAGCTTTTAAAAGAGAAAATAGTAATTCTGAACATTTTAAAGTTAAATTTAAAATTACAATGTCTTTTACTTAACTTTTTGATTTTTAAAATTTATATCCTTTCTACTATTTTTAAGAATACTGGTCCTTAATGGTGTAAATGTAATTACTTTTTGGTTCTTTTTGTTTGGTACTGGGGAATGAAATCAGGGCCCTCACACTGAGCTATGTTCCCAGTATTTTAAACATTTTTTTATTTTGAGGCAGGTCTTATTAGGTTGGTATGTTGACCAGGCTGGGTTTAAACTTGTGATCTCTCTGCGTCATTCTCCTTGAGTGCCGTGTTTACTGGCGTGTGTCACCATGCCTGGCTAATTACTGATTTTCTTTATTCTAGATTACATAAAACAGTTTCAGAATAATACAACCAATGTTATCACTAACAAAACAATTAATGAAAATTGTTCAGGGTTTTTTTGTCTTTGTTTTGTAATATTAACACTTAAGGATGGTCATTGTTTAGGATAGCTCAATTATACCATTGGTGGTTACATAATGTTAATATTCTCTTTTTATTACTGTTTCACTTATTGGTTGAAATATTTTTGTTAAGAGAAATTTCTCACCACTTTTGGTTATCCAGTAGTAACTTTCACTTAAAAAACACAAAAGACTTAGCTTTTTCCCCAGCTATGAGCTTTCTGAATAATCAGTTAATTTTTTTTTTTGTCTTTTTTTGAACATTTTATTTATTTATCTTTTTTGTGGTACCAGGGATTGAACTCACGATCTTATACTTGACAGGCAGGCGCTTATGCCACTGAGCTATATCCCAAGCCCCTGCCTTTTTTTTGAGACTGGGTCTTGCTATGCAGTTCAGGCTGACCTTGAACTCACTTTGTTTAAGGTTGTTTTTTTTTTTTTACACTGTATTTATTTCCTTTTGTTTTCAGGGCATATCCAATAAAGAAATAAAATTATTGTATTTTCAATTCATTTGTTTTGTGTGTTTTTTTTTTTTTTCTTTTGTCTTTTTGAGACAGGGTCTCATTATGCAGTTCAGGCTGTCCTGCAGCTCACTTTGTAGTCCAGGCTGGCCTCGAACTCACAAAGATCCTCCTGCCTCAGCCTCCTGAGTGCTGGAATTACAGGTGTGTGCCACAATGCCTGGCTTTTTCAATTCATTTGAAACAGTTATTCTTAATGTGATTATGCCATCAACTCATTGCACAGATGTATTTCATTTTGTTTTATACTTTTAGAGATTTTTTTTCTTTTTCTTTTCTTTTCTTTTATGTAATTGGTACCAGGAATCAAACTCAGGACCTTGCTCTTGCCAGGCTGGCACTTGTACCACTGAACTAGATCCCAGGCCAAAATTTCAAATTAGATCTTAATTTAAAATAAATAAATAAATAAATCTTAATTTTAATTACATAAAATAATAGAATTGGGGCTGGGGATTTAGCTCAGCGGCACAGCACCTGCCTAGCAAATGCAAGGTCATGAGTTTGATTCCTGGTACGGGGAAAAAAAAATTTAAAAAAGTAAAATAAAATAAAACAATAGAATAGTTCCAAAGAAACTTACCAAAGTGTATTCAAAGAAGGATGGACAGAGGATGAAAAAAGGAATAAAGATGTGCTATGTGCATGTACCAGCTCTACACAAGGGATGTAACCATTATGTACACCAAACGTATTAATAACAATGTACCTTTTATTAATTGCATACAATAGGGTCTTTTTTCAGTCTGAGAATTTCTGATTGTTAATTGGATTCTAATGCCTGGTGTGGTGTTGCACACCTGTAATCCCAGCACTCAGGAGGCTGAGGCAGGAGGATCACTGAGAATTCAAGGCCAGCCTAGGCTGCAAAGTGAGCTCAAGGTCAGCCTGAACTGTGAGATCCTGTCTCAAAAAACAAAAAAAAAAAAAAAAAAAAAAAAAATTGGATTCTACTCCATTTGATGGAATGGTTTTATATGGTGGGGTTGTTTTCTATCTTAACATTTACTTTATTTGCTTCATATATTTCCTGTCCATTTTTCTTCTTTCCTGACTTCTATTAAATATTTATGTAACATTCAAAATAAGAAGTCTATCATTTGTCCCTTTCCTGCAGTTTCTTTCCTCTTCCTACATATTGTCATTTAAGAACCTTTATGCTTTATCTTGCTATTAAAAAGTAAGCAAAACTCCATTTTTGTACTCTCTCTATTAAAAATAAATGGTAATATACTGTCACTCAACTTGCTTTTTTCACTGCCTGTACATTCTGGAGATCACTTTTCTAGTAGTATATGAAAGTAGACTCACTTGCTTGTATAGTTTCATAATACTTAACCGAGTCCATGTATCACGGTTTATTCAACCAGAACTCCTGAAGGATGTTTGCATTGTTCCCAGTTTCACGCTGGTAAATGTTTAACAATCAGTTCTTTAGTAAGGAAAAATTTCTGATTTGGCGTGCTTGTGAATTTCTTTGGTCATTGTGAACCCGCCTACCACAACTGATTTCACCCTTCCAACAAAATCCACTCCTGAAGCTGGGAAGTGATGTACATTAGTGCATCATTATATGACATTTCCAGTATTCAAATCTAATGCATGTACGTAACTTTGAAAGCACAGCTAATAATAAAGTGTCATAAAATAATTAAGAAATGATGAGTTTTGGATATGTATTACCTTTGTTTATAACATTTATTGTTTTTATGTAATTTAATTTCTAACAATGGCTATGTTTAGCCACCAACTTACTAAATTCCTGAGCATTTAACAGTTGGTTCTTACAAGTGGATACAAGCCAGCTTTAATAGATTCACTGGTTGTTATTTCTGAGATGAACATCTTTGTACATATGTCCATTTTGCATATTTGCCAGTTTATCTTTGGGATACATTTTAGAAGTGGGATTGTACCTCAGAAGATAAGAGCTTGTGTTGTTAAATTTTCTTTGAAAGAGTTTGTACCCTTTGGCAATCCCTCCAATGTTAAGTAAGAATGTTTCCCCAAGTCTCACACACACAAAATGTTGTCAAGATTTTGGATTTTTCTCAAATAGGTAAAAAATGTTGCCTCACTGTGGATCTCATTGGCATTTATCTTATGGGTAGAATTGATGGTCTGTGTGTGTGTGTGTGTGTGTTGTGTGTGTGTGTGTGTGTGTGTGTGTGTGTGTGTGTGTTTGAGACAGGGTCTCGTTATGCAATTCAGGCTGGCCTTGAGCTCACTTTGTAGCCCAGGCTGGTCTTGAACTCACGATGATCCTCCTGCTTCAGCCTCTGAGTGCTGGGATTACAGGCACGAACCACCACATCTGGCTGATCATCTTTTTTATCTTTTAGACACCTCCTTCCTCCCCTCATTCCCCCATATCTAACTCCTTACCAAGGGTTTGTTTTTTGTCCTTAGCAGCCTCAGTTGCAAGGATTTAAAGTGAACCCACAGTCCTCTTATCCGAATTGATATTTAAGCTTCCTGTTTTGTCTCCCTGCATCCATTTTTGCCTTGTCTTATTCATTCTCTAGAGATCAGGCAGAGAAATCTTTCCAAGATAAATAGAATCATACTACTTACCTGCTCCTGGAACTTTAGTGGCCTCCTGCTGTACTTTAGTCTGGTCTGTAGGCCCCTGGAGAGAACTTTGTCACAAAAATACACCTAACTTTATAGGAATCTGGGAGGCATAGTGTGGAAAGTGGAAGTAGAGAATGTTTTTTACACTAGCACAAGTTAAAAGCACAGTGAATTAGAGAATGATTAGATACAGGTTGGTTTATTTGGTAAGATGTCTTAGGGTAGGGGATCAGCATGACATGGTAGAGAGAAAGTAGGAGAATATGTGCAAAGGCCAATAGGCAGGCCAGGTGTGGTGGTGCACACCTGTAATCCCAGCATTCAGGAGGCTGAGGCAGGAAGATCGTTGTGCATTTGAGACCAGCCTGGGCTACAAAGTGAGCGCAAGGCCAGCCTGAACTGCATGGTGAGACCCTGTCTCAAAAAGACCAAAAAAAAAAAAAAAAAAAAAAGGCCAATAGGCAGGAATTAGAAAGGATTTCTTGGCAAGCAAATGGGAGTCCTAAGTGGAGTCTGAGAGGTTGAGAATAATCTATGCCATTTCTAGTCATTGTGGTTTCCAGCATATTAAAATAGGAATAAATTGCAAGACAGGGTTGAAAAATTTGTATATTTCAAAGAGATCTCTTTGATACTTACAACACCACAAAAGTATAATTGTACTGTTCCCAGGGATTGACAAAAGATATTAATTTATCATATGTGGGGCCGGGGATAGTGCTCAGCAGCACAAGCACCTGCCTGGCAAACACAAGGTCCTGAGTTCAATTCCTGGTACCAAAAGAAAAAATTATTATATGCCACAAATGAGGTGCTACGGCAATAGAGCATGAGTTCTATGGTGTATGTCTCTTTTCAATCCTGCTAGAGTGTCCCTGGGACTGTGTATGAACTGAGCTGTGTCCCTCCCTGTATCTGTCAGGTTTCTCCTGAGGAACAGAACCAATAGAAGGTGTATGTTTCTGCGTGCACAAGCGGCCATGTGTGATGTTATGAAGGACTGCCAGATATGACTGTGCAGGCTGCCCAGTCTAGTATCTGCAGCATGGGCCAGCAGGCTGGAGAAGCAGAGGAGCTGATGGTGCAGATGAAGTCTGAAGGCTGTTTGCGGAGAATTCCCTTCCTAGGGAAGGCCAATCTTTTTGTTCTATTAACTGATTTGATGAGCTCCACTCACATTAAGAAGGGCAATAGGCAGTACCATATTGTTTACCAATTTAAATGTGAGTCTTTCCCAGCACTTGGGAGGCTGAGGCAGGAGGATCGTTGTGAGTTCGAGGCCAGCCTGGGCTACAAAGTGAGCTCAAGGCCAGCCTGAACTGCATAGTGAGACCCTGTCTCAAAAAGACAAAAAAAAAAGTGAGTCTTATCCAAAATCCTCAAGATGACATGTAAAATTAACCTTCATACTGCCTGTCTCATGCAAAGATGTTAAGATCCTCTCCCTCAGTACCTCAGAATATGAGCCAACATGCTAACACCTCAGTTTCAAACTCAGAGGCTCTAAAATCATGAAATAACTAATTCTATGGTTTTAACCAATCAGATGGTGGTATCTTGTCACAAAAACCTCAGGAAACCTAATACCTGTTGTATGTACGACTACAGTTGCAGACAAAAAAAAATATTATAAAGCTGATACTTAGAGCAAATGTCTCTATGCCAATTCACCAGAGGTCAGTTTTCTAAAAATTGTCAAGGACAGTTTAATGCTAATCATTTCACCACAGTGTCAGCAGCAAGACTGAGCTTTTGGAAATAGTTTAATAGTTTTCCAAACTGGCTGCATCCATCCCTTCACCCCAGACTTCATTAGCAGCATACGTGAATGTTTGCTTCTTATAAAATAAGTGTGGCCATTTATGGAAGCACCTGGTCTGAGACAGCTCTAATCTACAGTAGGCAGAAGGCCCCCAACTGGCAGTAAACTGTCTGTTGAGTTCAAGGAACCACCAAATAGCTTAAACAGACTCTGGGGGCCAGGGATACAGCTCAGCGGCACAGTGCCTGCCTGGTAAGTGCAAGGTTTTGAGTATGGTTTCTGGTAAAACAAACAAACAAATAAAACCCCAAAACAAATCAAAACAAAAAACAATAAAAAACAGACTTTGGGATAGAAGATTCTGCTTTATATAGCAAAATAATATTATTCTTAAAACGAAAATAAGTTTTTTGGTTTTTTTTTGTCTTTTTGAGATAGGGTCTCACTATGTAGTTCAGGCTGGCCTTGAGTGCACTTTATAGCCCAGGCTCGTCTTGAACTCACAACAACTCTCCTGCCTCAGCCTCTCAAGTGCTGGGATTACAGGCGTGCACCACCACACCCGGCCTGAAAATAAATTTTATTACATTCTTGTGTACAGAAGTTTCTCCCCACAGAAGTTTTCAGTTGTGAAATTCTAGTCTTTTCTTCTGTTTATAAGCCAAGGACACTGCAGAATGATGGGCACTGTCATCAGAGAGACTGACACTGAGGAGGTGCGTGCTGGTGCTGTGGGAAGACTAACCCAGAAATCCTGGCATCAGACTAGCTCTCAGCCCTGGCACTTCCTAGACGACAGACCCACAGTCAGCCGCTGAACCTTCTGACTCAGATTCCTCCTTCAGTAAAAGAAGGGACTGACTTTTTCTCTATTGCATTTCCCACACGATTTGCAGGAAATCTATCCTGGTTTGGTCATCAGATAAAAATTGATGTTATTTAAAAAAAAATACAGTAATTCTTGCTTTATTTACCTCATAAAATTGTAGGAAGATCAGTGTGATAGTGAGTGTAATATCGATAGACAAAACATAACAATATATGGTTGTAGGGGCTGGGGATTTAGCTCAGCAGCAAAGCGCCTGCCTGGTAAGCGCAAGGTCGTGAGTTCGGTTCCCGGTACCGGAGAAAAAACAACAACAACAACAAAAAACAATATATGGTTGTAGTAGATCATTAACATCAATAGCATCAATAGTCTGAAAACAAGTTTCTGATTGTCTTGTGAATGCCTGTGTTTCTTTTATAGAAAATTTGTTTGTGATTTGTGCATGTATATACATATTTATATTTTTAAATTTAGATTTACTAATGTGTTTAATTTAAGCATATAACTTCCACTGGCTAGCTGTAGTGGTGTAGAACTGTAATTCCAGCAGTGTGGGAGGCTGAGGCAGGAGGATCACAAGCCCAGCCTGTACAATTTAGCAACTTAGTAAGACCCGCAAATACATACATAAGTGAATGAATAGCTGGGGATGTAGCTCAGTAGGAAGATTCTGAGTTCAGTCTCTAGTACAACAAGAACAAGAACAACAACAAGAAAAAAAAAACCTAAAACTTGTCTGTGATATAAACAGTATGACAGGTCCACACACTGGTACCTGTAACTCCTAAATGTGAAAATAGGATTTGGTAAGTAATTTGCAGTAAAATTTGACTTGAACTATATATAGTCTATTCCACTTAACTTGACTATTCATACATTTCACTGAAAAAGATGGGACTATTCCCCTGAAATGCTTAAGAAAGTAAGATTTTTTTTTAAAAAGGCAATTAAAGAACAGATATTTAAGCTGTTTATTCAAGAGCTGAAGTGTGCGGTGCAAATAAATTCTACGTATTATCAGGGCAGGAATAAAATAACTGTGGACTGTAGTTCTACCCTCCAGAAAGGCGAAGACAATTTATTGACCTGTTCATTGTAGGCTCAAATTTAGCATGGCTCCTTTAACAGAAAAAGTAAAGGTTCTGAGATGAACTCGAATTTTGCTTGAAGACGGGAAAGGAGCCCTGATTTCTCAGAACTTTTCCTTCATCGAAGTTGAACCACGGAATGCTAATGGCTCTGCGTCCTAGATGCCGACAGCATCTTGTCTGTCCTTGAACTGCCCCGAGATGCGGACGAGCGGTGTCAGTCTTACGAAACGAAGAATCCCACTTCCAAGAGTAAGACTCGCACAGGGCCCGGCACCTTCATATTTGCTCAGGTGTCTTTCAAGGCTCTGGCTCGTTCTGTCCCATTTTTACAAGACACAGCTTTCCAACGCTTGGGTCCTGCCGGGTCTTGTCCGCTTTAGCTAGTGTCAGAGTGTCCCGCGTTGAAGCTGTACGCGCAGCTCTTGCTGCCAACTCCTTTGAAATGTTTTACTACTTTCCCTGGAAAAAAAAAGAATGAGAAAAAGAAGAATAAAAGGGGGACAAGGAAGAGGAGGAGCAGGAGAAGGAGGAGGAGGCATATGTAACCCCAGATTACAAATGTAACTAACCCTCTGGAATTTATTTAAACATCTAAAACATTCTGAAATTTCAAGTTCATCTGCCCCTGTGTTTTTTTATAATATTAAAGAGAGAAATGGTTTTTTTTTTTTGGTCCTTTTTTTTTTTGGTCCCTCGCTATGCTGTTCAGGACAGCCTTGAGCTCACTTTGTAGCCTAGGCTGGTCTTGAACTCGTAACGATCCTCCTGCCTCAGCCTCCCAAGTGCTGGGATTACAGGCATGTGCCCCAATGCCCGGCTATATTTTTCTTTTCTTTTTCTTTTTTCTGGTTTTTCTCCGGTACCGGGAACCGAACTCACGACCTTGCGCTTGCCAGGCAGGCACTTTGCCGCTGAGCTAAATCCCCAGCCCCCCTGGCTATATTTTTCTTCAATAGCTATTATATTGCTGCCAGAATACATGATGGTTAGGAGCAGGAAGTTTAAGAAATGACTCAAATCCTAGCTCTGCCACAGTTAACAGCTTTGTGACTGTGAGCAATAACTTGACCTCTCTGCCTCAACTTTCTTATCTGTAAAATGGGGCCAATAATACAGCAATAGATGATTCTTCATAATAAATGTAAAACCTGAGCTGGGTGTGGTGGCTCATGCCTGCAATACCAGCACTCAGGCAGGCTGAGGCAGGAGGATCATTGCAAATTAGAGGCCAACCTGAACTGTATAGCGAGACCCTATCTCAAAAAAAAAAAAAAAAAAAATTAAAACATTTAGTAAAGTTCCTTCTACTATAAGGAACAACTCAAGAAATATTAGCATTTTGACAATAGAGCAGTGAATAAATCTACAAAATTCCAGAGATTTTGTCTGTAAAATTTTCCTCTCTTGTGTGACTTGTCTTACTGCTGTCTGCTTCACTGCCTGCCACATGGCTAGTGCTCTACTACCCAGCACGTATCTATGAAGCTTGCCTTCAAAGTCCCCAAGAACTGTGAGGTTTTGTGCTTCACTTATTCCAGAGTTGCTTGCCAGTCATGACTGCCCTGAAGTTCCTTATGGCTCTGTATCTTTTAGCCCTATCTTTCATTTTATTTATTTATTTTTTTAGCCTGCAATTTTAAAAAGTCCTATTAAATACATTGCTGTTGAGTCATTTTACTTGATAAAGACCTTTTTCTACCTCCATGCTAGAAATAGACTTGGCAGGGCTTGCCCGGCCACCAATTGTTAGAACCCTCTCCTGTGAGTGGGGAAGGAGAGAAACACGGTTTACAGGCATCCAATCCTGTGGGACAGTACATCAGCTTTCAAGAAGTGACTCTGAAATTTCACCCCGCATATACTGGCACTTTCAGTTTTGGACAACATGACACATTATTGAAAGTGAAAATTCATTTCTGTACTTCTCTTGTTGATTACCTACGAGGTGCTGCCCATTTAAATATACTCTACCAAGATTTTTTTTTTTTGGTCTTTTTGAGAGAGGATCTCGCTATGCAGTTCAGGCTGGCCTGAAGCTCACTTTGTAGCCCACGCTGGTCTCAAACTCACAACGATCCTCCTGCCTCAGCCTCCCAAGTGCTGGGATTACAGGCGTGCACCTCCACACCCGGCCCACTCTACTAAGATTTAATTAGGTACAGTAATAATTACTCTGCAAGTTTTGCCCAATGCACATAGATGCACAACTAAATTGTAGAACAGTTCTATTATTCCAAAAAACTTCCCCTGCCCACTAAAATCAACCCTAGCCTTGACAAGCTGGGCGTGGTGGCTCACGCCTGTAATCCTAGCACTTGGGAGGTTGAGGCAGGAGGATTATTGTGAGTTCGAGGCCAGCCTGGGATACAAAGAGAGCTCAAGGCCAGCCTGAAGGGCATTGTGAGACCCTGTCTCACAAAGACAAAACAAACAAACAAAAAAACCCCTAACCTTGACAAAACATTAAGCTGCTTCCTGATTCTGGTAATTTTTTATTTCACTTCAGTTAATTTGCTTAAAATCATCTGAGCAATTTTATTCTCGTGGCACAGACAGAGTTCCCTGAATATTTTTTATTGATTACAATAGATGATAAATGTTTTGTATCTTTTAGCTTTAATATCAACACCAAGTCTTTTGTCTTTTTTTGCCTTTTTGAGACAGGGTCTTGCTATGTAGTTGAGGCTGGCCTTGAGCTTGCAAGGATCCTCCTGCCTCAGCCTCCCTACTGCTGGGATTACAGGAATGTGCCACCCTGCCCAGCTCAGCACAAAGTCTTAAACAACGTATTTGCAAAAAAATATACCTACATCGGGGGGCGGGGGGGGCTGGGGATTTAGCTCAGCAGCACAGCGCCTGCCTGGCAAGCGCAATGTCGTGAGTTCAATTCCTGGTACCAGAAAAACACCAAAAAACCAGAAAACAAACAAACAAACAAAAAAGTATACCTAGATCAAGTCAAGTGATTGGCTTCCCTTTGATTAGAGCTGATTACTTTCCTAAAGGGAGGAGGATTTTGTCTACTCCATTATTCCTTCTCAAAATGTCAACTTTTTAAAATTTTTTTTTTTTATTTTAAAGAGAGTAGTACATGAGAAACAAACAAAAAAATAGGACAGTAGCAGCATACCAGTATCACGAACATAAACAAATCAAAGCAAAAACATTCAAAGTGATACAGGGTCTCAAGACAAATTCATACAAATCAACAGTAGTTGCTACATTGCATATCGCTATCCTCAACTACATTGCTTAGATTACCAGATGTAGGAATGAAAGATTGCTCAAACCATTAAAGAGAATAAGAAAATAATTCTTCAATAAAACCTTAGAGATAATACAGAGTTTCACTAGACAAGATGGTAGAAGTTCCCCATTGTAATTCCATTGCATATTGTTACCTTCAAATCAGTTGCTCAGACCACCA
>NW_004955420.1:9849313-9850391 GCF_000276665.1 Chinchilla lanigera | reverse complement strand
TCCTCAAAATGTCAACTTTTAAGCAAGTCCTTGTTACAAAAAAAATGTAGACTTTTAAATTCAATTTTCATAAGATCAAGTCATTAAGTGTTTACCTGTCCCTGACCCATGGAACCTTAGCTATGGGTAGGGAAGGGAGAGCAGTAAAATATGAATTTTTATTTTTATTTGTTTATTTATTTTTGATGTTTTTGAGACAGGGTCTCACCATGCAGTTCAGGCTGGTCTTGAGCTCACTTTGTAGCCCAGGCTGGTCTTGAACTCCCAACGATCCTCCTGCCTCAGCCTCCCAAGTGCTGGGATTATATTTGTGCACCAACACACCCAGCTAAATGTGAATTTTTAAATAATATCTTTTTGGTCGTATGAGACTCCCCCTTGGGAGATTTTCTCTCTGAAAGACTTGACTGTGGGCTCAGTCACGCAAAGGAGCCTAGGTGTATATTTATCATGATTTGTCAAAGTTGGTGTCATTTGCAAGATAAAGTCTGGACAGTTTGTCTTACTGGGAGCAGCCACAACAATGTATGAATGAGGAAGGCACAGACTTTCCCGCAGTGACAGCATTCTGTTGATTCGTTTACTTTGGCTGGAGCTCAGCCATGGACTTGTGCTCCAAGTTCAGCAAGGTCAGGTGTCTGTGGCATAGCAGAGGGTTGTGCTGTGACTTCAGCCACCACATTTAAACCAGAGTCACAAGTGTGGGGAAAGCCTCTTAGTGACCTGCATGCTTGTTTTATTTTTAAAGAATATTTACTAGCTGGGCATGGTGGTGCACGCCTGTAATCCTAGCACTCAGGAGGCTGTGGCAGGAGGATTGTTGTGAGTTCGAGATCAGCCTGGGCTACAAAGTGAGCTCAGGGCCAGCCTGAACTGCAGAGCGAGACCCTGTCTCAAAAAGATACATACATACACACACACACACAAAAAGAATATTTACCATTTCCAGTTGTAAAAGTAATTCTTATTACTATAGAAAATTTGTTTGAAGGTTTTGATTATTCAAAATACAACTATAGTCTGCTTTTAAAAAATTAAAAGGAGATAGCACAATTTCTTTCAGTCATTCTGGTTTTTT
>NW_004955420.1:9845887-9847683 GCF_000276665.1 Chinchilla lanigera | reverse complement strand
CTGGTACTGGGAATCGAACTCATGACCTTGCACTTGCCAGGCAGGCGCTGTGCCGCTGAGCTAAATCCCCAGTCCCCTATTTGTTGATTTCTTGATGATAGCCGTTCTTTCTGGAACGAGATGGAATCTCAGTGTTGTTTTAATTTGCATTTTTCAAATGATCGGTGATGTTGAGCATTTTTTCATATATTTATTTTCTGTTTTTTTTTAATTCTGTACATATTCTAGATATTAGTCCTTTGCCTCAGGAGTAGATGTTAAAACGTTTTTCCTGTTACGTAGGTTGTCTCTTCACTCTGTTGGTGGTTTCTTTTGCTGTGCAAATCTTTTTGGTATGATGAGATCGCAGATGTTGATTCTTTGTAATGTTTCCTGTATGAGCGGGGTTTTGTTCATGAAGTCTGCCTATTCCTGTGTTTTCAAAAAGTTCCACATATGTTCTCTTCCAAAGATTTAGTGTTTCTGTTTTTTTTTTTTTTTTTGGCTACCAGGAATCAAACTCAGGACCTCACACTTGCTAGGCAGCTGCTGTGCCACTGAGCTAAATCCTTGGTCCCTAGTGTTTCTGTTTAGTTTAGTGCATGGGGAGAGACATGAGTTTAGGTTCAATTTTTGGCATGTGGAAAGCCAGTTTTCTTAGCACGTTTATTAAAGAGGCTATCTTTCTTCCAGCAAAGGTGTTTGGCCCCTTTGTCAAAGATAAGGTAGCTATAAAAATCATTTATGCTTAAAGAGGCCCTTGCTCAGAAACAATTTGTTGTTTTTTTTAATTTCCTTGTAGTACTGGGATTAAACCAGGTGCTTGCATATCTAGGCAAGCCCTATCTGCCGCTGAACTACCTCCCCAATCCTTTTTTATCTTATTTTGAGATAGGGTCTTATTAAATTTTCCAGGCTGTCTTTGGGTTCCTAAGTAGCTGGGATTGCAGGTGGACACCATGTCTACCCCCAAACTCAAATATTAAAATGGTAAACCTGAATCCAAATATATCTAACATCATAGTAAATGTAGATTATCCAAACTAACAAATTATCAAAAGTGGATATTGTCAGAATTGATAAAAAACACAATATACTGCCTATGAGAAATTAATTTTAAATATAATAATATAGTAGATTAAAATTAAAGAATGTACAAAATACAATGAAAATACTATTCAAAAGAAAACTGAGAGCAGGGTGTGGTGGAGCAGGCCTGTAATCCTAGCACTCGGGAGGCTGAAGCAGGAGGATCTCTGCAAGTTTGAGACCAGTCTGGGCTACAAAGTGAGCTCAAGGCCAGCCTGAACTGCATGGCGAGACCCTGACTGAAAAAGACAAAAAAAAAAAAAAAAAAAAAAAAGAAAGTACCATTAACCAACTAGATCTAATTGACAATCATAGAAAGTACCCAATAGTAGCAGAACATACATTTTCTTCAAGTGTACCAAGAAGATGGTACAATAGATACAATCCTGTTATAAGATAAAATAAATAAAAATTATAACAAATAGGACTTGTACAGTATATATTCTGTAAATATAGTAAAATTAAATCAAAATAGGCCTTTTCATCCTGAATTTTAGCTGATAAAAGTAGAATAGATAGGGTTTAGTCTGTGGATTAAAATACAGCTGAATTTAAATTCTGGTTCAATTATTTCCATATTTTGGAATCTGGGATGATTTATTAAATTTCTGGCTGCCTCTTTCTCTTTTTTTGAGACAGGGTCTCACTTATATAGCCCAGGCTGGCCTCGAACTCTCTGCCTCAGCCTCCCAAGTGCTAGGATTATGGGTTTTCTTACTCTTTTTTTT
>NW_004955420.1:9839645-9845642 GCF_000276665.1 Chinchilla lanigera | reverse complement strand
TTTTATGTTTTATTTTGAGACAGGGTCTTGCTAGGCTGGGCTTGAACCTGAGATTTTCCAACCTAACCTTTTCAGAGTGCTGGGATTACAGGTATGAACCACCATGTCCAGCTGGCAATTTCATTTTCTTATTTATAAAATGGCCTCCATAAGCATACCTTATAGTATCGTCAAGATAAAAGGATAAGTTTGCACAAAGTGCCTGTGTGCTGGGCTGACAGCACACACTTGCCATCTCAGTCCTCCGGGAGGCTGAGGCAGGATAGAAAGTTTGAACTCAGCCTGTGCAACTTACTAACAAGCTGCAGATCCTGTCTTGAAATAAAAATAAAAGAGGGCTGGAGACATAGCTCCATGTGTAGTCCCTAAGTTGAGTCCCCAGTACCGAAGCAAACAGTGTCTGGGACAGGCCCATTACCTGTATTCCTCAGCTATCATTAGGAAGAAAGACGCCTTACTTGGGGCATGATTATTGGCAACAAAGACAGAAGTAGCTGATTTTAAAATAGTGGAAAGTGTGGTAGAGACCTGCCCTCTGACTCAAGCGTAATTTGATTTCACATGTTATTTGAACAGAAGCCCTTTGTCATTGTGAAGACATTTTTACTGTGGGTGACACTGGGACTTGATTCATGTTCCGAAGGTCAGACTTGCCTGGCATCAGCGCACTACATGATCTGGAAGTGATTTGTACAGTTACTCTTTCCACAGTCCCCTGTGCCTGATTAATGTTGATGATGAATGTGGGAACCGGGACTGAGAGAAAGGGTTCATTTATTTAGTAAATCCTTTTTCGGCACCGACTTTGTCGCAAGCTCTATTTTAGATAGAAGGTAAACAGTGGCAGAATGTATGGTCTGAAAGGGAAGGCGGTACAACCATGTATAAGCGATTCTAATCGCAAGGTTTGCAGGCTGTTGAACTATCACTGAATAGACCAAGAAGAGCACTTTGAGCTCAGCTTTCCCTGGCAGCTGCTATTCCTGTCCACCCTGTGAGGATCAAGGGTAGAAAACGGGAGTCCATCAACAGAGTTGCCTGGGCCGGGCACGACAGGCCCTGCGGGGAGGGAGACATTCCGCAGTGTCCTCGCACGCTCACAGTGGTGCCCCAGACCTGGAGATCAGACCACACTGCTGCCGACTCATCTCTCAGATCATCTTTCCAATTCAGAGAGGCCAGCAGATCCAGAGTCCAACATTGGGATCTTATTGGTTTTTCCAAGTGAGTATGCTGCCCCGCTTTGTTAATAAGGATTTTATGATATTTCTCAAAAGCTTATTTGAGAAGAGGTCTACGATTCTGAAAAGCAGAAAAGAGTTTGATGGTGAGGAACATTGTTTCCGGTAGAGACTCTAATGTTGCACATTGTGGTCTTTAATAATGAACGGAAGCAGAACAGGTGTCTTGTGAAACCACGAGAGACAGAGACAGAACCCAACAGATGAGGTGAGGATTAAGTAAAATCTCGGGGTCAGCATGTTTAAAAGTGGTATCTAGATTAGGGAGGGCAGAAGGAGCTGGGCTGAAAAGGAATTTCAGTGACTAAAATAGCTGACTCTGACCCTAGTAGGGAGAATGACTTTAGTTTTGGATCCCTGGGCAAGTGGTTATAGAAAGACAAGGGGGTTAAAATTAGCATGAGTGTTACTGACTATTGTGGCAGGATGAGCAATTTGCTACATGGGGGCAATTAAATGTATTAAGCTTGAACCGGTTTGACAAACGGTTTCAAGTAGCAATGTGAAATTCCTTCTTTTTTAAAAACTTTTTTTTTTTTTTGGTTTTTCTCCGGTACCAGGAACCGAACTCACGACCTTGCGCTTGCCAGGCAAGCGCTTTGCCGCTGAGCTAAATCCCCAGCCCAAAACTTTTTTTATTTTAGAGAAAATAGTACCAAAAAAAAAAAAAAAAGAACAATAGCAAAATACAAACAAAACAAAGCAAGGACATTAAAAATGATACCAGGTTTCAAACCAAATGATTAACAGTCGTTTCTTTTTTTTTTGTTGTTTGGTTTTTCTCTGGTACCGGGAACTGAACTCATGACCTTGCACTTGCCAGGCAGGCGCTTTGCCGCTGAGCTAAATCCCCAGCCCCCAACAGTGGTTTCAAACAAATGATTAACAGGGATTAACAGTGGTTGTTATACTGCATATTGTTATCTTCAATGAAGTTGCTCAGATTACCAGATGTAAGAATGGAAGATTGATCAAATCATTAAAGGGAATAAGAAAATAATAATTTAAAAGAACCTTAGAGACAATACATAGTTTCACTAGAGAGGATTGTAGGAATTCACCAATGGTTGTCATACTGAAAACTGCTGTATGTGAAATTGCTTATGTGAAATAAGTTGCTGAGATTGCCAGATATAAACATGCAAAATTGGTCAAAATATAAAAAAAAGAATTTTATAAAATTATAGAAGAATTTTTCTAATCATTAACTGTTCCCCTCAATAAACAGACACCAGCAGTATAGTTATGCCACCTCTCTCTATATATCTATATATCTATAATGCCTTAGTACTTTCTTTTTCTTCTTTCCCTCATCCCAGTTGTTCCTTCCTTTAAGCAATTTCTTTCCCTTTCATATTATCTATTGTACATTTTGTGTTTTATTTACTGTTTCATGTTCTTACACCAGGGAGATGAAATTCCTTCTTTGTGGTAGCTCTCCAAAGCTGTAAGAGCAGTAGGCAAACCCATGAATGAGAACAGTGTAATTTTTCTGGGTTGGCAGTGCCTCCTGGATCATATATGACTGAATAACAGAATAACTCTGAGATATATAAAGCTACTTAACAGTCTTAAGAATTAGAAAATTTTTGAAAGGAGAGCTGAAGGACCTAGTATGTGATGTTAGTTAAAATTCCACTGACTCTCCCAGGTACATTCTTTCAATTCTGACAAGAACTGGTGATATACATTATTATTTCCTGTTTAATATACATAATCAATCTGAAGCTCAGAGAAGTGAAGTGAGTTACACAAACTCAGATTACTGACAAGTAGCAGATTGGAAACATTTCTCTTTTGTATTCTTCAGCTTCATTGGAATGGGACATAATTTATTTTTTGTCTTTTTTTGAGACAGGGTCTAGCTATGCAGTTGAGGCTGGCTTTAAGCTCACTTTGTAGCCCAGGCTGCTCTTGAACTTGCAACGATCCTGCTGCCTCAGCTTCCTGAGTGCTGGGATTATGGGCATGCGCCACCATGACCGGCATGAATAGGAAATAATTTAGATATGTAAACAATCTCTATAGAAAGTATATTCAATGCAAAAAATCATCACAGCTTTCCGAGATACCATTCCTATATAAGAGAGCAAGTGATTTTATGTTGTGTGTGGGTAACATACTGAGATCTTTTTCTCTGGCTTGGCAAATGTAAATAAATAATGACATTATTAGTTGCTATCAATGCATGGCATTCAAAGCTCTCATTTTGTTTTATTTACATATGAGATATAATCCTGAGTAGAAAAATTTAAAAAATGGAAATGAGTTAAAAGAAAGATCATCTAATCTTGAGATTCTTGGCCAGGGAGTCCAGGGGTAAATTTGAGTGCATCTTCCCAGTTTATGAATAAGTGTATACGGACAGCTCCTAACTTACTTTGGTTCAACTTACGGTTTCCAGCTCTATAATGGTGAGAACATTGTCACATTCAGTATACACTTTGAAGGTTGATTTTCTCCCAGGCTAGCAATGTGGGTGTGGTACTCCTTGTATGATGCTGGGCAGTGGCAGAGAGGTATGCTCATAGTCACAGAATTGTAACGGGGAAACATAAAACTACGATGTTCTGTGTTGCTCAGCTGTAGTGGTCATTAAGTTAGGGGTATTAAATACACTTCTCACTTGTAATATTTTGAACTTATAATGGGTTTATGAGGCTGTCACCCTATCCTAGGTCTAGGAGCGTCTGTATATTTATACATAATCATACAAGTGATATACACACATGTAGGGAGCCACTGGAGCTGGATATTGGTCACATGTGCGCGGGCAGGACAGAGCCAGACTGCCTCAAGCAGTCAAGCTACCTCAGTATTGAAGAAAGCATCCTGTCTGGACAATTACAGTCGTTAGTTGCTAGGCAACATTACCCCCCCCTTGATACTAACTTTGTAAGTATATAAAATAAATGCCCTTACTGTTGAAGTCAGTCCTCTTCCCATCAGGTAAGAGGTAACTCCACCTGACCCAGCCCTTGTCTTTATTTTTCTCATACCCACCGTCATTTCTCTCCAGAGTACAATGAGAGACCAGTGAGATTCCCTACACATACATATAGACTGAAATATATACATAAAGTAAAACACACATATCTACAAACCATGACTTGATGCATGTCTAAAATGTACATGTACATTTTAATTGAAATACATGTAATTATATATTTGTATACATACACTTGAAACAATTGAGATTGTTTTATCTCTTCTGCTTATAGGCTGATGTTTGAGAATTTGTTTACGGACATCTTTCCATTTAATAAGTAGACTTCTACACCACGATTTCTTATGCCAAGGAGTGAGTTCTGATGCACCTTGACTTCCAGAGAGTTGCACTTCCACCAGCAGTGTGTAAGCGTTCTTGTTCCTCATACACCGTAGCATGGAGCGTTTGTGGTTCATCAGTTGGCATCTGTTGGAGTTCCTGTGTGCTCACAATTCTATCCTCTTGAGGATCTTTTGTTCTAAATGGGTGACTGACTGTAAGATGCATGTGGGTAGTAGAGTGACAGACAGACCAAATGGGTTGCAAGTTATAAACAAGGCAATCCATACATGGCATGTGGCCGTGAGTCTGTGCAGCAAATGCCAAGTACGCGGCAATTATTTATTAGTTAGTTTAGCCTGGAATCTTCTCCTTCATCTCCATCAGGAATAGCCTTCTTTCAGCATCCAAATGGAATACAGGCTCCTTTCCGTAGCCTTTTTACATTTCTCCAAGGATGTTTTAGACCCCTTTTCTCTGTACTCACAGCACTTTATATGTACTTCTGTTGTAAGTCATATCATATCGTAACATAATTATTCTTTTATCTCTTTGACTCTCTCAGTGCATTGTGAATGCCTGTGGATAAAGACCACGTCTTATCTCTGCCACAGCACTAAGCACAGGTCCTGACATATGGTGGCAATGCAGTAAATGTTTGTTACATGAGTGAATGGATGAAAAGCCAAAGGATAAAGATTTTGCTCTTCAAATGGGTGACTTGTGACTCCTCATCATAGGATTTAAGATATGAAAGAAAATGAATAAAGACCTTGTTTCTAGTTCCCTTGGAAGTTTGCAATAGAATTAGGAAGTATGAGGCAGCTATGGAGAAAAGTGTGCTTGAGATGTCACGGGAAGTGTCACCACAATACAGAACTTGTAATGGGGCAAGAGCACTTTCTTTTCTGCCTTGTACTCAGAGCACTGAAGAAGAGGGTCTTGCCACGTTCTCCAAGAGAAGGACAGCTAGCAGATTTGTGCAGGGGTGTCCACCAGACTACATCCCTCTCCCCTGTCCCACATGGGTGTGCCATTTTATATTGTTATTTGGCTCCTTCCTGGACATGAAGTGGTCAACTGCGTCGTCAAATGGAACCAGTCCATTTATTATACCGAAGCAATTAGCTTCTGCCCCTTAGTAATTAGGACTAAGACATCTTAGACGAAGTCACCGGTGCTGGAGCTGAACCTGAGAGGACAAGTAGGGGCTTCAGGGTGGCCACTTTGGGTTTTGGGTGTGGAGTAGCAGAATAAGCATTTCTGCAGAGGAAGAAGAAAACCGCAAATGTGCGTAGGGAGTCAGAGTCAAGAAACTATGTAATGCCTCCTGAGAAACCACTCTGAAGATACCACCACGTATTACAGCAGCCATTGATATTTTCCTACTAATCTATCCATAACTGTGTAAAGTTTGTAATGTTCCTATCCTATTTCATAAATGGATGTATGTTTATTATTATGTGTTTCCTACAACAACCATTGAGA
>NW_004955420.1:9833847-9839400 GCF_000276665.1 Chinchilla lanigera | reverse complement strand
TTTAAAAAAAAAAAAAAAAAAAAAAGAAGCTATGTAATGCCATAAGAGGAAGAGGAGAAGGCCATGGGGAAAGAAAGGGAAAACAGCTGCTGTGCTTTCCAGTTCTGGCTGTTGTTCCATGTGAGAATTGGTTAGTTGCTGAGCTGTATATCCCAGGACACGCCCTACATTAATTTCAGAAGTTTTCCGTTCTTGTTATTTGAATGGCATTTGTTAGTTCCAGTCTAAGGAATTTTGACCCAGGTAACAGAGCTGTTTGTTTTACATGAATAGTGGTGCTTTGAAAAACAGTCTCTGCTGGTAGAGTTTGAGTTCTGTTCCAGCAGACCTATTAGAAGGTGCTGAGGTGGTAGGGTGCCATGTCACTGGTTTTGATGCTCCATGCGTAAAACAAGGCTGGCTCAGCCAAGAGGCCACATACTTTCTGTCTTGACTGTGACCCTGATGAGTCTTGGGGTTTACTCTGGCCGTCTGCATGCTTTGAGGCAGCTGTGGCAATCTCAGAATTTCTGCACTAGTCTTGCATCTTAGCACCTTGGTATAGCAAGAATTAGGATCCTTTGGATTGGAAATGGGCCATTGATATATGGCAGAGGCTGCAAGGCTTGCTAGCTCTCTCGGGGGACGTTTAAAAACACACCTTGGGGCTGGGGATTTAGCTCAGCGGCAAAGCGCCTGCCTGGCAAGTGCAAGGTGGTGAGTTCAATTCCTGGTACCAGAAGAAAAACAGAAAAAACAAAAAAACCCACACCTTTAGGGTGACTTATCTTTCAAACTTTTGAAAGTGAAACAGGCACTATCAATAGTTACACCAGGGCACTAGTCATAAAATAGACTTGTTTTTGGCAAATGGGGCTATATTGTTACCATATCTGTGGGTGATTTATAATGATTTACATGTGTATTTAATTTATAAAGGTCAGAATAACCGGTACTAACTTTTACTTGGGAGTACCCATATATTACCCTGTTTTAAAAACAAATCTTTATTCACTGTAGACAAAAATGAAAAAGTAATAAAAAAAAAATAACCTGTCAACCACCTTTCAAGAATAGTGACTAGTAATATGTTGGCATATATCTTTCTGGGTTTTCCTATTTCTGCATATTATATATGAAAGGAAAAATTAGCCTATCTTATACATATTATTCTACAAATTGCTTTTAAATGTATTTCTATGTCAGCATCATTTTTAATGCTTCTTTTATAATTTATGTGCCATAATTTAACAATACCTAATATCAGCCATTTAAGCTGCCTCCGGTTTGGCTAATTGTGCCTTAAAAAGTCATTCCTTCCCCTGTAGTATTTTTTCCTATGAAATAAATGTGGGGGAGTAGAGGTGGTTTGTGTATAGGATCCTATACTCAGAGACCTCTTAGGTTAGAGATGTCATTGACTCCGTCCACAAGCTTATTAAAGCATTTTATCAGGCCACCAAATAAAATGCCAGCATTTTCTTCTTTCCGGGAGCACAAAGAAGTGTTTGAAAGCAGGGCCTGTGCACCCCCTTGTGTCACCTGGCTGGAATGTGCTGCCTGTATTCCCTCACTGCTTAAAGACCTTCCTAAAAGCTGAGGAGGATTTGGGCTTTGCAAAGAACACTGTGGTGAAAATTAAGACACAACATAATTTGTAAATTGTCTTCATATCTGTTGTGAAGTTTGCTTTCATATCTGTAGGGAACTTTTGCACTATGATGTGATCTTGACTTTTTTTTTGTCTTTTGAGACAGGGTCTCAGGCTGGCCTTGAACTCACTTTGTAGCCCAGGCTGGTCTGGAACTCCCAGTGATCCTCCTGCCTTAGCCTCTGGAGTGCTAGAATTTCAGGCGTGTGCCACTATGCCGGGCTTATCTTGATTTTTGAGTATGTTATTAGATAAGATTCTCTTTTTATCCTAGCCAATCTTTGCTATGGTATCATTTTATATAACTAAAAAAGTTTTGGCTGTAAAAACTTATTGTAGAAAATCCAGAAAGTGCACAGTAATTATTATAATCAAAGAAATAACAATTAACATTTTAATGCATTTTTTCTGGTATTTTTTCTGCCTATAGAAGCATATACAGTATTGTATAAATTATATAGTGGATGCTACATTATTTTAGGGTTTGGCTTCCTGCTTTTGAAATATTTGACATGAAGTTGTCACTATGGGAAAGTCAGGTTACAGATCTCTCATTGTCACTGTGTATCTCCAGGGCCTAGAAAAGTGCGTGATGTGTAGTCAGCTCTTGACAAATGCTAATTAAATTATCGAATCTCACTATACTGTTATTTACATAATCCTTTTCCTGCTGTATGCCATTTCGTTTGTTCAATGTGTGATCACATAATGATCAGCTTTTTAAAAAATTTTATTTATTTATATTTATTTATTTATTTATTTTTGTCTTTTTAAGACAGGGTCTCACTATGCAGTTCAGGCTGGCCTTGAGCTCACTTTTTAGCCCAGGCTGTTCTCGGACTCACAGGGATCCTCCTGCCTCAGCCTCCGAAGTGCTGGCATTACAGGCGTGTGCCACCACACCTGGCTAACGATCAGCTTCTTTGTGGATAAGTATTTTTCCAGCTTTCCTGTTTTCCCTGCATATAAACTTTCTCAAATGCAATGATTACATCAAAGGAAATAAGAAGTATTAAGAGCCCAGTATTGCCAAACTGCTTCCTAATTTACACTGACATTAGCAGGGCCTGTGAGTAAATGGCCCACCTACAAATCCAGATAAACTCTATTCTAAACCTTGGCCCCTTGACACTACTTTCTGCTGCCTCTCTGTGAGTCTAGTTAAATATTGGGTTGAACAATGGTAAACTAACGATTTTGATGAATTCTTTCAGATTTATCAAGTCTGTGGTTCTAGCACAAAAAGCAAAGGTTAATTTGGTAGGGCTTTAACTTAATAAGGCCATTCTGATTCATGATAACAGAACCACCATTAGAACAAATGCCACCTTTGTGCAAAGTAGAAAAAGGTAACTCTTCTCTTGGACATTTTAATGACCTGTAAAAAAAATTGGTCTTATTCTTCTTCTTCTTATTATTTTTGTCATTTTGAGACAGGTCTCGCTATGCAGTTCAGGCTGGCCTTGAGCTCACTTCATACCCAGGCTGGCCTTGAACTTGCAGCAATCCTCCTGCCTCAACCTTCCGAGTCCTGGGGTCACAGGCATGCGCCACCACACCCAGCAAGAAAGTTATTTCCATAAATTCATCTATGAATATACGGGTGTGAATTGTACTCTCTGCAGTCATAATACATAAAACCTGGACAACTGCATTTTCTAAACCCTGGGGATACCCTGTTTAATCTACGGAATTAATTAATTTAGAATTGTGTGAGGATAGATTGTGAAGCTAAGTAAACTGTGTTTTCTGGCAGCCCCTTTTTGAAAATTGTAACAACCTTCATCTTTCTGTTATTCTCCAGGTCTCTGTATTTTTTTCTTAATAATGTTTCCATTGTTCTAAAATCTTATATATAATTTCTGCTCTGGGATTATATGTCTTCTCATCTGAGAGTAATGGTGGAAAAGAGTCATTATGTAATAACATTACTTCTTTTTAAATACTTATAACTATAATTTAATATATGCAAAATAAAGATTCATGTGTATATTTTTGCTTGAAATAACTTTTTTTTTGGTCTTTTTGAGACAAGTTCTAGCTATGCAGTTCAGGCTGGCCTGGAGCTCACTTTGTAGCCCAGGCTGGCCTCAAACTCACAATGATTATCCTGCCTCAGCCTCCTGAGTGCTGGGATTACAGGCGTGCACCACATGCCCTGCTTGAAATAACTTTTAAAGGGTAAATGTACTTTGCTTTAACTTTTTTCTCAGTTAGGAGTGTCTGTCTACTGGCCATTTGATTATTTGGCCCTTTATGAGATGAGTTTCCACCCATTTACAGAATTTATTTGATATTCAACTTCTACTTCTCGGCTTCCAAATGCAAACTTGTGAGTATAAGCAGGGGTATATTTGTTATTGAAATAGTTCTCTATAAATATCATCTCACTTGTGTCCTGACAAACTGTACATTCTGAGGACAGCTGTACACTGATTTTAATTCTTGAAATACTGTTGAAGTACTTCTATACTGAAGGGAAAAATTTAAAAGACGTTTTGTTTCAAAGAAAAACAGCAGACACGCAAGAGTGCATTTCACCAAAAACAGATTTTTCTTCTCTATTTTGTTCTGCTGCTGCCACCTAGAGTTAAAGTGAAGCAAAGGACGATGACCTCAAACCAGCCGCAGAGAACCCAGACCCAGCCAAAGGCAGAACAGGGACGGAGACTACAGAGATCGCGGCACCGTGCTAATCCCTGGGGACCTGGGGCTCTAGCGATGCACTGCGACGGGTCCCAGGCCCACTTAGGAGTAGTTAGCGTTTGTCTTGAGTCTTTTCTGCTTTTTCCTCTTTGTTCCCACTTCTCTCCTTGGCGTGTTGACCTCAGGGAGCCTGCGCATTTCCTTCTCACCCAGTGTGCTCTCTGGACAGGATCAAGATAAGCGTATTCCGGCTGGGACGGGAAGGATAACTCTAGGAGGCGGCTGAGCTGTTTTGTGGTATTTCAGCGTTGGTGAGCGCTATGGCAGCGCTCTTGTTGAGGCTTGGGCCCCAGTGTAATAGTGTTCGAGATTCCGGGCCTGGAGGAGAGATTAAGGCCTTCCTTGTGGGAGCCAGTTCTCACTCCCGTAGTTCTGGTCTCGGTGGACTGGCCACCTCCTTTCCTTCTCCCTCGCACGCGTTCTTCTGCAGCCCGCGTTCCCTTTCTGATTTCCGGCCATCGCTCGAAGCTGGAAAGATGTTGGTGCCGTCCTTTTGAATGTCTCTGTCTCCAAAACTGTGGGTCAAAATAAATCTCTGTCCTTTGTAAACTATCCAGCCTCAAATATTTTGTCAGCAGTGCAAACCCGACGGAGAGCGTGACCCTACAAGCAGTTATTCCATCTGTTTCTAGGTGGGTACAGTTCACGCATTCCTATCCGAGTGTGCTAGAATTATACGTTTTTGAGGATTTACTAGCTTACTCGCCTCGTCTCTGGTTGTCACAAAGACTTTGCCTTTAACTGCCCGGTAATGGCGTCGTGTGGGACCTCAATGTCAACCACTGGAAATACCTGCTAGGAGGCCCCCTGATGCCCCTGATGTGCTCCTGCTCTTGTAGCAATGGTTTCATTATCTGTCTATCCCCACTAGGTTATTAGCCTTCTAAGGCAAAAAGCCTTCATGTTAGAATTTTGTTTTCAAAAGAATTTAATGTGAAATATTACTCTAATTGCTTAAATTCAAGCACATAAAACAGCTCACAGTTCAATCTGTTACGTAGTTATAACACTTGCACTAGCTGTTACTGTGGTCATCAGCTTCACTTAAACCATACCTATTATTAGGTGGTGTGTCAGAACAAACTGTAATAAATTTCTTAAGTGTAGGCACGCCACCAGCACTGAGCAGTGATATCCTTATTCTCAGCATGGCATGCTTAAATAGAAGGCTAGTTAGATGACAACAATAGCTGAATAATCATTCTAAGTGGAGCAAA
>NW_004955420.1:9822432-9833728 GCF_000276665.1 Chinchilla lanigera | reverse complement strand
AGTTCAGGCTGGCCTTGAGCTCACTTTGTAGCCCTGGCTGGTCTCAAACTCGCAACGATTCTCCTGCCTCAGCCTCCCGAGTGCTGGGATTACAGGCATGCACCACCATGCCCGGCCCCCAAATACAAACCTTAAAAAGAGAAAAAGCAGGTCTGGGATTGTAGTTGTCTTATATATGTGAATCCCTGGGTTTGATCCCTAGCATGGGGGGGGGGGAATCATTGATATTTATTAGTGATAAGTAACAGTGTCAGAGAGGCCGTGTTGGTTTAGTGAATGGTGTGCAAATCAACAGGACAATAGTCACATAGCACAGGCAGGAGTCCTGAGGGATGGCTGCAGGTTAGCTAAATAGTAATGTCTACCCAGCCAGAACTCCTTACTAATCACAAATTATGTAGTGACAGCAATGTTCATCAATAACAGAATCTTTGGCTATGAGGTTCCACTAGAAAAAAGAACCCAACTGATCTAAGTTTAATAATAGCCAAAAGGCAACATTAATCAGACTTTTTCTGAGGGGCTATTATTGGCACCGATTTAAATGGATTACCACCATGAAGCTTTTCTTTCCTTCAAGTAACTATGAAGGGATGTAAATTATTATCCCACCGTAGATTTATTGCATTGTATCCTATTACCCATCTTTTAAAAGCCCACAACTTCCTAGCCATAGCCTGAGTCCTATTTTTTAATTTCTCATTTTCTTCGTAACCTATTCCAAAAAAGATATTTTAACTTACCATTCCATTTTGTTTTCACCATCAACATTTTTCTTTTGCTATCATCTATCTATCTATCTATCTATCTATCTATCTATCTATCTATCATCTATCTATCTACCTTATTTTTGTTTATTAGAGACAAGGTCTCACTATATAGTTCAGGCTGGCCTTGAACTCACTATGTTGCCCAGACTGGCCTGGACCTCATGGTGATCCTCCTGCCTCAGCCTCCCAAATGCTGGGATTACAGGTGTGCGCCACCACTACCATTATTTTTGAAGATGGCCAATTATGTGTACTTTACCAACACTGACTGTCTGTTCTCATTTGACTTGATTTCCCATCAGTATTTAAAACTTGGTCTTTTTTATTTTTTTGAAAAATGCCTCTTTAGTTGTCTCTTGCTACAAAACATTCATCTAATTTTCCTTACACACACATTAGCTGATCCTGTACTACACCTCCAAGGGTTGGAGTCCCAGGACTCTGTCCACAGTCCTATTGCCTTCTTATCTTGACCATTTCCTTAAGTGAGTCGGTGCAGTATTTCCACGCCATGGCTTTATATGTTATGGATACCCGGACAGCCCTCAGCTTGACTCTTCCAGCCAGGACTTCCTTGATGTGCGTCAGGCTCACATAGCCGGCACATGTCCTTTTGGCTATCAGTGGGTGTCTCAGACTCACCGTGTCCAAAGGAGAACTGTTCCCTCCGTCCACTCCAAATCTGGTTCTCTCTGTAGCTTTGCAAATGGTCCTACCGTCTGCTAGTTTCTAGCATCCTGAGCATAGGCAGCTACTTCTAATTGCTCTTTCTTCATCTTAGTATTTCCTTCAAAATATATCTACATCACATTATTAAAAATGATTTCAATAATGCTCACTTAGCATGGTATTAAAAAGTCTCCCTTCACCTAACATCTGTTGTCCAGGCAATCACTCGGTCCCTTCGGGATCCAACCAAAACATATATACTCCTCTCTGTGTATACATGTAGAGGCAGTCTCACACCCAGACATGTTCCCAAATAGTCTTTTTTTTTTTTTTTTTTTTTTTTTTTCGGTACTGGGAATCAAACTCACAACCTCGTGCTTGCCAGGCAAGCGCTGTGCCGCTGAGCTAAATCCCCAGCCCCCCAAATAGTCTTATTCTATGAACATATTTTTTTTCCAGTACCAGGGATTGAACACAGAGCCTAGTGTGTGTGTGCAATTTTAAGTCTCACTTTACTTAAATGAAGTTAAAGATTGTTCCAGACTGGTATGTAAAGAATTTCCTTTTGTTTTAGTGACTGCATAGTGCCCCTGCAAATGTCCACACTTGAACCAGGTAGGGTGGTGTATCTTTTTTTTTTTTTTGTCTTTGTAGTTCAGGCTCACTTCAAACTCGTAATGCTCCTCCTGCCTCAGCCTCCTGAGTGCTGGGATTACAGGTGTGTGCCACCACACCTGGCAGCGGTGTATCTTTGCAGAAGATTGCTTGTGCTGAGGAATTTGAGGCTGGCCTGTGTAGCAGTAAATATGCCCTTTCTCTCTCGCACGAGAAATGGCACTCTAATTTATTTCCTCAGTGCAATCTGGGGACATTTGGTTTGTTTTCAGTAACTTGTTATTAGAAAAAATGACTTTAATAGCACATGTTCTTTTGTACATTGAGGAGTGTATGTTTAGGATATGTTTCTAGAATTAAAGATGTGTACTAGCTATTTTTACAATGATACCAAGTTCTTCTGCAGTGACTGTACCTTCAGTTGTGTTTGAAAGTGACCATTTCCTCACAGCATCTTTGTTATGGTTTATGTCTGTGTGTCCCCCCAAAGCCTCCTGCGGCCCTGGGGCAGGCTATTAGAGTTTGAATATGGGTGTGAGACCTACACCCGCCCTGGGATGGATAGTTTGCATATGTAAGGGAGAGGAGGAAGCTGCTTGGGAAGATTCCTCCCCCATTCCGCCCTGGTGTGTGTGTGGTGGCAGCTTTGCTGTGCTGCCGCCCTGAGATGCAGCCCTCTGCCACGTGCCACTCTGCCTTATAACCCTGCCTAGTACGGATTGAAACCTCCACAAACTGTAAGCGAAATAAGCCTTTCCTTCCTTAATTTTGGTTGTCAGGTATTTTGTCCCAGCAGCGAGAAAAAAGTAACCAAGACAATCTTCAACAGTGTGATAATTTTTTTTTTTTTGGTCCTGGGAATGGAACTCAGGATCTTGTACTTGCCAGACAGGCGCCTATGCTGCTGAGCTAAATCCCTGGCCCCCATGTGATAATTTTTTAACTCTTGTAGATAGTTTAAATATTGTATCACAGCGTGGTATTAATTTGCATTTCTCTTTCTCTGTCTCTCTCTGTCTCTTTTTGTCTCTTTTTGTCTCTTTCTGTCTCTCTGTCTCTGTCACTCTCAGTGCTGGGGATCAAAATGAGGGTCACTCTATCACTGAGCTGTATCCCCAGCTCCCTATTCATTAAAATTTTTTTTTGTTTTTACAGTTTAAGAGAGGATCTTGCTAAATTACCCTGGTAGGACTCTGAAACTTGTGATTCTCCTGCCTCTGTCTCCCTCAGTGCTGTAATTGTAGGTTTATGCCACCTTGCCCGGCTATATTTTTCTTGTTAAATGAAAGGATAAACATCTTTCCAAATTTTAAAGAGCTATTTAGCTGGTTGTGGTGGTCCATGCCTATAACCTCAGCACTCTGGGAGGCTGAGGCAGGAGAGAATCCCAGCGTGAGCCCGGCCTGGGAAGGTTAGTGCCTTAATGGGACTGTTTCAAGGAAAAAATAAACAAACAAAAAAAAAGAACCATTTGTGTTTAATGTAAATTGTTGATATCCTTTCTAAATTTTTTTTTCTCTTGTATTTTTGCTTTTTCTTAGAGATTTAGGGAGCTTTAATATGTATTTTGGCATTTATTCCTTTCCACTGATCTGTTACAATTTTTTTCAGTTTGTTTATGTTTTGTTTAACCTGTGTTATATGCTCCTTTTATTTATTCATAAAAGTATGAGTAAATTTAAAAACTTTGACATTATCAAGCTTATTAATGTTCCTTTAATGATGTCTGCATTTTGTAAAATATAAAATGACCATCCTTACTCTGCAATTAAATTCCAGTGATTTCTTATCATTCTTTAAGGCTTCTTCTTTTATTGTTTTTGAGACAGGGTCTCACTATGTAGCCCTGGCTGGCCTTGAGCTCACAATGGAGCACTTCTATACCCTTCACCAACTGTTAAATCAGATAAAATCACGAAGGGATGTTAAGAAACTATGGAAGCAGTATGATAGAGTTTAAATAATGAATGACATTGATTCTAGGATGGATTTTCTACTTGTTGAGATTGTTAGTTACTTGGTGGCCATCAGCTTAACAGATAAATCATGCGAAAAGTTAGATACAGTTATGTCTCTACAGGGACGTCATTTAGGTTTAAGCCTTGTTATGTGGTGCTGCTACTCACATCTGAATAGTTTCTGACTGCTACCTTGGTCTCTTTGGTAACCCAGTTATTAGAGTGGGATTTTATGATTCTCTTATAGTCGTATATGCGTTTGGCTATATTTTCTTTTATCTATTTATTTATTTATTTATTTATTTATTTATTTATTTATTGTTTTTTTGAAACAGGGTCTCACTATGTAGCCCAGGCTGACCTCGAACTCACAGTGATCTGCCTGCCTCAGCCTCCTTAGTGCTGGGATGACTGATGTGCGCCACCACACGTGGCTTCTAATTTTATTGTGTAATACATTAATTTAGTCAATATGCCTCATGTCTATTTTTCAGATTTTTTGAGGTATTCTTATGTGTTTGCCTGTGGAAATGTAGTGTCTGTTTTTCTTGTGAAGAATTTTATATGAGACAATGCAGAGCTGGGCATGGGGTGCACACCTGTAATCCCAGAACTTGGGAGGCTGAGGCAGGAGGATCGTTGTGAGTTTGAGGCCAGCCTGGGCTACAAAGTGAGCTCAAAGCCAACCTGAACTACATAGTGAGACCCTGTCTCAAAAAGACAAAAAAAAAAAAAAAAAAAAAAAAAAAAGAAAAGAAAAGAAAAAAGAAATAGCAAACTATTAATGGTATGATTCAAGTCTTTTATATCCTTATTCATTTTCATTACTTTGATCTGCAGATCTCTAAGAGAGGCAAGTCTCTTTGTATTTCCTACTTTTTAAATTAATTATTTGATATTTTAAGTACACAGAACAGTACAGAAAACTATATCAGACACTTGAATACTCATCATCTTTCTCTGTGAGATAGCACAGCTTATGGTATATACTTCTGAAATTAGTGCTTTTTTTTGGGACCAGGAATCGAACTCAGGACCTTGCACTTACCAGGTAGGGATTTGTCCTGCTGAGCTATATCCCTGGACCACTATTGCTTTTATTTTAGCTATTTATTATGAACTACACTTACCAAGAGAGCAGGAAGTATGAATGTACAGTTTAAATGATAACAGCAATTAGATAAATACCTCCATAGCTGCCACTGAACTTAGAAAATAGAAAATTACCAAGATCTATGATGCTCCTTGTGCATCCCTCCCTGTCTCTGCTCTTCCCCCAAGGGGTACAATTCCTGGATTTTGTCTTGACCATTTCCTTACTTTTGTTCAAGGTTTATTGCACATGTTTGTATAGTAAACAGCATGTTGTTTAGTTTTGCCTGTTGTTATGGTTTATATCTGGGTGTCCCCCCAAAGCCTCATGCAGCCATGGGGCAGGCTTTTAAAATGTGATTAAATATGGGTGTGAGAGCTGCACCCGCCCTGGAGCAGATAGTTTGCTTACTTAAGGGAGAGGAAAAGGGTGCTTGAGGCCATTCCTCCCCCATTCCTCGCTGGTGTGTGCTTGCTGCTTTTGCTGTGTTCTGCCACCATGAGCTGTAGCTCTCCTCCATGTGCCACTCTGCCTTATAATCTGCCAAATAAGGACTGAAACCTCCACAAACTGTAAGCGATAAATACCTCCATAGCTTCCTTCCTTAATTTTGGGCATCAGGTATTTTGTCCCAGCAACGAAAGAAAAGTAACCGAGACACCTGTTTTGAAGTTTGCACATATGGAAGTTCATATTTATGTCATACATATATGAATATATATGGAATAGTACTTTTTGTAGTGGGTTGCTTTTCCTCTTAAATGCTTTTGAGATTCTTCTGTTTCAGTGTGCTTAGCTGTAATTAATTCATCTTTATTTTTTTTTTTAAATTTTAAAGAGTAAAAGAAGGATAACATAATAATAGGGGGGCTTACCAAATTACAGACAAAGTGGTAGGAAATTATCAATGGTTATTGTTTTACATATTGTTATCTACAAGATAGTTTCTCAGGAAAACAAATAGACAAATGATAGTGAGTTACAGACAAAAGAGGTAGGAGATTATCAATAGTTGTTGTACTATACTTAGGTATCTTCAAAGTGGCTTCTAAAGAATATAGATAGAACTATACATGAGTGACCTACTGAATAATCATTCGATAATTCTCAATGGTTGTTGTAGGAAACACATAATAATAAACATGGATTCATTTATGAAATAGGATAGGAACAATGCAAATATTACAGAGTTATGGATAGATTAGTAGGAAAATATCAATGACTGCTGTAATACATGGTGGTATCTTCAAAGTGGTTTCTCAGGAAGACAGAGATACACAAGAAGGATCTAACAAGTAGTTACAGCCTAAGGGTTGTCAAAAATCAAGTGAGCTGTCTAGGGTGAAAGCCATTTTTTGTAGCGTTTTCTCTCCAGCCTCCCATTGCATTGGGACCCCACAACCAGTTAGTGTCCTCTCCCCAGCTGTCAGTACAGGCAGCAGGAATCCTGCTGCAGACTTCTCCCGAGCTCCACCACAGCCTGTACTGTCAGGGGAAAAATGGCTTCCAGTGAGTCTCTGCAGGGGTTCTGCAAGGTCCTCCTGGTTTACAGCTTCTAAGCGGCTCTCGTGACCCCAGTCCACAGGACCTCTGACTCCATGAGCTTAGTCTGCGTTCTCATGTTCTCCGAGCCCCTGTTCAGCAGCTGCTCCTCTGCTGGCTCTGGACCTTTCTGGTTCTCAATGGCAGGAGCAAGAGTCTCCCGTTGTATGGCATGTATTCAAAGAGTGTCCCATTGTATGGCATGTTGTTCAAAGTTTGAATGATTCACATCCGTGGGTAGGCATCTGCAGTCAGTGCATGGTGGGCCAATTGTGTCACTGTTTCTCTGTGTCATGATAGATCTCAATTGAGCGGCGGCGGCCGGCCTAAGGGCCAGTGCACAACAGTGCTCACCGCTGCATGGCTCCCCATGCACCGGGAACCCTCCCTCCAGGAGCCTACGAGGCAGGAAGCTAGCCAGCCGGAAGACCGGTGCTCCCCACTCGTGGCTCCCTGTGCGCCGGAAGCCCTTCTTCCAGGACCTACGAGCCAGGGAGTGAGCTGCCGGTCTGAAGACCGGCGCTCCCCGCCCGTGGCTCCCCCATCTTTATTTCTGTACAATATTACAGATATTAATTTAATTTTATTTTCATTTAATTCTTGTAAGATACTTGAGTTTTTTCTTTCAATTGGAAATTCAGAACCATTTGATAGATTGGAACTATTGATATATTTAAATTTCTTAATGGACCAAAGTACCTTGCAGGTTGCTCTCCTGAATTTTCAGCTAGTATCATCAGCAGTCCATGTGGATTCTCATTTTCTCACAACCTTAACAACAGTTGGCATTCTGTGAATTTTTAAATATTTGCTGTTATTATGGATGTAAAGTGATATCTTGTTTTGATTTGTATTTCCAAGATAGCTGAGGAAGCAAAAGTCACTATTGTACTTATTTTACAACATATAGTAGATTTTGCATATGTTTGTACATGTATTATAATTGTTTATGAACTGTTTGAGAATAGATTGATACCTTATACCCCTTACTATCTTCCCCTTTTGATAAACATTTGCTGTGACCAACCATGTTCAATTTATAGGACAGCAGCTCAGCTACCAAATGAAGAGAACTTAGCACAGATTATTTAGTCTGTTGTCTTTTTTTTTGGTACTGGAAATTGAACTCATGACCTCAGGCTTGCCAGGCAAATGCTTATGCCTCTGAGCTACATCCCTGGACCTAGTCTACTGTCTATATTTTAACTTTATTTTATTTTATTTCTTCTGGGTTATATTCATTTATTTTTTAATTTTTATTTTTTTTTATATTCTAATTTTATAAATTGCCCCAATATTGTCTTTTACACTTTTCTCTCCAAGTTGAAATCCAGTCCCAAATCACAATCATATATTGGATATGGTTGCTCCATCTCCTTGGATTTGAAACAATTACTTACTGTTTGTCTTTCTTTTTCTTTTCTTTCTTTTCTTTTCTTTCTTTATTTTTTTTGAACAGGGCCTCGCTAGTCAATTCAGGCCAGTCTTCAACTCACAATGTATCCAAGACTGGCCTTGAGCTCACAGCATCTCTCCTGCCTCAGCTTCCTAAGCGCTGGAATTGCAGGCGTGCACCACCACACTTGGTTCTTGGTCTTTCTTGACATTAGTGTGTTTGAAGAATACGGGCTACTTATTTACAATAAAATGCCTTTAATTTTAATTTGTTTTAAATTGGATTTGTTTGAGACATTCCTTTCCAATTGGAGTTCCTTACAACAAGCTATGGAATTTCTATTGTATGGAATGAGCTAAATTCTCTACTATCATCTACACTGGAGCATTGAGAAAATTCATTCCAATTACTTTATGTAAGGCTAATTTTGTGGTAGAAATTTAGGTGAGAAGGTTGGCTGCTTACTCATAATTTTGTTCAAGCTGTGTATTATTGGCCTTAGTACCATATAAGTGACATCATGTCCCTCTGATGATATGAAATCTGGAGATACAAAATGATGTCTGTCCCTCATTCACGTCAATTTTGATTATGCACTTAGGTGTTTTCTAGCTTCTTCACTATATAGTTATTCCTTTCCTCTTTGCAACTAATAAACAGTCTTGAGGGAGAATCTTTGTGAGCATTCCCTTATTCTGATCCTCAGGATTCCTAGAAATTCCTTATATTTTCTGAATTTAAGTACTTTTGGTTAATCATGTTTTCAATATTTTAACTCATTGTGTGTTCTGTATTTTAACTCTTACAGTGGCATTTGATGAATTGGAGTTCTTAATTTTAATGTGATTTAACTTAATGATCACTGTGTCTTGGTAAAAAAATCTTTCCCTATGCTAAAGTTATAAACACATTATCCTCACTTCTGTTTTGTTTTGTTTTTTGGTTTTTCTCCGGTACCGGGAACCGAACTCACGACCTTGCGCTTGCCAGGCAGGCACTTTGCCGCTGAGCTAAATCCCCAGCACCTATCCTCACTTCTAAGAGCTTTTTAGATTGTTTATTATGATTAATAATAAATGATAGGTTCTTCTTACTCCTGAGTTGATTTTTATGTATGGTATGAGGTAGGGATACATTTTTTCTTATGTCTACTCAGTGGGCTTATTCCATCATTTCCTCAGTAATCTTGAATGATACTTTTTCAATATTTATAGAGCGTGTCTGAGCTTTATTCTGTTTACTGATCTTCCTATCTGTTCCTTCATGAATACATAATGTCTTTAAGTACAATCATTTTGTAATAAGTCTATTTAGTAAAGTGAATCTAGTTTTCTTTTTAAAGAATGTCTTGGGTATTCTTTGTCCTATATACTTTTTCATTAATTTAGAATCAGTTTGTCAAGATTCATAAAAGTAAGTTGAGCTTTTAATTGACTTTTTATTTAATCTATAAATTAATTGTGGAAAATTTACATCTTTAAATGTTATATATTCTACTCAATGAACATGGTATGTCTCTTCAATCATTTAGGTCTTCTTTTATATCCACTAATAAAATTTATAATTTTCTCAGTATAAGTCTGAAAAGATCTTTGTTCTTGGTAGTTGGTTTGTTTAATACTGTTATGAGTAACTATTTATTTTTTAAATTTTATTTTAACGACAGTAGTAAATGGGAGACAAAAAGAAACAATAGCAGCATAGTGGTATCACAAACATAAATAAACAAAAGGAAGAACATTTAAAGTGATACAGGATTTCAAAAAAAAATTATACGAATTACCAGTGGTTGTTATATTACATATTGCTATCCTCAACTACGTTGCTCAGATTACCAGATATAAGAATGGAAGATTGTTCAAACCATTAAAGAGAATAAGAAAATAATTATTAGATAAAACATTAAAGGTAATGCAGAGTTTCACTAGACAAGATAAGTAGGAATTCACCATGATAATTCCATTGCATATTGTTACCTTCAAATCAGTTGTTCAGATTACCAGATACAAGCATGCAAAATTGATCAGAACATAAAAAATTTTAAACATTAACTGTTCCTTTCAATAAGCCACCAGACCTCAGCAATAGTTATCACAGCTATTCATATATATATATATATATATATATATATATATATATATGTATTTTGCCTTCCTTCTTTCTCTTTTCTTCTTTCTCTCATCCCAGTTGTTCCTTCCTTTGAACAATTTCTTTCCCTTTCCTATCATCTATTGTAAGTTTTGACTTGAATAACCATTTGTTGAAAGCATATAAAAGTAGTAGTTTGTTTTTTATAAATTTATTTTATTTCTAGTAATTCTGCTAAACTCTCCTAAGTAAAATTATCTGCAGATAGTTTTGGATTTGTAACCTTATAATTGTATTATATTTATAATAACCTTATCATTATATTATGTTTAGCTAAAAGTTATCTGCAACTAGTTTCAGATTTTTTACCTTATAATTATATCACAAACATCTTTGTTTCTCCTTTTCTCAATAATTAATTTTCAATTTTTTTTGCCTTGCTATGCTAGTTAGGATCCTCATACAATACTGAGTTGATGTAGTGATAGTAGGCATATTTGTGTTAAAGCTTTCAAGAGTATTATGAATAACGTTTGCAGTAGCTTCTTTAATACTTATACTAGGTTAATGAAATTCTCTTTATTTTTAGTCTGCAACATACATCCCCGTATATTGAATTTTATCAAAAGTTTTTTCTGCATTCAAGTAGAAGGTTGAGTGATGCTTTTCTTAGCCTGGGGATGTAAATCAGTAGTAGAGTGCCTACATGATGTAAACCAGGTCCTAAATTCAACCCTCAGGACCATAAAACAATTCTTTTTCTTAATCTGCTAATATGATGAGTGACATTAATTGATTTTAAGTTAAAAAACACTATTATACTTTGGGGATAAACTGTACTTCTACATGATAAATTATCCAACATATATATAGTTTAGGAATTTTACATCTGTCATATGTTATACAATATAAGATGCCATTATTTTTTATTTTAAAGATAAAAGAATGAAAACATATTAACAAACACATAGATATAAACAAAACAACACAAAGACAATGAAAGCAGTCCAGAATTTTGGACAAGGTGATAGGAAATTAACAATGGTTGTTGTATTACATGTTGTTATCTTCAAATTGATTACTCAGTTAAACAAATGTAGGCATGTAAGATTGATCAAACAATTAAACATTAACTGTTCCTTTCCATTAAGCAATAGAAATTAGT
>NW_004955420.1:9817144-9822332 GCF_000276665.1 Chinchilla lanigera | reverse complement strand
TTTTCTTTCTTTCTTTCTTTCTTTCTTTCTTTCTTTCTTTCTTTCTTTCTTTCTTTCTTTCTCTCTTTCTCTCTTTCTCTCTTTCTCTCTTTCTCTCTTTCTCTCTTTCTCTCTTTCTCTCTTTCTCTCTTTCTCTTTCTTTCTCTTTCTTTCTCTCTTTGTTTCTTTTTTCCCTCAACCCAGTTGTTCAAGATGTCACTATTTTATATGTGACTGTGAAAAGAAAAATGCTGTCAACTAAATTATGACACAACACGTTTTTTACTTCTTCTATTGTGTTTATCGAAATAACACTTTTGGCTTATTTAAGCATAACTTTTATCATATGTCACTCTCATACATAATTAGAAAAAAGTAATCAAATAAACCTGGTAAGATACTGCTAAATGCCTTTACAGCACCGGTCACAACTGTATTACATTCATTGAAAAAGCACATCTTCGTCGATGCCAACTACTGAGTTTCATCAAACCAAAGACTCTGTCAGTATCCTGGGCTGAAGATGTATATCCCTCTAACGAGAATTTGCCTTTTCTTCTGTCTTTGTGAGGTCTAGAATTGGTTTTTCTCAAATACTTGGTGTATATTTTCTTTGAATCTT
Organism: Chinchilla lanigera; assembly: GCF_000276665.1. Lineage (NCBI taxonomy): Eukaryota > Metazoa > Chordata > Mammalia > Rodentia > Chinchillidae > Chinchilla > Chinchilla lanigera. The sequence goes on along the minus strand of NW_004955420.1, from coordinate 9,821,731 downwards.
AATTTTGATTCTCTGTTGTCCCCTTTATGAAGGTAGTCCATTCCTTTTTCTAACTAACTTGCCTCTCGCGATTGTAGGGGAAAGGTGGTATGGAGATAGTGACACATTCTAGGTATGGGATCTTTTCACAGTTTCGGAGAGCTGCCGCTTTCACTGGGCACTAATTTGCCTCTCTAGACCAAAGGCACCTTATTCAATGTTCTTGCCTAGGGCTGAGCCCTCTCCATGCTAGATGCATAGGGGCTGCGTAGAGTAATAACAGACCTACCAGGCTGTTCTTTCTGTGGATTCCCAAATAATCACCAGGGGTTTTCTCCAGGACTCCTGCAGCTCCCATGTACAGTATTCTGTTTTGAAATTTTCTCTCTCTCTCTCTTTTTTTTTCAGTCTTTTTCAGACAGGGTCTCATTATGCAGTTCAGGCTGGCCTTGAGCTCACTTTGTAGCCGGGGCTGACCTTAAACTTGCAATGATCCTCCTGACTCAGCCTTCCGAATGCTGGAATTACAGGCATGTGCCGGTACGCCTGGTGTGTTTTGAAATATTCTTTGAGTTGCTTCCACACACATGTTCCTCCCTCAGTAACCTCTTTCCCCTTCTATATTTCAGAGATTTTTGTATGCTTTCTAGACCAACATGACTATTCTTTATTGCTCTCCTAGGGTGTTGTGGATTTAGTAATATTATTTTTCTTATTTCTAGAAATCTAGAATGGGATGTGAGGTTAGAATGTGCATTTATATTACAATATTCCTTTAATCGTGATTATATCTAGATAATTTTAAATTTATAGTTCATACACTTTTCAACTTTTCTAGGATGTATATACATTACTCTGCTTACTTATATTTTAAACTACAAATGTCACTAAAGTATGCTTGTATAAGGTCAAAAGTGAAACCCTCTCATCTACCCCCAATCTCATTCCCTAGAATTAATCACTATCTAGATTACATTTCAGAATCTTGACACTGTAAACAGATAGTCCAGAAAACTCTGTTGTAGAGAGACATCCTATTCACGGTGGAATATTGAGCATCATCCCCGGCCGCTACCCACTAGATGCCAGCAGCAGCTCCACAGTTGAGACAACCAAAATGTTTTCAGGCATTTCCAGCTGTTCCCTGGGATACAAGGTCTTCTGTGGCTGGACAGCACTGGGCTAGACTTATTTTTATGAATTTGCAAAAAAAAAATAACTTGGGGAAACACATGTAAAGAAAAAGAATTCATTACCCTGAAATAGTAAAAACATAATCTCCTGGCTGAGAGTCTATAAAGTCAGTATTTCCCAAAGTATAATCATTGGATATTCGCTTGATGCTGAGAGTGTTATATAAAAAAAACCAGTGTATTGTGGTCAATTAAATTTAGGTAAGAGGTGAGATTTTTGCAGATTGACAAGTGTTTTAAACTGTGCTATCATACATAGCCCTAAATGTGTCAGCTATTTTGGGTCTGTAATTCTTGAACTACTTCACAAAGTATTACTAAATTTTAGTTACTAATTGGCTACTTAAAATTGCTTTATTATTGGGTGTGGTGATGTATGTTCATAATTCTAGCAGTTGGGAGGCTGAGGCAGGAGGATTGTTGCGAGTTCAAGGCCAGCCTGGGCTACAAAGTGAGCTCAAGGCCAGCCTGAACTGCATAGCGAGACCCTGTCGCAAAAATATAAAATAAAAGAAAGTTGACCATAATCCCCTAAATAATGCATGTAAAAATTTCTAGAAATGCTACAGTAGGTATGTCTTAATTGGTTATTGTAAGCATTTTGTCTGTTTTGGTAATCTTACCAATATTTAATTGGCATTGAGTCATAAAATATTAAAATTTTTCCAATTTTTAGGTTCTAATACTTCCAGTGTTATAAATAATATATTAATGTTTGTGGTTATGGTTTTCCTAAGCTTAATCTCAGTGTTGGGCATATTACATGAGATCTAGAATTTCCATATACCAATATAGGTTTTAGTGTAAATAAATTATAATGGTATCATGGAAAAAAAATTAGGTAACAGTAAGTAAAAGGAAACTGCTTTTTTTCCTATACGACTGGTCTGGAAATTTAGGTTGCTACCGTGCATTGTGAAGTTTCTGGGGAAAGATATAGTTTTACTACTTCTCAAGTTTATGTGACCTTAGCATTTTTATTTCATGGAGCTAGTATTCTGTGGAAAAACATTGATTTTGTAAGTATATGAATGTCTGGCAGATTTTAACAAATATAAGGCTGAAATAAAATCCCCAAAACTCAGAAATATTTTCCCATTTTCCTACTCAAGTCTTCCTTCCTACTGTAAGGAAAATTAAACTCTGAGATAAGTTCAACAAGTGAATCAGACACAGCAAGTGACGGGCAGGTCCACCTGGCACACAGAAGGCGTGTGGCTTTTTCACTAGTGGGCTAGTTATTTATGGAATACTGCAAGCTGTTATCAAGAGCGTTCCCTGTGCTCAAGATTCCAGGCCACTCTTTGATTCTTTGTCCTTCTTTGGACTAATAGATGAAGTTATTTTCACCAGAATTATAATGGCACAAGTTATATTGTTTTAAACCCCTCTTGGCTAACTATTCACTGGGGTGTTTTGATCTTAAATCAATAATTTTTATTAGAGGAAGACAAATAAAGAAAATTCTTTTATAATATTTCCTTCAGATTGCCACTCACAGCTCACGTGTGGTGAATCTAAGGCATTTTCTTTGTTGTTATTATTACAGAAGACTCAGATTGTACTACAGGGCATGGAGCAGGAGGGCATTGCAAATAGACACTATTTTTTCAAAGGAGGGTAGCCTGAGGTTATTGGATGTTCTGTAGAATAAAAGATGGCAGAGATATAAAGGAGCAGACTCCATGCCCTCCTGTCCTTTCCTCTTCTTGTGAATGAAATAAAAAAGATGAAAGTAGGCTGGAAAAAAAAAAAAAAAAACACCCAAAGCTGGAGGTGGGAGATGTAGAAGGTCATTTTCACAGCATCACTTCATTGTGTCCAAGATGATTATTTAATATTCAAAATTATGAGATATGGAAACAAATGGGAGAAAGAAATTCACATTGATTCACTGAGTGAGATCAGGGCAGGAAGAGTGAAGATTGTACCATACCCATGTAAATCATCTCAATTTCCATTTTCTAAAGAAAAGCAGCCTTGTGAGAAGAGGGCTCATGTAACACATATTTATTCTGATGTAGGTTATCATCAGAGGGCACTAGTAAATGCTCATGCAAGACTTAAACTCTAACATTTACAAAGACAGAATGCAAAGCCATAAGTGTAAATCTTAGTTGAATCTACTAGCCATTCTGTATTTTTTACTTTTTCATCTGTAAACTAAAATATTTACAACTCCCTCTAGTGGAGGTCTTACCCTGAGATTTTTATAACTGACTAGATGAACACCTCAATTTTCTAACTGAAGCTGTTTTAAATTCACATGGCTTATTGATACAATCAGATATAGATGGTTATAATTACAAAAATCTTAGTTTAAGAAAGAGACCAGCACCTGTACCAATCATGATGCCGTGTGACAAGAGGTTTGCATTTTTTTTTTCTCTCAGCTAACAGCCTGATGTCATAGGCAGACTCCCAGGGTATATTTTGGGCATAGCAATTTGTTTATTTATTTATGTATTTATGTATTTATTTATTTATTTATTTGTACAGGAATCGAACTCAGGACCTTACGCTTGCTAGGCAGGCGCTGTGCAGCTGAGCTGTATCCCCAGCTCCCAGGGTATATTTTAAGAATGGATATTTGGAGAGAAAAAGGTAGGGTGGAGGGAGGTTGAAAGGGATGGGAATATAAAGCACTGTAGAACTTTTTGGATAATTTGAAACCTCAAAAAGTGATTTTCTTTGCAAAACAGAAGGAGCAACTTGTGCTCCAAAAGAATACACACACAGACTTGGCGATGTAATGTTGTTTTGTTCGAACTCAACTACATAAAAAGTGTTTATTTTGATATAATAAAAGTATGGTTTGTTTAAGCAGTAATTACAAGTTTACTAATTAAAGTTATACGTTACATGTTTTATTTATTTTTACAAATTAAGCAAGGACAAACTTGAGAATTAAAGGCACTATCATTATTTTTAGGGAAACAGAAGAAAGTAATTATGTGTTCAGGACTTGGAGTCAAACACATACAGAAAGGGTTTACTTTTCAGGAAAGAAGTAAATGTGGGGTAGGAGCTAGGGAAAATAACTAGAACTGGAAAAAAACTTGTGTGTAAACTTTGTTTTAACAGTCTCAGGCGCTGTAGGGAACACTCAGCAATTTCTCCTACTTCTAATTCTTCATTTCTGTCATTATAATGGACATTAGAAAACTCTAAAGTGGCCTCTGGTTTGAGTAAAGTTTCTGTACTTTTATTTCTCTGATAAAATAAAGCTGAAGGCTGGGATGCAGCTCAGTTCTTGTCTAACATGTCCGTTACCTTGGGTGTGATTCCCAGCACTGCAAGAAAAAAAAGAGTAAATAGATAAACAAATACATGACCTAAAGGAGGGTAAAAGGCTATGGATTTTCAGAAGTGTCCTCTTTAGAGCTATGCATAGTAAAAATGCCAGGCCAACTTC
>NW_004955420.1:9672810-9816987 GCF_000276665.1 Chinchilla lanigera | reverse complement strand
CCTGAGTTCAATTCCTGGTAAAAAAAAAAAAAAAATTCAATTTATAAAAAAAAATAAAATCTTGAAGGGAAAACCAGCTGTTGGCTGACCATACTCATCTGCATGGTGACTGTTTCAGCCAGGGTCTAACCTTGACACATCCACAAGCAATTCAGTTGAACCAACCCTCATAAAATGTTCCTTAAGGCTTGTGGGGCCACAAAACAGGGTCTTTCACGCAAAAACTCCAAATTTCTCCAGAGAAAAATCCTCACTAACCATTTCTTCCCCAAGGAATTCCCTTTTAGCCTCTGGTCACCAGGTGTATTTTCTTTTCTGTCTTACTTCTGCCCTGAGCTCTCTCTAACAAACTTTTAATTCTGCTTCTTTATCTCAGTTCTCACCCCATTATATTTTTCAAAACATCTTCATTCTCCCCTTGAAAACGCCATCTCCCCATGAAAGCTGGGAAGCCTTCTGAGACTTGATTTTGCTGGAGTGGGATCAAACTAACATCTCAATAAACTTGGTTTCCTTCTTATTTTTTTCTAATGTGATTTGCATCCTAGCTACTCAGAAAGATTGTGAAATAAGTAACCATGTCCACGCCAATAAAACAAAAAGAAGTAAGCATTGTTCTTTCCCTGTGGAGAAGTGGATGAGAACGGGTAACTACTGAGAATTACTATGGAGAACATATAGCCCTATTGCTTGTGGAATATCTTGAAGGCTTAATTTTTCTCAAGGTAGTGGAGTATAGGTTTATTTAAAATCTAATTTTCACCTTCAGCATGCAAATAGAAACTCCACAACATGTTCATTTTCTTTTTACTTTGTAGTTTGCAAACATATAAGATTGTTTTTAAGTTTATACTGCATATTTGTTTTTTTTTTTTATTCGGTGCCGGGAATCGAACTCACGACCTTGCGCTTGCCAGGCAGGCGCTTTGCCACTGAGCTAAGTCCCCAGCCCCAAGAGTTGCTTTTGACACCAGCACACTGAGGCTCTTTAACTTCTGAAGTGTGGAGCTTTTCAGAAGAAAGAATTGTTCCTTCCGGATCATGCTGTCCTATAGGGTCCTAAGGATATTGATATCAGAGTGGAGCTCAGTACCATGGTGTATTATTTTTTTTTTTTTATTGCTCTGTAACAAATTATTGCAAATTTAGTGGCATTAAAAATACAGCTATTACTTCACAGTTTCTGTGAGTCAGGAATCTAGGCATGGCTTAGCTGGGTCGTGTGCCCAAGGTCTTACCAGACAGCAGTCAGGGTGCTGGCTGGCCTGCGTTCCTTTCTGGAGCTCAGAGCTTCTGTCGACGCACACTTGTTGACAGGATTCAGGCCTCTTGTCTACCTGAAGTCACTGCTATGGTTTATGTCTAGATGTCTCCCCTAAAGCCTCAGGGGCTCATAGGGCTTTTTCAGAGGTGGCTGAATCTGGAGTGTGTGTGATGCTGGGATTAAGGGTGTGTGATTCTTAAATAGGTCCACTGATGAGTTCAGCACAGCCCTAACCCCAGTGGTCTGGATAAGATAAAAGGGACAGAGAGATGCTGTTAAGGTCACTTGTTGCTTTTGTTGTCTTCCGCGGCCGTGAACTGTTGCCCTCTGCCATGTGCCACCCTGCCTTGGAGCCACCTGAGTATGGACTGAAGCTTCTACAAACTGTGAGCTAAATAAACCTTTCCTTCCTTAACTTTGGGTATTTGGGTGTTTTTTCTCAGCAATGAGAAAAGTAACTGAGACAGTCACCATTGACTTGCTGGCTGTGAGTCTGGGCTGTCAGCTGAGAGAGGCTTCCACAGTCCCTTGGGTCTGCCACAGTTTCATGCCAGAAAAAGGCAGGAGACCCCTGGGTCAGAATTTTAGGACATTTGTTACTCAGAGCAATAGTAATAGTCAAATAGCAAAATTTTTCAGGTTCCCTTTGTACCGTTTTCCACACAGTCATGGGAAGAGGGCTGGACAGACAGATGACTGTACCTGCAGTGGACTGAATTACAGGGAAGAAACCCTGAGCTTAGGGAAACAGCATGTTTTCTTATGGACAGTAGGCACGTCTGTCCATCTCTCCAAAGGGAGAGGCAGTCTTCACTTCCCAAGGTTATTCATCATGTAGACCTTCCTGAAAAGGTAGCTCAAAATGAAAGCAGGCAGCACCTCTGTTCAAAAGACATGGGGAATTTTCTCTCAGCAATAAGCAGGACAGTGACACAGTGCTATTACTTAACAAACTCTACTGAGTTTTATCACTAGTGTCTCTTGGTACTGCGGGACCACTCTGCATTTACTTGTCGTTACTTCTCCCTTGATCTGGAAGTGTTCACTCTTCTTAGTCTTTCACGTCCCTGGTATTTTTGAATGCAGACTAGTTACTTTGTGGAATGTGCCTCAGGTTTGATTTGCTTGCTATTTTTAAATTAAATTTGTTATGCTTTTTTGGATAAAAGTATCAAAAAGTGAAGGCCCATCTCAGTGTATCCCATCAGGATTGTCCCACTGGTTCCTCGTGCTGACACTGGTCTCTTGGTTGAGGCGTCGTCTGCCAGGTTTTCTCTGCTCTGAACATGTTTCCCCTTCCCAGTTAACCTTTTTTTTTCTTGGGAGAGGCTACAGGAATCTTGTTCATCAGTACATTTTTGTCCATGAATGGTAGCATCCGTTTGTGATTCTGGCCTGAAACAATTATTTCTGTGCTTTTTGCCAAATGATGACCTTACTTTCACTTTATTTCACTATTTATTGTGGAATTTTATCATAAGAAACAATTTTTCACTCTCTCCATTTATTTATGACTTAAATAATATCAGTATGGACTCATGGATCATTATTTTAATTGGAAGTTATAACCCTTCAATGTCATTACCTATTTTGTTACTTGGATTTTCTCTGACTCAGTCAATAGGAATCCCTTCAGCTGGCTCTTGATCCTATAATTTTTTTGAATACATCCTTATTTTCTGCTAACACCCAGTGGTACTTGGGTGTCATTGCCTTTGGGCCTTCTCAGCAGACAAACCTAGGAATCATCTCTTTCTCTCTGTGCCTACTTACCTTCATGTACATATTAAAAACCATGAGTTGATAACCAAAATCCATCCTAACCTACAAAGGTAATTGTAGCCTCTTCCCTTTCCTTACTTTAAGTAGATTTTATCCTTAAAATTTCCTCATGCTTCTTTGCATAATTCCCTTTTAACTGGCTCTGACTTCTCTGTATATACTTTTTTAAAGTTTTATTTTAAAGAGAGTAGTACGTGACAAACAAACAAACAAAAAAATAGAACAGTAGCAGCATACCAGTATCATGAACATAAACAAATCAAAGCAAGACATTCAAAGTGATACAGGGTCTCAAGACAAATTCATACAAATCAACAGTGGTTGTTACATTGCATATCGCTATCCTCAGCTACATTGCTCAGATTATTAGATGTAAGAATGAAAGATTGCTCATACCGTTAGAGAGATTAAGAAAATAATTCTTCAATAAAACATTAGAGATATTAGAGAGTTTCACTAGACAAGATGGTAGGAGTTCCCCATTGTAATTCCATTGCATATTGTTATCTTCAAATCAGTTGCTCAGACCACCAGATACAAGCGTGCACAGTTGATCAGAACATAAAAAAATGTGAGCATTTAACTGTTCATTTCAATACACCAGCAGACATCAGCAATACAGTCATCACAGCCATTCATATATATATATTTATTTTGCCTTTTTTCTTCTTTTCCTCATCCCAGTTGTTCCTTCCTTTGAGCAATTTCTTTCCCTTTCCTATCATCTATTGTACATTTTGAGCTTTACTTAGTCTTTCAGGTTCCTACACCAAGGAGACAATATGATGTTTACACATGTGGGTCTGATTATTTCACTTATGAGTATGGTCTCTAGTTGCATCCATTTACCTACAAAAGCCTCAAGTTTATCTTTTTTAATAGCTGACTAGTACTCCATTGTGTAAAAATACCACAACATCATTAGTCATTCAAGAAATGCAAATTAAAACAACACTGAGATTCTATCTCACCCCAGAAAGAATGGCTATCATCAAGAAATCAACCAATAACAAATGGTGGAGAGGCTGTGGGGAGAAAGGAACCCTACTCCACTTCTGGTGGGAATGTAGATTGGTGAAACCACTGTGGAAATCAATTTGGAGATTCCTCACAAAACTAGGATTGGAAGTCCCGTTTAATCCAGCTCTTCTCCTTCTGGGTATTTTCCCAGAAGAATTAAAGACATTATACCACAGCAATATATGTGCACCCATGTTTATAGCAGGACAATTTAGTATAGCTAAATCTTGGAAACAACCTAGATGCCCATACATTGAGGAATGTATATACTTTTATATTTCTAGAATACCATGTAATTGGATCCATAGAGTATGCAACTTTTTGGTCTAGCTTTAATGCTTTAAAATGTGTATATATATATATATATATATACACACACACACACACACATATTAGCGATATGTTCCTTTTTATTGGTGAGTAGTATTCCACTATAAAGATGTACCACAATTTGATTATCCAACTACCAGGTAATAGACTTTTCTCTTGTTTTTAGCTCTTAGGAAGAAAACTATTATAAACATTTTAATGCAGGGTTTGAGCACACATATATTTTTATCTTGGATTAGGGATGAGATTTCTGGGTCACATGGTACATTTAACATTATTGGTACTACTAAGCTATTTTCTCAGTGGTTTGCTTTATTTTGCATTCTCATAAATAATATTTGAGATTTTTAGTTGCTCCACACTTTTGTCATGACTTGATACTATTAGACTTCTGAATTTTAGCCATTCTAGTAAATACATATTATCATTTTGTGGTTTTAATCTACATTTTCTTAATAACAGATGATGACAAATATCCTGTCATCTGTTTATTTGCCCTTTGAATATATTCTTTAGTAAAGTGTTACTCAAAAGCATTTTATTTTGCTTTATTTTATTCATTTATTTTTGTCTTTTCTGAGACAGGGTCTTGCTATGCAGTTCAGGCTGGCCTTGAGCTCACTTTGTAGTCCAGGCTGGTCTCCAACTCACAATGATCCTCCTGCCTCAGCCTCCCTAGTACTGGGATTACAGGTGTGCGCCACCACGCCCAGCTTCAAGTGCATTTTAAAATTAAGTTATTTGTGCTCTTATTATTGAGTTGCAAGAGTTCATATATTCTGGTTGTGTTCTTCAATTTTTACATGTTTTATATACAGGGTGATCTCTTTTGTAATAGCATCACAGATGTTTCTTTCCCCTATTTTGTCATTTATTTTTGAGGTTTCTGATGGTGTTTCTTCTCAGGAAAAATGTTTGTTTTTAAAGCAACACTCAAATTTGTCAGTATTTTAAATTGCCAGTGGACTTTGACTCATACATAGGAAGAGTTTCTACAACGAGATATAAAAGGAAGAAACCCATGCTTTCCTTTAGTAAATTTCATTTCTTTTACATAATTCTATTTTGTTTTTTGTCTTTTTGAGACAGGGTCTCCCTATGCAATTCAGGCTGGCCTCAAGCTCACTTTGTAACCCAGGCAGACATTGAACTCACAGTGATCCTCTTGCCTCAGCCTCCCAAGTGCTAGTATTATAGACATGTGCCACCATGCTTGGCTATATAATTCTATTGTAAATATTTATATTTCATAATTGATGGGATTTAGTTTTGCATATAATGTGAAGTCTAGATTTTCTCTCATTTTCTTTTTTTTTTTCTCTCTTTTTTTTTTTTTTGTTGTTTTCTGAGACAAGGTCTCGCTATGTAGTCCAGGCTGACCTTGAACTCACAGCAATCCTCCTCTTTCAGCTTCCTGATTACAACCCTGCTTCACCATGCCTGACTTGATTTTTCTTTTTTAAGCGAATTCAGCCTGTTTTCCTTTATCGGTAAAACAGGGATGATATGTTTATTCCCATCTCCGATATAACATTGTTTCTAGTGTTATGTAATATTTGCTTTGTATCTTCATGAAATGTGTGTTCTTTACCCTTATTTTTTGTTTTCGATATTTACAGAGATATAAACCTTTATTCAAGTGCTTACCTTTGTACTTCTATCTCTTCTAATAGTTTTACTCTTCTATTTTCTCATGAAAAATTCAGTCTGGTTTGTTAGTTTTCAGCAGTCCCCCGTGTATTACCTCTGTAGCAGTGTTCTCCCCTGGGGTGATGTGGCATTTGCTCTTCAGGGACTTGTGGCATTTTCGGTAATCACAGCTGGAAGACGCAACCAGCTTCAAGTGGGTAGAGGCTAGAGATGCTCCAAAATGTCTCCTGAGGCCAAGACAATCCTCAATTCGATAATTTTTTTTTTTTTTTTTTTGTCTTTTTGAGACAGGGTCTCACTGTACAGTTCAGGCTGGCCTTGAGCTCACTTTGTAGCCCAGGCGGGCCTCGAACTCACAATGATCCTCCTGCCTCAGCCTCCCAAGTGCTAGGATTACAGGCGTGTGCCACCTTGAGAATTATTTGGTACTAAACATTAATAAGGTGCTAAGGTTTAGGCTCTGCTATGTAGCAATCAGCTTCTCTCTCTTCTTCTCCTTTTTCTCTGTTATTTTGCATTATTTTTATTTTATCACAATAGAAAATATTTGTATATAATATTTGTCATTTACTTATTCCTAATTTTGTCTTTTGTGACAGGATTCCAATACGAAGGTCAGGCTGGTCTTGACTCATAGAGATCCTCCTGTCTCAGTCTCTCTGGTGCTGGGATTTTAGGTGTGTGTCACTAAGCCCAGCTGTTCCCATTTCTTGTTTGTAGTAATCTACTATCACACAGATAGACACATGCACACTCATTTTTTTTTCTGATATTTTCTCAGTTGTCTGTCGGTTGGATGAAGCCTATCTGAAAGTATGTTGTCTAATATAGCTCACTAAATCCATGTGGTATCAGCACTTGAAATCTGATCAGACTGAATTGGGATGTGTTATAAGTGTAAAATACCCACTGGATTTCAAAGACTTAGCAAAGCAAGATGTAAAATATCTCAAAAAGTTTTCTATTGGTCATATATTGAAATTTTAGTACTTTAGATATATTGTGTTACATGTATAAATTAAAATTAGTTTCACTCCTTTTTACATTTTCAAAAGTAGCAAAGGTAAGACATCAAGTCTTTTTTTTAAATGTACATTGTTGCCTTTTTTGTTGTTGTTTGTTTTTGTACTGGGAATTGAACTCACAACCTCGGCCTTGTCAGCGGGTGCTGCACCACTGAGCTATATCCCCAGCCTTTACCTAATTGTTTTGTTGTGTATTTTTTTTAAATTTTAAAAATAAAAGAAGGAAAACATATTAACAAAGAGAGATCCATTTACAAAATAGCATAAGAACAATACAAGCAATACAGATTTACAGACAGTGGTTGTTGTATTATGTATTGATGTCTTCAAAGTGGTTTCTCAGGAATTTGTGTATTGAACACAAAAAGTCTGTAGGGATCTTGGGAAAGGAAGACGATCATTGTTGGAAGGTGTAGACAAGAGGCGGACATAGCATGGTTTTGGAGTCGTTTTGCAAGCTCGTTGTTTTGCATTAGAACCTGTGTGTGCTGCTTATTAAGTGGTTGCCTTCTGCTTCCAACTCTCCCCTTGCTGTGACCCTAGGGCTGGAACCCTGCAATGGCAGTTCTGGTTTTATGGGGGTTTTTTGGTCTTTTTGAGACAGGGTCTCGCTATGCAGTTCAGGTTGGCCTTGAGCTCTCTTTATAGCCCAGGCTGGTCTTGAACTCATAACGATCCTCCTGCCTCAGCCTCCCGAGTGCTGGGATTACAGGCGTGCGCCACCACGACCCGCTGCAGTTCTGTTTTGACAGCTGCCTAAAGGGGGTGCTAGAGGAAGATGGGGAGGCTGGAAGGGAGGAAGAGGGACTCGATCCTTCCAGGTTTGCTTCCTTTTCTGTTTTGGCTTCCTACCCCTGCGGTTTGGTTTTGGTTCCGAAGGAGCTTCTGGCTGTCGTTTCCGGACTCTCTAGAGCCAGCCCCGATGCAGCTTCTCAGAGATTCAGGGGTGTCCGATCCAGCGCTGCCTCGCTAGTGCACCTGTCCCGGCTACTGGCCTCTCCTCCCGGATCCCAAGTTTTAGTATTCGCATCCAGCTTTCAGTTTACATTGTTTTCTGGAAGAAATTCCAAGAAGTATTAGGTCTTTTAGAGGTCAAATACTGCAGAAGTTTACATCTCTGCAGGACAGTTCTTGGCGAATTTTTAAAAATCGAATTTGCGTTATAATGATAAAAGACATTTACATTCAGGCGACGATGTTTCAGACTTATTCCGGTTAACAATCTACTTCCGGTGTAAGAGAGTACTCCTTCCCAATCACTGTTTCCAGGCGTGGAATATTACAAAGAATAATGCTCAGGTTAGGGTTACACAAGGAGTACACTTTTATAAGAACGACTTTAGAAAATACGTAATACTGAAGATAAAAATTTTAAACTACACAAAATCTTATTCCTTACACACAAGAATAAGTGTATTTTTTCATGTTATTAAAGCTGTTTTTAGTTGGGCATGATAGCTCACACCTGTAATAACCCAGCACTCGGGAGGCTGAGGCAGAAGGATCATTGTGAGTTCGAGACCACCCAGGGTTACAAAGTGAGCTCAAGGCCAGCCTGAACCGCATAGCGAGACCCTGTCTCAAAAAGACCAAAAAAAAAAAAAGCCGTTTTAACCTAATTTTTAAAATATTGTCAATTGGTGACACATGTCTATAATCTCAGTGTTCATGAGACTGATAGAGGGTGAGTTTGAGGCCAGCCTAGGCTACACAGTGAATTCAAGGCTATCCTGGATGACATAAAAGGACCCTGCATAAAAAATGTTTTTAAAAAATGTACATTTCTTGTGTACAAGAGAAAAAAGTCTAATATTTTCAAAGTTAAAATAAAAAGTGCTTTCCTCGAGGCCATGTTAAATGAAATAAATCAGACACACAAGCTTAACTATCACATGGTTTCTCTTATATGAGAGACCCAAATTATACATAAAGAGCAAACTAAAAGACAGATAACAGAAAGCAGAGAGATCATTTTCCAATGGGAAGAGGGTCAAGAGATGGAGGATGGGGGCATAGGGGCTGACAAAAGGAGCATAGGTGTGTCCTGTACGTGTACCAGTGCCACACGGGGACGGAAACATTGTGTACTGCAAACACGTTCTAATAGAAAATTAAAGCTCTGCAAGTAATTCTAACATAAAAAGTAAAAGCTACTTTGCTCTTTTTTCTTTCTTAATTTTAATTCCAGCACATTATCTTTGTTTTAAAATTGACATTATATGTCCTATTTATCCTGGTTATTTTATGGATACTTAGTAGAAACATCTAATACAGCGTTACACACTAATGTAGTTACACTAATATACACTATTATATTTACATGCTATCAGAAGTTTAGGTTGTTTTCAATATTTTCCTACTATAAGCTTACAATAAACTTCTTTTTTCTCTTTCTGGCTTTTTGAGACAGGGTCTCACTATGTAGTTCAGGCTGTCCTCGAACTCACAGTGATCCTCCTGCCTCAGTCTCCCAAGTGCTGGGATTACAGGTGTTAGCCACTATGCCCGCAATAAACTTCTTTATACAGAAAATTTTTTCCTAAATTTAATTTTTCTTCAAGAAATGGAATCACTGATTTAAAGGTATTTGTGCTTTTATCTTGATATCTAATAGATAATTTCTTTAAAAATGTTTCTGTCAAATTTTACATCCAAGACCAATAGAATCTCTAATACTGGAATTTTGAATGCTCTGATGATAATAGGACATCTTCAACAAGGACCTTTGCATGTTCCTGTAAAGTCACTTTACAGAAGTGTCCTTTTAGTGACACTAGCTTGACATATCCCCCACAATTTGACCCCTTTTTTCCCCTTTGCTTCATACCAAAAAATTTAGTCCAAAAAATTGACAGACTAAGATTTGAAGGGTGAGAGACATATTCCAGGCAAAAAGAGCACGAAAAGAAACAGGAGTATCCATCCTATTTTCAGAGAAGGTGGAGAGGAGTCAGTGGGCGGTGAGGAGATCAGGAAGCTTCCTCGTGCCTCTTGGGACAATGCTTATGCCTCCGCCTGCGTGGGGAAGAGAGGTATCCTCCGCATGCTTCCAACCTAAGTGCTGGTGCCACATTCTGACGCCGTGCTGATCTGCTTTGACATCAGTAGACCCAAGTCTCTGGACAGTGTCCTAGAAGAGTAGGAGGGTGAAATCCAGCAGTTTCATGCCAATACCAAAATGCTCTTGGTCGACTGCGTGTCTGACCTCCTTCCAAGTGTCTCAGTGGGACTTCCACGACGACATAGGGCAGATACCAGATGTCAGAAACGCCGAGTTCATATTCCCTGAAGTTGAAGAATGAATTCTAAGGCACAGAGGAGGTTAAGAGTAGGAAAATTTATTGGAGAACAGGACTGGGAACTAGAAATGTAGAATGAGACACAGGAGGGGTCCTGAATGGGTTGCCCCACAATCTGACCCCTGATAAAATATTTTTAATCTTTTTTTTTCTTTTTATTTATTTGGCACTGGGAATCAAACTCAGGACCTTGTGCTTGCTAGGAAGGCACTTGTGCCGCTGAGCTATATTCCCAGCTCAATATTTTTAATCTTTAAAATATGTGCTCATTCAGTCTCAGAGAGTAGCATGTACCGTTTTCACCTGCTTGGGTAGCCTGCTGGCGAAAAGCTCGGCGGCCCCCATGCGTCGTGTGAGGAGAGCGCCAGTTTGCAGGTGAGTGTCCGCTCGGTGCGGGCTGGGGCGGCACTCTGGGTTGGGGTCCTGGAGGCTGTTTCAACAAGGAGTTTTGGTGCAATGGTCTCTTACTCCGTGAAGGGGAACTCTACGGATTGAATCACTGATCCCTGACCTTCACTGTGTGATTAACAGTGATGGGCTGAAAAAGTTCAAGGGCGAAAATAAATGATAAATGTATAGGATAAAAATAAATGTGAGCAATGGTGTATTAAAAATTTAAATGTATTTCTCAGAGTTTTTTTTTTGGTTTTTCTCCGGTACCGGGAACCGAACTCACGACCTTGAGCTTGCCAGGCAGGCGCTTTGCCGCTTGCCGCTGAGCTAAATCCCCAGCCCCTCTCAGAGTTTTTAATATGCTAAGATGCTTTGTAACTTTCAGGAGGGCTTTTTGGTAGGATGTTCTAAATTTATGTAATGCACTGAATTTATTTCACTGTTTATTTTATTTAGTTTCTTTCATGTTTGGGTGGGCCAACTGTTGACATTTGGTGTTTGGTGTCACCTGGTTTAGTTGATTTTTCTATTATGATATTTGCTGTTTCTCCTTAGTATCTTGAAAAATTAATGAGCTTTCACAAGCACTTGACTTTGACTATATAATTTAGTCAAAATGTAATCTTCATATTGTGTAAATCTAGATTTTCAGGGCTGGACTAAGTGACTTCCTTAGTAAACATTCATTAACTTTTTTTTTTAATATCCAAATGCCTTTTCTCTTTATTCTCTTAATAAAAAGTGTACTGGAGAAATGTGTTTAGAGGCCTTTCACTTCCTATTAGTGCCTATTAACCAAAGTAAGATGTGATTTAGAAGAACTTCATATAATAGCAATAAAGCCCACGTGACCAAAAATTTAACACTCATGCAAGAAGAACTGCTTTAGAAGTGGCAGGGTCTGTATTGTTTGGAATTTCTGATGTTGGAGTTTATTCAAAGGGTTAGAAGAAAGGTCTTTTGAAACACTTCTGTAGCAAATTATTTTGGCTGAATTATAAGTCCTCCAAAGTAAGGCTTTATTCTAATGGAAACAGAGTTAGAATAAACTCTAGCAGGGATTGTCGGCCGCACTGTGTAATGAGGGTTGAGTGCACTGCTGTCTTATGATTGGAAGCGTATCTTTTCACTACCGCAGTAAAGCACTCCCAGCTTTTATACTCTGTGTTATTGGTCAAGTGCTCTGTGAACGTCTCTGTTTCCTTTCATCTGATTGTTTAATCCGTCTTCGTGTATGAAGTGCCACAATCTCAGATGACCCTGTCAGGTTTACATTATTAGCTCGGGATCATTTTCCTTTTAGAAATGCTCTACATATTTATCTGCAGAAGTAAATAACAGCTTCAACTTAATGTGTCAACAACATCAGAGAAGGTTCTAACCAACTTGGATGAGTCCTAGCTTGTTAATAGCACTGTCTGGAATTTGCCTGGCTGATTTGATTAGGAAAAACAATGCAGGCGAAAGCACTAAGATTGGCTTGAGAAAGGAGGGGGCTCAGGGTGGGGATGGAAAGGCTGCAGGAGTGTGGAGGTAAACTTCCCATGACCAGTGACATAGTCCCTTCTTATTTAAAATAAGCTACAGTGTAGTCATCTTGTATACTTCTCTGTTCCCATTCAAAATGTTAAACACGAATATCAGGTGGGAGAGAGAAGGGATGTAGCTCAGTGGTAGATGCCTGCCTAGTGTGCTTAATGCCCTTGGTTCCATTCCCAGCATGAAGGAGAAAAAAAAGGTGGGAAGTTGTTATAATATATAGTTTTTTTTTTTTTTTTTTTTGGTTTTTCTCTGGTACCGGGAACCGAACTCACGACCTTGCACTTGCCAGGTAGGCACTTTGCCGCTGAGCTAAATCCCCAGCCCCTAATATATTGTTTAAAAATAAAATTTTAAACAAAATTTGGAGGCGATGGTCTCATGGTGGTAAAAATTATGTTGTGTGCGTAGAAGAAAGATTAAAAAGCTCTCTATACCTTTTAAAAATGGCTGTTATGAAGGGAGTGAAATTTACAGTAGGAGTGTTCTCCCCGCCCCATAGATTTGTACAATGGACAGAGATCATTTCTTAAAAATTATTTCATTTGTTTATTTCAAAGGAAACACACTGTGTCTTAGTCTGCTCTGGGCTGTTTGCATCCCAGAGACAACCACCGTCCCAGTCTTTTTTTCTGTGCTCATGCAGCACGGATGAGGGGAGGGAGATACACACCTTAGGTACATGCACACATAGAGCTACATCCAAGCTTTACTTGTTTTAGTGGGATTGTGCACCCCATAGTGTCCTCTATTTTGTTTTTTTCACTTTACAAAGTATCTAAGAGGACTTTGCAGCTCAGTTCATACAGATGTATTTTATTATTTTAGTAGCTACTTAAGTGCTTTTTTGACAACATCATTTTTTGAAGGATACTTAGTTTATTCTCATTATTTTGCCTGTTGTTACTTTAAAAAGTTTTTTTTTTTCCTTTTTGAGACAAGGTCTCATTCTGTAATTTAGGCTGTTATTAAACTCACTATGTTGCCCAGGCTAGCCTGGAACTCACAATGGTCCTCCTACCTCAGCCTCTCAAGTTTTAGCATTACTGGAATGCATCACCATGCCCGGCTAAGAAGTTTTTAAGCAAAGTCAGAATTCATTTAGTGCAGTATGAGCCTAATTTTGAACAAAGAAGACATTTAAATTTTAAAAAGGCCCCATTTGACCCAGTTATTGCACTTCTGGGTATCTTCCTAGAAGAATTAAAAACATTACACCACAGTGATATATGTATACCCATGTTTATAGCAATACAGTTTATAATAGCTAGATCTTGGAAACAATGCCCATCAACCGAGGAATAGATAAAAAGATGTGGTCTTTTTATACAATGGAGTATTACTCAGCCATAAAAAAGGATAAACTGGAGACTTTTATAGGTAAATGAATGCAACTCGAGACCATACTCATAAGTGAAATAAGCCAGACACACATGTATAAACATCATATTGTCTCCCTTGTATAAGACGCTGAAAGAATAAGTAAGATCCAAAAGGTACAATAGATATTGTAAAGTGGAGAGAAATTTCAAAAAGAAACAGCACCTGGGATGAAGGAATAGAGAAAATAAAGAAGGAAACAGCAAAAGGAAAAAAAACATGTATAAAAGATAGTTAAGATGGTTACATTACTAATTTCTCTTAGTACATTGGAAAGAAAAGTTTGTGCTAATATTGTGTGGAGAACTAAATGCTGATATCTTGTACTCTGAGTAACTAATTTAAAGATAACAGTACACAAAGTATTAACCATTGTTACTCTCCTATTATCTTGTTTTGAAATTTTCTTTTTTATTTTTCTCTTTAAAATAAAAAGAATTTAAAGAGGCCAGAAGGAAATAAATCAACAGGAAAGGAGTGCTTCTGAATGCTGAGAATATAAATTTCATTATTTAAAAAAATAATTTGCTATATTGTCTGCCACACAATTGGTAGTGTTACTGGGATTTTTTTTTTCTCTTCAGACTTAGCATACAGTCTTATGTTTCGGAGTCCGCATCTCCTCTACAAAGATGACAAAACTTCACCTAATATGTGAGTTCCTTTGGTTAGCTATAAGAATAATCAAAATCATATCTAATTGCATCACTATCAGTACTTTGTTTCTATAAAGCTGGAGCTTCTTTCTGGAGAAATTGTGTGCTAGGAAGAGTGTATGTGGGGTTTGTGTTTGATACATACAGGTTTTATTTTATTATTCATTTGTTTATTTATTTATTTGGTACTGGGAATTGAACTCATGACCTGAGGCTTGCCAGGCAAGCGCTTATGCCACTGAGCTATATCCCCGGCCCTACATACAGATTTTAAACTTAGCTGAACTGTGCGACTTAAAAAAGTTAACTTCACTCCTCAGCTGCTACGGAAAAAGTCTGAGAATCCAAGGAGTGAAAAGACTGTGTGTTGCAATCATGGACAAGGGCTTTGATACAACCTTTTATTTCTTCCAAGTGTCCAGGGTTGGTGGAATTTATGGTCTCTGCAATGGTCTTCTGGCCCTCTTTTTGACTGTGTAAAATAGGTAGGAAATTTATTGGACACAACTACAAGAACACTCAGCCACCTTATCTTTTTTTTTTTTTTTTTTTAAGTTCTTATTTTAAAGGAAAAGAAACAAAAAACCAAAAAAGCAAAAATCAAAAAGTGGGGTTCCACGACAGCATGGTAGGAGGGCAACAGTGGTTAGTGCACTGCGGACTGTTCCCTTCCAGTTAGGGACTGAGAGTAGGAGACATCAGCATGTAATTGTCCAAGCAATATTAGCGCAGACCTATCTTTCAAATGAACTGAGAGAAGTATTTTACCTACTATATATATATATATATATATATTTCCTTTTTTTCCCCCATTCCCCTAAAGCAGTTTCTCTTTCCTTCTGAGGTTTCTTCCTATTTTACAATATCTGTTGTATATTTTGGATCACAATTAATCTCAGCTTAAAGCATCAGGAAGACAATACAATGTTTACACATTTGTGTCTTTTTTTTTTTTTTCTCCTTATGAGTATGGACTCAAGTTGCACCCATAAGTCTACAGTTTGTCCTTCTTTATGGCTGAGTAATACTCCATTATACAAGCCACATCTTTTTTTATCCATTCCACGGTTGATGGGCATTTGGTTGTTTCCAAGATTTAACTATTACAAATTGTGCTGCTATAAACATGGGTGCACATATATCACTGTGGTATGATGCTTTTAATTCTTTTGGGAAGAAACCCAGAAGGGGAATAGCTGGGTCAAATGGGACCTCCAATCCTAGTTTTTTTTTTTTGTTTGTTTGTTTTTTGTTTTTCTCCGGTACCGGGAACCGAACTCATGACCTTGCGCTTGCCAGGCAGGCGCTTTGCCACTGAGCTAAATCCCCAGCCCCACAATCCTAGTTTTCTGAGGTATCTCTACACTGATTTTCACAGTGGTTGCACCGGTGTACACTCCCACCAACAGTGGAGAAGGGTTCCTTTTTCCCCACAGCCCCTCTGGCATTTGTTTTTGGTTGATTTCTTGATAATAGCCATTTTTTTTCTGGGGTGAGATGGAATCTCAGTATTTTTAATTTGCATCTTTTGAGTGACCAGTGATGTTGAACATGTTTCATATATTTATTTGCCACTTGTATTTCTTCATCTGAAAAGTGTGTATTCATCTCAGGTGCCTATTTTTGAAATAGCTCTTTATATTGGAAAAGTCTGATTATTTTGAGTTCTTTATACATTCTCAATAGCAAACCTTTGTCTGAGGAACATCCAGTAAACATTTTTTTCCCACATTTTGGGTTGTCTCTTTACTCTGTTGGTGATTTCTCTTGCTGTGCAAAACCTTTTTAATAGGAGGAGATCCCAGTTGATTTGTTGTAATAGTTGTTGTACAATCGGGGTTTTGTTCATAAAGTCTTTACCTACACCAGTGTCTTCAAGAGTTTTACCTACTCTATCTTCCAGCAGGTTTAATATTTCTGTCTTACTATTTAGATCTTTGATCCAATTCTAATATTGTTTAATGCTTGGTGAAAGATATGTGTCCAATTTTAATATTTGCCATGTACAGAGCCAGTTTTCTAGCACCATTTATTAAAGAGGCTTTTCTCCAGTATATTTGTTTGACCCCTTTGTAAAATATAAAGTGAAGCTCCCTTATCTTTGACAAAGGGGCCAAACATGTTCACTGGAAGAAAGATAATCTCTTTAATAAACAGTGCTGCAAAAACTGGCTTTCCACATACTGAAGACTAAAACTAGACCCATGTCTATCACTGTGCACAATACTAAAGTCAAAATGGATCAAAGATCTAAGTATTAAAGAAGAAACACTAAATCTACTGGAAGAGAAAGCAGGTAGAAATCTTGAAGACATCAGGGTAGGCAGAGAGTTCATGAACAAAGCCCAGAGTGCATGTGAAATACTTCAAAGAATCAACAACTGGTATCTCCTTCTGTTTTTCTTTTCTTTTTTTCTTTTCTTTTCTTTCTTTTTTTTTCTTTTCCTTCTCATTTTATTAAAAGCCTTTGCACAGCAAAAGAAATCACCAACAAAGTGAAAAGACAGCCCACAGAGCTGGAAAAAAATTTAACCATCACTAAAATGACTTCTATCTAGAACATATAAACAACTGAAAAAAATCAGAACCCCAAAATTCAAAGACCCAATCAAAGAAAAATGAGCATCTGAGATGAATATGCACTTCTCAGATGAAAAAATACAAGTGGCAGATAAATATATGAAACATGTTCAGCATCACTGGTTATTCAAAAGACGCAAATTGAAATACTGAGATTCTGTCTCACCCCAGAAAGAATGGTATTATTAAGAAATCAACCAAAAACTAATGCTGGAGGGGCTGTTGGGAAAAAGGCACCCTTCTCCCCTGTTGGTGGGAATGTAGACTGGTGCAACCACTGTGGAAATCAGTGTGGACATTCCTCAAAAAACTAGGGTTGGAGGTCCTATTTGACCCAGCTATTCCCCTTCTGGGTATCTTCCCAAAAGAATTAAAAACATCATACCACAGCAATATATGTGCACCCATGTTTATAGCAGCACCATTTTTAATAGCTAGATATTGGAAACAACCAAATCCCCATCAACTGTGGAATGGATAAAAAAGATGTGGTATTTTATATAATAGAGTACTACTGAGCCACAAAGAAGGGTAAACTGGAGACTTTTATAGGTAAACGGATGCAACATGAGACCTTATTCATATGTGAGATAAATTTGGGTCACATGTGTAAACATTGTATCATCTTCCAGGTGTGAGAAACTGAAAGAGTAAATAAAGCCTAAATGTACAATAGATATTGTGAAATAGGAAGAAATTGTTCAAAAGGAAAAAGGAATTCAGATGGGTAAAAGGGGAAAGGACAGTAGGGAAAAGGGAAATAATGCAAGTCAGCTGTACCGTTATTGTCTCTTAGTTCATCAAGAAGGAAGGTTTGTGCTAACATTGGTTGGAGAAGTTTTTATGCCCATATCTTGTGCCCTGAGCAACTACTTTAAAGATAACAACATGTAATGCATTAACTATTGTTATTTTTCTATTATTTTGTTATGAAATTTTGTTTTACCTTTTTTTCCATAAAATTAAAAAGAAGAAAAAATCCATTGTAATTCTCTTTTTCAATCCTACATCATTACCCTTAACTTGTTCTTGTTCTGGTCACATTTGTCTTTTATTGTTGTTGCTACGCAAGTATTTTAAAAGTGTCTTTCAGGGGAAAACTGTTGCTAATTCCAGGCTGGTCTTCAAGAAGAGGGCAGCGCAGATCTAGGAGCGAGGGGTCACCTCCTCAGCCTACCGAGAGTCTCTGTAGGACCCTTTACTGTTCTGCACAGTGCGAGTGGTTCAGGCCCCTTCCTAGACTGCTGCCGTTTCTGTCCCCAGACTCTCACTGTGGGCTGGGCCTGCGGACGGCACGGTTCTCTAGGGAAGCTTGTACAGGAGCGGGGTCTGCTTCCTGGACTTTCTCCAGAGCATCAGGAAATGGCATGACAGCACTGATCCACAATCCCATTCCTGTGTGGAACACAGGACACTTTCCAATTCTTTAAATTGCTTTGGAAGCAAGCTCCTCCCATTTTGCTCTAAAGAGAGTAAGTAATGGACAGATGTCATAAGCTATTAGTACAAGGCAGAAGTGCAAAGAAGTATCTTCTTCATTTTCTCTCTGTCCACTATCAAAGCAGTGCGCACAGCTTATGCAGGGTTATATACATGGGCACGCACACATCTCTGTATGTAATCCTATATTGTAAAAATACATGTATGTGATTGAGTGTGGGCATTTGTGTGTGTGTGTGTGTGTGTGGAAGTGGTATTATATTATACAAGAATAAGATAGTGTAACTGAAGCTAGGGTCGCTGATTAGAACTATAGGAGCGTGTTTGGCTTCTACTCCTTAAAACAGTAATTTCACACACTTAAACTTCCCTCCCTCTCCCCACTCAGCCTGTCCTCCCACAGTTTAGTGTCACTAAAATCTTCCCTCTGAGATTTGAAATAGTTTCACTGATGACTAAGTTTTGCCTAAATTGTAATTAGTGCAGGGAAGCTCTCATGTGCCCAGGTATTATCTTTGTCATTTCATTTTCTTACTTCCTCTCCTCTGTTTTGGGGAATGGGGGTTACTGGGAATCGAACTCATGACCTCGCACTTGCCAGACAGGCACTGCACCACTGAGGTATATACCCAGCCACTTCCTCTACTCTTTGAGAGACTAATAGATGGAAAGGCCAAAGTTTTAAGGAATTTGAATATTTGACTTAAGTCTTTCATCCTAGTCTGTTTACTTTGTGTCAAACAATCTAAGGTTCAAAGTGAGGAACATGTTCCTTTTCACAGTATTAATTCTACTCCCCCATCCATAGCCAGGCATTGTAGTAACTATATTTAAATTCTTTTCTAAAATAAGTTACATTTAAGGTCCACATCCTCCTCTCTGAGGAAACAGATAGCCGTTATTTGTACTCAGAGTTCTGAGTACAGCAGTAATTGGAAAATAATCACATCCGAAAGGGCCTCATGACCTCGAGTGGTACTCGTACTTGGGAGCTAACAAATATTTCTCCCCTCAGAAGTAGGTAGTTGGAAAAGCGCGGCATGAAAAGCTTCAGGATGGCTTTTCCCAGCAGTCATGCCGTCCAAGTTTAGTTGCCGAAGACGGCTGGTGGGGAGCACTTCAGCTCTATGGAGTGGGATAAACGAACAAATGCTGGCTCACTGCCAGCTTGTTTGACTTCAAGATGACTTGTTGGGTCTTACAATATACACCCGCATTTCTTAGAGTTCTGACTTGTTGCTTATTTCCAAGTTGCTCTATGATCTGTCTTTCCCAACTCGTCTGCAGTCCCTCAGGAGAGAGCTCATGGCAGCCAGGAGTAGAGTGTTCTGGACAACCAGGGCTTCTTTCCTTGGCCAGGTGCTTTCAGCAAGAGCACAGCTGCACCTCCGCCATCCTCAGGGTTTGCTCAGTCACGGTCCCTGCGTCCCATGTGAGCTGAGGTCAGCAGCAGGGGTGCAAGCAAGAGCGTAGCTGATGTTTACGTCTGTAGTAGAGTTTATAAAGCAACTGCAGGGGGTGTGTCATGCTCAGCCAGCAGCGTAAGATTCCTCTGCTGGACGGTGCTTTGTTTTTAAGGCTTCTTCGTCGTTATTTAAAACAGTCCTTAAGTTAGTGTTAATATTTGTTTCTATGTTTTATAGGCTCCGTGAGAGAAGAACCTGTTTTTTTTTTTTTTTAATAGATTTTTATTAGTGTCTTTAATTTTACAAGCTATTGCCTTTCAATGTGGCATTCTCATTGGTGCATTTATTTTGATTGGGTCCATTCCTGCTATTACTGCTCCTTAGACCACCTGCCTCCTCCCTTATTCCCTTCCTCTTGTCTAACTGTGGCCTCATTTGTGCTTTCATGCCGTCGTTGTTGTTTAGCAGTCATGCTGGGTGTGGTTGTGCACGCCTGTAATCCCAGCACTTGAGAGGCTGAGGCAGGAGGATCATTGGAAGTTTGAGGCCAGCCTGGGCTACAAAGTGAGCTGAAAGCCAGCCTGAACTGCATAGTGAGACCCTGTCTCAAAAAAGAAAAAGAAAAAGAAAAATAGAAGTCATATACTATATTAGGGAAAACGTGCAGTACTGGTCTTTTTGAGTCTGGCTTATTTCATGGAACTTAATGATCTCTAATTCCATCCTTTTTTTTTTTTTTTTTTCAAATGACATAATTTTGTAGAACTTTGTTTTACCCACTACTATACCCCAGTACTGAGAACAGCGTCTGTCATGCAATGGGCCTTCAATAAATATTTGCAAACCACCAATAGATACTGTCACAGCATAGCTCTCAAGAGTCTCATCCACTAAGGAAGAGGCTTTAATATTACTACATTCTTTTTAAAAACCAACAAAAATCCTTGGATCAAATTTCTCACTGCCAGCTTGTTTGACTTCAGGGTAACTTGCTGGGTCTTACAATATACACCCGGTGTACTCAGAACTGTGAGTACAGAGACTGCCTCCCGTCTCTTAGAGTGCTGCGCTGAACCCTCAGGAAGGAAGCTCTCCTTAGGGACTATGAACTTTGTTTTAGCCCTTTTCTGGAATTAGCATCAAATGAAATAATCTCTAACTATTCACCTGCACTGCGGTTAGAGGACCATACACACAAACAACAGGGACATAACGCACCCCATTTTTCCTGCCTCTATTTGTTGCTACCACCTGCGTTATACCATGAAAGACTTCTGCATGGTGGCATTTTTGTGATAAGGTGCTGAAGATGAGAAATAGGGACCTGGAATGAGAAAAGAGATACAAAACAGGAACTAGGATAAGAATTATTGTCTTAGGGAACATCATATGTAAAGTGATGGTTAAAAGACATGACAGCACAAATAAAGAACGCAACTAACCTAATAAAATCCAGGTAAAACAGGGATGAGTATAAAAGGACAAGGAAATATAAAATCCGTGTAGGTGAGGCAGGAGCAGGGGCACATGCTTGTAATCCCAGAACTCTAGCAGGGTGAAACAGGAAGTTCGTGAGTCTGAGCCCAGCCTGGGCAACTTAGTGACTTGGTGAGAACCTGCTTCAAAAATAGAAAAATAAAAAGGGCTGGGGATGCAGCTCAGTGCAAAGACCCTGGACTTAATTCCCAGTACTGAAAAAAAATTCCATGTATCTGGGACGGCTACTAGATCTCAGGAATCACTTTCCTTTTTCTGTCTCTATTTTGGCACCATTTTTTAGCCACATGCCTACATCTCCAAATGCTATTTATTATGTTCGTCTTCCCAGATTATTATACATCTTACAATACAATGATACAACAGTCCACACTTCATATTTTTCACTGAGGAAACACCAAGGGAAATTTGATTTGCTAACCTTGTTTCTCCCCAGTTGATTCATTGATTTGCTCATCTCTTCTTTTGGTAATTTTTCCTTTATTCTCTTGACATAAAGAGTACTAGGCTTTGCCAGGCATGGTGGCACATGCCTGTAATTCAGTGGAGGCTGAGGCAGGAGGATCGTTGCAAGTTTGTGACCAGCCTGGGCTACAAAGTGAGCACAAGACCAGCCTGAACTGCATAGTGAGACCCTGTCTCAAAAAAGATTAAAAAAAAAAAAAAAAAAGAGTACTAGGCTTAGAGAATACATTGAGAAATAAAGTACAGGCTTAACATGCAATGGGGCCTTTGCTACAGAGTTTTGCTAAAACAATGTCTTGATGATGAGAGATTTGGAAATTCTGACAAGTCTGTGTTAACTGCCAGAAAGGCAAAACTATGTCATCCTACTGACCGAAGCAACTAGAGCCGGTATACTCAAACACTGCCAAATGGATTCGATCCTCCTAAAGTTTCTGACGCGACAATATGTCTAAGAGCATCTAGTTCAAGAGTAAACGCCCACTCACTTTCCTTTCTTCCTAATGACTGCTTGATTTGTCTGAATAGAATCTATGTTTCTAAAAATGGACATTATCATTTTACACCATCGAAAACTGTAATAGACGTCTGGGAGCAAATTTAATCTACTTTTGAGAAACATCAAGAGTTGCTTAAGGAGTCTTAAATGTTATGTTTCTCTTTCTTAGTGCAATTCTTACAGTTTTAATGTTTGCCTTTTTATAAAAATAAACACTGCACTCGAGAAGGGAATCCATCATAGTACACGTGAGTCACAGGAACGGATAGAAGCCTTCAGAAGATGTAAGAAAAACTCTGCAACAAGGCAGGGAAAAAACCGACAACGTTCAATACCGTATTGGACACCACTCCACTCCCTAATCCTTGTTGCTAAAGATACTTGTAGTTGCCCAGCTGAGAAGGCTTTCTTTTGCACAAAATTTCTGGATGGGATTATTTTCAATATTTGAAAATGTACATTTTTACGTATGTACGTATTCATTTACAGTCCCTCCCTTTCCTCTAGGAATGACTTCTATTGTGCGCTGCGTTGCTGAGTAGCCTGTGTTTCTGTGTAATGAAGTAGCACTGCAGCAAACAGTCACTTGTGGCAGGTAGCAAAGAAATTTCAATAAAGTAAACTCTTAGTATTATCAAAATTATACATTTGGGGCTGTTAGCATGGCCTGGAAAAAGATGAGGACAGGCTCATCTCATTAAAAGAGAAGAAATAGTGGAATTAGCTTGAATCTAATTACAAGCCACACTATCTAATGTAAAAACATGACTGTTTTTTCACTCCCATTCATTTTGACTAGTAATTAGTTTTGGCCTCTAAAATGCCACCCTTTAATCATCCAAACACAGATGTGATTTGCCGTGCAATTTAATCTTGCTTTAATGAAGAACTAATGGACGCATCGCAAATTACTTTCCCTGTTGGAGAAAAATTCTATTTCCTGCTTTTCAAAAGATCAAGAGTATCTTGTGATAATAGCCCAAGCGGCCCTGGCAGCCTCACCGCACAGAGCAAACAAGCTCTTTTACTCAACTCCCAATTCAGTGGAGAGAAAGAGGCTACAATTAGCAACAAAGCAGGGGAAACGCAGCATTACAGCCGAATCACTTTCTGTAGCTCAACCCCCAGCAACCACTGGCTTGTTAGAGCCAGGTCTAAAGTGTCAGGCGCGAACAATGCGCTGTGATAAATTACTCTCTTCAAACAGCTGCACTGCTAATTTTCAATTATACACACAAATGGCTCTCAGATTGGGAGAAAATGGAGTGCATGAGGAGAACAGTAGTAGATTTCTATGTTTGTTTGGTAGTGAGTGTGGAGGCGGGAGAGTGACATCTTGAAAAGAAAGCCTCAGTGAGGAGCGGTGTTTGAACTTCGGAAGATGAGCCGTCCCGAATCTTCCAGAGACCTGTGGTTTCCTCACTTAGCTCCGGGCTTGAAAAGGCATGAAATTAGGAGTTACTGTCCTCCCTGGGTGTGTCTTGTGGCTTGTTTGTTTTCACCAGGCATTTGCTTTATGCTGAAGATTTACTACTGACCTGCTGTCCTGTCTTGGTAAGCCCAGTGGGAATGAGGGCTCTGTTCCCTCAAAAACTTGGCTGTCCTGATACCAAATCCCCACAGAGCCTTCCGGCCCCTTTCAACTTATTCATACCCTCTCGCGCCCATCCACCCCACCCACAGCAGCTCCTCATAGCCAGAGTTCAAGACTGTATGAACAGGCTCTGCAGACTCTACTCAGATAAAAAAAAACCATTCTCTTAGAAGAGAGAAAATTTAAGAGATCTCGGCTGTTTCTCCAAACAATTGTCTTATGGGATATTAAAATTTAGTGAGAGGTCTGGCTCAGATGAAAATGGATATAAAGAGATATTCCTTTTTACCTGGTTTTTGATGCAAAGATGAACAGTGTAAATCATCTTCCTCTTCTTGTCCTTCTCCTCCTTCTCCTCTTTCTCCTTTTCCTTCTCTTGTTCCTCCTCCTCTTCCTCCTCCTTCTTCTTCAGTGAGTTCTCTGGGGGACTGTAAGTGCTAGGCCTTTCCGGAGATGGTTTTAAAATTACCGTTCAGAGAGGAACCTGCTTCTGGACTGTCTCAGAACGTTTCAGGAAGATTTCATGGTACACATGTGTCCAGACAGCTCCATCCCAGAGCATCTTTATGGAACCCAGGCTCTGTGTTTCAATTATTTACCAACAAACAATTTGAAAAGGTTGACTTTTCACTGAAAGACACATGCCAAAGTTCTGAATGGTGCCATGAATTTATTTTGTTATAGAAAACACTCTTGATGACTCTGTTTCTATCTTATTCCAAGCAGGAGAATATGGTCGCAAGTGTGTGGCACGGGGTCTTCTCGGGCTCACTTTCTTAGAAATCAGCTGAAAACAAAGTAGCTGCTCCTTTGTCTTGTAGCAGGGGCAGTATAGGTGATGTCACTACATTTTTTGTCTTGAGGATGCCACAAATCTCCTGCCACCATTAGTGTTTGTTTATTGTGTTCACTGGCAAAGACATACCCACCTTTTGAGAAGCTGTCTTAGTAGACAACCCCTCCCTTTCCTTTACCATTCTGGTTCAAGCCAGGAGCTTCTTTTACTTTCAACAGAAAACAATAAGAGGGCCTCATCTGCTGAAGGGCCACACATTAGTAGGACACAATCATGTGGCCAGAAGAGAATAATGATCATTAAAATGTTCTGATTTCTAACCATTTTCTAGAAGATTGTATGTAATGTAAATTAATGTTCAAAAAAGAGCCTTCTAGAATGGAAATGGTTTTAAAAAGAGCAATCATTTAGATGAAGAAGGTGGGGGGAACTCTTACAGCAATCTTCTTCACCAAGGAAAAACCATGGGCATTTTATATTTGAATTCGGAAAAGACTATGTGGCAAATTTAAAATGCAAGTCCATTAAAAGTTACTTTTCCTGATGTAGCAGGGGAAGGCTGCTGGGCAGTGGGGGTGGTTGTGATATTGAGTGGGAATGCAGTACCTTTTTTTTTTTTTTTTTGCTGAAGTGGGATTTTACTCCTTCTACTTTATAATCGTTACAGAAATTTAAACCTCAAACCATTTCAGCCCAAGCTTATACTAAGCTTGTTAGCGGTTTCCGATGCTGTGAACGATAATGCCGCAGCATTACCATAAATCAGCAGAATTAACTATGATCTTCAGAAGCATGCTTGAAAGTAGGTGACAGAAGTCTGCAATTTGGTGCTCTGAATATTATGATAACATTCTATATTAAATGTTCATAATCTACTTAAAGCTGAGCTTCAAGTACATTTTGTGTTTGTGCTTTGCCCAATATTAAAAGCCAGTAACAATTATTACGACCCATGTGAGGCTTCATTATTTGTAAATGCAAAATGTAAAAATATATGGTCACCTAGGAACCAAGTGGCACTTTAATTAATTTTTATAAAAGTGTTTTTCAAATTTCAGCATGGCTTTTGCTTTGTGCGCCTAAGAAATGGCTTAAAATTGTGTTTCTAGCATATTGCTATTCATAAGGAAAATGATCCATAGATTCAAATGCATTTCAGAAGCTACACTGCAAACTTCAAAAGTATATATTACTGATTCTTCCTTTTGTGACTGATGTTCATTTGTACAAGAGTTTGTCGCAGAGGAAAGGATGCATATTGGGAGTGGGAATACTCTATTTAAACAAACAATAATTAATATCGATAAAATATTGTTTTGCACAACTCCCCCCCTCCAAAGACATATCATCTGACTTGGTCCAGAATGACCTATTTATGAGAAAGTCAAGGTTAATTTCTTTATTGCTCTTGCTAGTTTTTATTAACCTTCACATATATTAGCACACATCTATCAATGCAGAATGAACACAAAGAAAATATCCAAGCGACTTATTCTTAACAATTGAGTAAAAAATCATCATTTTTAAATTTTGAAAAAAAGTACAGTTGTTTATTGCTCTAATGGAAACCACTCCCTGGTTACTTAAATTTCCCCCAAAAGGTACTTACAATAAAGGTTACATAGCAGTCAGTTGGCTAATTTAACAGGTAAGCAAATTAGACACATGGAGGATTTTTAATATGTAATTCATTGGACTAAAATGAAGATCAAATAAAGGTAGGAAAATGTAAGTGCAACTTCATTTTCTCATTGGTTTTGTGCAAATGTAAAGAAGATAGAATTTTGATAGTTACTTTTCATTTGGTTTTATAGAAAAGCTCATCTAAACCAGATCCTAAATGGGATTAAATGTGATCTATTTTAAGTGGATCATCTTATAAAAACCTCATAAATTTCTAGCACTCAAATGCTTTCAAAGAAGCTTGCCTGTCAGGTCCTGACTGGGGATGCAGGAGGGATCTGAGTCCTTGAGATTCCTCAGTGTGCTGTGCTTCCTCCAGCTCACCCTCGCTTCTGTCACCAGCGGTGAACGAGCTCCAGCAGCCGCTCCTCTTGCTGTTCCAGTGCCCACAGAGAGAAAAGATGCGCAAAAGCACTTTGAAAAGAGAAACTTGCTGTCCACACAAGGGAAATATACAGAAAAAAGGGATAACCATGATAACAACCACAATTTATTGGGTACCTACTAAGAACTTCCATATGTAAACATTTCATAACCCAAATCTCTAATCCGTACGCAAAGTAAATTAGGCAATTTAAGCTTTAGATAGGTAAGGAAAGCAGATCTCTAGAGAAGTTAAGTAAGTTACTATGATCTAGGATTTGGATCCGAGTGTCTGGATCTAAAGCCTGTAATTTAAATCAGACCACTCTGTTTCTAATAACTTAAATATATGTATTATAGATCATCATTATATACAAATGTGTGGTAATGTTAATGCTGCAAATTACACGGTCATTGTGTCATATTATCCCTCATGAAAAATCAGTATTTTAAAAATAAGTTTCCATCCTTCTCAAGGAACAAAATTTGGGGCACATTTATCTCTTTACTGTAGGGTTTGGGGAGAGAGAAAAATGTAGAGGGCGACAGTTCTGGAGACTGGTATGAAGATGTAGCGGTTGAGCTTGCTATTGCTACTTGAAGTAGCTCCAGACAGAAGTGTGCTTTTCCTTCTTTTTAGGGGGAGGGATAGGATATACATTAATGATTTTTTCATCAAAAGCAGCACTATTTTTTTTTAAAAATGAACTTGGCAAAGTTCGAGGAGTAAATGAACCTGCAGGGCATACATCAGCTGTAAGACACCATTACGTAGAACAGTCAAAAACATTTAGGAAGAGAACAATGGTTGGAGACTTGTCTTACCAGCAGCATCGTGTATTACCTTAGTTAAACCACAGTAATATGCACAGCAGGAGTCATGCAGAATAGACCAAGAAATCAATGGGACAGAATATAAAAATATCGAAAAGATCAAAATATACAGGGATATAGTTATGATAAAAGCAATTTAAAATTAGAAATACTTCACTTGTGTACTCATAAGATTTCTTGTAATAACAAAAATTGGAATTCTGCTATTTGCCGATATTAAGATGATAAATATGGCACAAACACATATGGATTATTATGAAACCATTAAAGAGAATGAGAGAGATCTGTAAGTGGCAGGAGGCCCAATAATTAATGAAAGAAAGATAAGTTTCAGAATAACATGCATAGTGCAATCCTATTTATACAAAATCTGTGTATATGTATAGTTTATAGAAAAGCTTAAAAGGGGCTGGGTGTGTAGCTCAGTGGTAGAGCACATATGGGAAGCCCTGGATTCAATCCTTAGTACTCTCCCAACTCCCTCCAAAATAGCTCTGTGTACACCCAAGCTGGGCTTGGTGCACAACTGTAATCACACCTGCGAGGCTGAGACAGGAGGATCCCAAGTTTGAGCACAGCCCCGACAATGTAACAACACCCTGTATTTTAGTCACTCTCTTCTCTCTGAGACACAATATCCAAGACCCACAACTTAAAGGAGAAGAGATTTATTTTCACGGTTTCAGGGTGAGCAGGCTCCAGGGCAGAAACGGGATGGCAGAGGGGCCCGGCAGGGGGAAAGTTGCTCTATCTAGAGCATCCAGGAAGCGGAGAGAGAGGGGAGGAGCCAGGGACAAGAACACAGGTCACAACCCCAGGGACCTCCTCCAGCCAGGGCCCACCTTCTAACAGCATGTTCAGACTGAACTCGTCAGTGAGGAGTACTGCACCCCGATCCGATCACCCCACGCACATGCGCTGAGGTGGAGCAGCTTTTTAGATCTGAAGCGTAACACTGTGCCTCAAAATTTTATTTTGTTTTATTTTTGTTGTTCTTGTTTTTTCTTCCAGTATCAGGAATCGAACTCATGACGTTACGCTTGCCAGGCAGGTGCTGTGCCGCTGAGCTAAATCCCCAGCCCCTATGCCTCAAAATTTTAAAAATTAGACTTAAAATATATCTTACCACATTGCAGAGCTGCTGTAGAAAAACTCAGGCTCAGGGAGGTTAAATCGCTTCTGCAAAGTCAGGCAGAATCTGGAGCTAGAGTCTGGATCTGATTATCATTATTTTGGTTCTTTTTCTAAGAAGTTGCAGAAATTGAAGGTTGGGTACTTTTTTTCCTGAAAAATTGCCTGTTTTTATCTGCATCTTAGGATCTACTACTTTTGTCTGTGCTGTGAAAAAACCCAATCTGCAATGGAAAATAGAATCGAGAGGACAAGTGCACTGGAACCCCTCGAGGAACACGGCCTAATTTTCTGCGAAGTGCCTGGGCTCTAGTGTCGGGATATCTGTCATGGCTGGGAGCCTAGGGCAATGAAAGTGACAGGTCCCTACTCCATTCTGATTCAAAAGATCTCTCGAAATCTTCCATCCTCAAGTCTCAGCTTTTCTTCTCAATGGACAGGATTTTCTGGCGTTGGGCTGGGGATGTAGCTCAGTGGCAGAGCACTGCCTGGTATTCTCAGGCACTGGGAGGTCCCTTTCCAGCCAACCCCACTCTGACACTTCAGAACCTCCCTCCAACCTTTTCTCATTCACCCTGGAAGCTCTTTCTACACTGGGGGCTCTCCTGATGGTCCAGCGCTGAGAACACATACTTCCTATGAAGCAGGAACATGTAGTGCTTGGAAATATTCTCAGAGACATATAAGAAGATGTTAGATATAATACACTTAATGTTACTTGGAATTCTTTTTTCTTTTTCTTTTTTTTTGGAGACAGTCTTACTATGTAGCCCAGGCTGGCTTCAAACTTGCAACAATCTCCCTGCATCAGCCTCCTGAGTGCTGGGATTACAAGTGTGTGCCACCATGCCCTGCTATTTTGAGTTTTTTTGGTGACTCTCCAAAAGATGTTCAAAATTACTTCTGAGTAAAAGTCCATTATATAAAAGTACCACGATTTTTTTATCCAATCCTCACTGGGTGGACAGTTGGGTTGCTTTAACAATTTAGCAATTACAACTTTTTTTTTTTTTTTTTTTTTTGTTTTTCTCCGGTACCGGGAACCGAACTCACGACCTTGCGCTTGCCAGGCAGGCGCTTTTGCCGCTAAGCTAAATCCCCAGCCCCCTATTACTTTTATATAATGGAATATTACTCAGATATAAAGAAAGATAAACTCGAGGCTTTTACAGGTAAATGGTCACAACTAGAGACCATACTCATAAGTGAAATAAACCAGACCTCCATGTGTAAGCAACGTATTGTCTCACTAGTGTTAGAACCTGAAAGAGTGAACAAAAATTAGGAGATATAATAGACCTTGTGCAATGAAAGGAAAATGCTCAAAAGTAAAGAGCAAGTGGGGTGAGGGAAAAGAGAAAAGAAAGAAGGGGAAATTGTGTATGTATGTTATATAGGGTAGCTAACATAGATGTACTTTTGACTTCTATCACTTTACTGAAAGGAACAGTTAATGATTACTTATTTGATCAATCTTGCATGTCTCTATTTGTTTTCCTGAGAAACCACTTTGAAGATATCAGTACGTAATACAACATCAATTGTTAATTTCCTACCTCTTTGTCTATAACTCTGTATTGTTTGTATTGTTCTTATGCTATTTTGTAAATGGATGTCTGTTTGTTAATATGATAATAATTTTTCTTCTTTTATTTTTAAAATAAATTAAAAAAAACAAAATTATTTCTAAGTGACTTTGTTTTTCCAGTGCCTAATACACTGCCCTTTGCATATTAGCTGCTGCACTACTGTTCATTGAATGAATGAATGATGACGAAATTTCATATGTTCTTTGTTTCCAAGGAAGAAATATCTAACAATACAGCAGATCTAGGTAGGGAAATTTAATATAGGACACATAATGAATAGGATTATTTTATAATATTCACCCAAAGAAGGCTGGTCAGAGAAACAAGACAGAAGGCCAGTTACTAGAAATGGAGTCCAAGGTCAGAGAACTGAATTCTTTATGTAATAAATTGGGATTTTTAAATTGCTCCTACCTACACCAACTTTAGGATGAGCCCATGTGAGCCCAATCGTGACTTTGCCAGGAAGTATTTAAGGAACCCCACCTCTATAGCTGGTAACCAGGTGAGGCACTACACTGAGTGAGAAAATAGGCTGATATAGAATGCATTTGAAAGAGTCTTTGAAAGACACATTTCACTTGCTAAAAATGATTTGCTGAGCCTCCCTGCCCAAATATGTTTATTAGAAGAATTTTTGCAGGTGAAATTTAGTTTAGTTTTACATTGAGGACAATTAGAGAAACAGTAATATTTCTGTTTTTCACTTGTTTGTTTTATAGTCATATATATATATATATATATATATATATTTTGTCTTTTTGAGACGGGATCTCAGTATGCAGTTCAGGTTCACCTTGAGCTCACTTTGTAGCCCAGGCTGATCTTGAACTCGCAATGATCCCCCTGCCTCAGCCTCTCTAATGTTGGAATTACAGGTGTGTGCCACCATGCCTGCCTGTAGTTATTATTTCTTAACTATTCCTTTACTATGAGTTATGCAGATAGACAAAGTAGTGTGTTGATTAATAATATTATAATATTATTATTAGCACTATGCCATTTTTATGAATCATCATTTATTTTAAGTTAATATTCTTGGGATGAGAACTGATGATTTTATTTCCATAAAAAATTCAACTAATCAGGGTGGTCTGAGGAGTAGAGAAATTTGAGGTCATTAGGCCTTGCCCTTGGCCATGGGACTAATAATAGGTCTCTGGTGAAAATAATTTGAAAGATCTAGAATGGTGTGAGCTTTGTTTTTGACTGGTCTTGGCAAAACCTGAAGGACTTTCTTCCTTACGGAGGCAGTTTTCTTCAACACTGTGGTCCAGGAAACCAGCAAGGCAGCAGGCTGGTTTTATGAGGGCTTTTGATTTCCATCAAGTCTCTTGCACACTTCTGAGCTCAAGGTGGGAGGGGATAGTCTCCATGAGGAGATCCAGAGAGTTTTAGTGCCAATTGAAGACTATGAATTAATGCTTTTCTGATATTTCTAAAATTAAAACCCCATGAAGTAACCATTTTAGAGTATTAAGATTTGCTTCAAAATGCATTCTCCACAGATGAATCAAAGGACCTAATGCATTTGCTATTTGGGAATAATAAAGCATGAAATGGGGTGTAGGACTTATACATTTACATAAGAAGAAAGAGCTGGAAAAGTTTAGGAAAAACAACAACATAAGAAGGTGAGACTTGCTCTGAAAATGCAGATGTGCCCAACTCCTTTGAAATCCCCTCCAGGTCACAGCCCCCAGCAACCAAAGAGCACAAATGCCTCTGGGAGCCCACACATCTCTCCCTTGGCTTTCGTCGGACTTCCTTGCCTCTGCTGTCCACTCCTTGGGTCAGCAAAGGGCAAGAAGAAACAAGAGAAAGGAAAACATTTGTGTGTTCCAAGTGTTCAGGCATCACAACTGCTATTAGGAAATTAGTATCATTTGTAGTGGAAAAGAAAGTCAACCAAAAGAGACTGTAAGAATAGCAGTGGTCTAAGTCCAAAGTTAACATAAAACTGAGTCAAGCTGCTCTTTGAACTCTATGAAACAAAAGTTAATCACTTGTGAAATGAGCAGTGCCTTACAATCTCCTACACTGCTTTGTGCTCTCAAGTAATTCCACTGAAGAACCACAGAATCCCACAGCTTTATAGCTGTGAGTTTAATGTTTTGTTAAGTAGAACTTTCACATCATCATTATTGCTGTTACTGCAGCACTGGGGATGGAACCCAGGGCCTTTGCACTGAGCTGCGTCCTCAACCCTTTGAAATTTATTTTTATTTTGAGACAGGGTCTAAGTCTAAGTAAATCACTGAGTTGCCCAGGTTGGGCTCAAACTTACTATCTTTCTGACTCAGCTTTCAAGAGTGAGGATTTTAAATTTTTAAACAAAACAATTATCACAGATAAAATTGCTGTTATTTCATTATCTCATAGCAAAACAAGTTCTGGACCAGTGTCACGCTGTGTGCAGCCCCGGTGAACTGGAGGCTGTGTCTTTTAGCATATGTTTGACTGCATGTGACAGCAAGCCCACAGTTTTCCAACCAAAATTAAAGGTGAATTCTTTTCCCAATAAAAGTATTCTGAAGGCTGCTAGGTTAGGGGTGATGTGGTGGCTTCATGGTCAACAACAAATGCAGTTTCTTGTTCTTGTTACTTTGCCACTTTCAGTGTCTGTTGTTTCCAAAAATGGAACGTCATCGCGTATGTCCACTGGAGCACTGGAGTTTTATTAGGAGGAAGAAGGTGAGAATGAGTATCAGGGTAAATGACCATCAGTCTGTGTCTGCATACCAACTACAGGTCTATTTTAATATCCATCCTTCATCTTGGTTACTTATTTCTTCACTTTAAACTTCATTAGTTCCCTTCTGAGTGCAAGTATAGAGCACTGGTGCATCAGTTATAGCATATGAAGTCTGTAGCAATCATAATTGATATACGAGAGGTGAAGATAGAGGTGGTCTTCAACTTAGTAACAGAAAACAAGGGAAAAAAAGCAACTTACTCACTTTCTTTCTCCCTCTACATGCTCTCTTATACACACAGACATGCACACACACACACACGTACACACTCTAGCTGCTTTTTATTTTTTATATTAAAGAGAGAAAAAAACCCTCAAATTTCAAAACAAGATAATAGGAGAATAACAATGGTTAATACATTGTGTATTGTTATTTTTAAATTAGTTACTCAGAGTACAAGATATAGGCATGAAAAATTGTCCAAATAATATTAGCACAAACCTTTCTTTTCAATGAAGAGAAATTAGTAGTATAACTATCTTGACTAATATGTATATATATATATATATATATATATATATATATATGTATATGCCTTTCCCTTCATTCTTTCCTCCTTTCCCTCATTCAGTTTCTCTTTCCTTTTGAACAGTTTCTTTTCATTTTACAGTATCTATTGTATATTTTGGATTTTATTTACTCTTTCAGGTTCTCACACTAAGGAGACAATATGTTATTTGCGCATGTGCATCTGATTTATTTCACTTACAAGAATGGCCTCAAGTTGCATCCATTTACCTATAGAAGTCTCCAGTCTGTCCTTCTTTATGGCTGAGTAGTACTCTATATTTTAAAAAGACAACACCTTCCTTATTCATTCCTCAGTTGATTGGCGTTTGGGTTATTTCCAAGATTTAGCTATTACAAATTGTGCTGTTATAAACATGGGTGAACATGTATTGCTATGGTAAGTTATTTTTGATTCTTCTGGGAAGACACCCAGAAGGGGAATAGCTAGGTCAAAGGGGACCTCCAGTCCTAGTTTTTTGAGGAATCCTCACACTGATTTCCAATGTGGTTGCACTAGTCTGCACTCCCACCAACAGGGGAGAAGAGCTCCTTTTTCCCTACAGCCCCTCCAGCATTTGTTATTGGTTGATTTCCTGATAATAGCCATTCTTTCTGGGGTGAGAAGGAGTTTCACTGTTGTCTTAATTTGCAGCTCTTGAATTACCAGTGACATTGAACATTTTTTCATATATTTATTTGCCACTTGTATTTCTTCATCTGAGAAGTGTATACTCATCTCAGATGCCCATTTTTGGATTGGGTCTTTGAATTTGGGAGGTCTGATTGTTTTGAGTTCTTTATATGCTCTTGACAGTAATCCTTTGTCTGAGGAACAGCTGGCAAACATTTTTTCCCACATTGTGGGTTATCTCTTTACTCTATTGGTGGTTTCTCTTGCTGTACAAAAGCTTTTTAATAAAATGGAATTCCTGTTGTTGATTCTTTGTGATAGTTCCTATGCGATCGAGGTTTTATTCATCAAGTCTTTACCTACACCAATGTCTTCAAGAGTTTTACCTATTCTATATTCCAGCAGATTTAATGTTTCTGTTTTAATATTTAGATCTTTTATCCATCTCAAATTTAGGTTAGTGCATGGTGAAAGATCTGGGTCCAATTTTAATCTTTGGCATGTGCAGAGTCAGTTTTTCCAGCACCATTTATTAAAGAGGCTATCTTTCTTCCAATGAGTGTGTTTGGCACCTTTGTTAAAGATGAGGTAGCTGAGTATATCTGGAGTTGTTTCTGTATCTTCTAATCTGTTCCATTGATCTTCAGGTCTGTTTTTTTGGTCAGTACCATTCTGTTTTTAATCACAGTAGCTTTGTAGTGTAATTTCAAGTCAGAGATTGTGATGTCCCCTTGTCTTGCCTTTATGTCCAGAATTATCTTTACTGTTCTAGATCTCTTCTGGTTCCAAATGAATTTTAGGATTATTTTTTCTAATTTTGCTCACAAAATTCTGTTGGAATTTTGATCGTAATTGCATTAAATATAGCAGTTTTGGAAGTATGACCATTTTTACTACATTGGCTCTTCCTACCCAAGAGCAAGGGATTTCTTTCCATTTTCTGATATCCTCTATAATCTCCTTTTTCAGAGTATGGTAGTTTTCAATGCAGAGATCTTTTGCATCCTGTGTTAGATTGATTCCTATTTATTTCATTTTTTTGATGCTATTGTGAAAGGTGTTGTTTCCCTAATTTCTCTCTCAGCGAGTTTGTTACTTGTGTACAGAAAGGTTATTGATTTTTGTTTGTAGACTTTGTATCCAGCTACACTATTGAATTTGCTTATTATATCTAGAAATTTTTAGTGGAGTTTTTGAGGTCTTTTATAGACTATCATGTCATCTGCAAAAAATGATAATTTAACTTCTTCCTTCCCTATCATTATTCCTTTTATTTCTTACTCTTGTCTAATAGCTCTGGATAAAGTTTCCAGGACTATGTTGAATAAGAGTGGAAACAGTTGGCCTCCTTGTCTTGTTCCCTATTTTAGAGTGAAAACTTTCAGTTTTTGTCTACTTATTATGATGTTGGCTGTTGGTTTATCATAGATGGCTTTTATCAGATTGAGATAAAGATCGTCTATTCCAATTTTCTGTAGAGTTTTTATGAATATGTGCTGGACTGTGTCAAAAGTTTTTCTGCATCTATTGAGATAATCTTACGATTTTTGTTCTTGCTTTTTAATATGGTATATTACATTTATTAATTTACCTATGTTAAACCAACCCTGCATCCCTGGAAGAATCCCACTTGGTAATGGTATATAATCTTCTTAATGATTTGCTGCATTCTGTTTGCCAGTATTTTACTGAGGATTTTTGCATCTATGTTCATTAGAGTGATTGACCTGTAGTTCTCTTTCTTAGCTAGGTCCTTCTCTGGTTTTGACATCTAGGTAATGCTTCCTTCCAGGAATGAATTTGGGAGTATTGCTTCCCTTTCAATTTCCTTAAAGTGTTTGAGATGTAATGGTATCAGGTCTTCTCTAAATTTCTTGTAGAATTCAGCAGTGTATCCATCAGGGCCTGGGCTTTTCTCTGTTGGTGGGTTTTTAATTGCATCATTGATTTCATTGATTGATATTGGTTTCTTTAGGATTTTTATATCTTCTTGATTCATCTTTGGTAATTCATATGTATCTAGGAATCTGTCCATTTCTTCTTCACTTTCTATCTTATTAGAATACAAGTATTCAAAGGTGTAGATGATCTTCTGGATTTTTGCATGATCCACTGTGATTTCACCCTTTTCATTCCTAATTGCATGGATTTGAGTCTTATTTTCCTTTTTTGATAAGGTTGGCTAAGTGTTGATTTTATTTAATCTTTCAAAGAACCAACTATTTGATTCATTGATTCCTTGTATTGTTTTCTTTTTCTCCAGTGCATTAATTTCTTCTCTCATCTTTATAATTTCCTTCTTTGTTGGAGCTTTTGGCTTAACCTACTATTCTTTTTCTAGAAGTTTGAGATTCAACATAATTTGTTCATTTGTGCTTATTCTGCTTCCTGATATGGGTATTTGTTGCTATAAATTTTCCTCTTAGGACTGCTTTCATTGTGTCCCATAAGTTTTGGTAGTTGTATTGTCATTATCATTTAATTGTAGAAACTATCTAATTTCTTCTTTAATTTCATCTGTGACCCATTGGTTTTTCAGGAGGGTACTATTTAATTTCCATGTGTTTATAAAGTTCTTATGCTTTCTTTTGCCATTAATTTCTAATTTAGTTGCACTATGGTCTAATAATATGCATGGGATAATTTCAACTCCTTTGCATTTACTTAAGCATGTTCTATGAGCTAGTATGTGATCTATTTTGGAGAACATCCCATGTGCAGCTAAGAAGAATGTATATTCTGACGTTATAGGGTGGAACACTCTGTAGATATCTACTGAGTCCATTGTTCAAAAGTCCATTGTTCAAAAACAATTTCATTGTTTTTTTTTTTTTTTTTTTTTCTAGTTAATCTGCCTTTTTGTGATAGTGGGGTACTGAGATTCCCCAATATAATTGTGTTAGTGCTTATTTGATTTTTCATGTCCAGTAATATTTGTTTTATATAGTTGGGTGCACTGGTATTTGTTGTATATATATTTATGATTGTTTCTTCTTCCTCTT
Organism: Chinchilla lanigera; assembly: GCF_000276665.1. Lineage (NCBI taxonomy): Eukaryota > Metazoa > Chordata > Mammalia > Rodentia > Chinchillidae > Chinchilla > Chinchilla lanigera. The sequence continues at coordinate 9,779,873 of NW_004955420.1, read as the reverse complement.
GGATTGTTCCCTTTACAAGGATGTAGTGACCTTCTTTATTTCTTTTAATCACTTTGGCTTGAAATTCACTTGTATGCAAATAGAATAGCTACCTCTACTTTTTTCTGGGTTCCTATCACATGGAATATTGCTTTTCACTCTTTGACTTTCAGCCTATGAATTTATTTTTGAATTAAAAGTGTTTCTTATATGCACTATATTGTTGAATCTTTCTTCTTGATCCATTCTGCCAGTCTGTGTCTTTTGATTGATGAATTGAGGCCATTAGGATTGATGGTTATAACTGATGTGTACTGACTTATTGTTGTCATGCATGTTATTTTCCTGTTGTTGGTGCCTCCTCTTTTTTTCTCTCCTTCCATTTGTTTAGATTCTTTCTGTTGGGGTTCATGGAGTTGTAGTCCTTGTTATCTTTCTAGAACGTCCTTCAAAGCATTTTGAAGTGCTGGGTTGTTGGTTATAAATTTCCTCAGCTGTTCTTTGTTATAGAAACATATTTATTCTCCATCAGTTTGGGTTGAAGGTTATTTTCTTTTAGAACTTTAAATACTTCACTCCAAGCTGTTCTTGACTGGAAGGTTTGTGCTGAGAAGTCAGCTGTGATTCTGATGGGCTTTCCTTTATAGGTGATTTGTTTCTTTTCCCTAACAGTTTTAAGATTCTATTCTTGTGGTGAATTTCTGGAATCTTGATTATGATATGCCTGGCTGTATATTTTTTGGTCATGGCTAATTGGAATTCTATGTTTTTCACTTAACTGTGTGTCAGATTCTTTTTCCCTCCCAGGGAAGTTTTCTGCTGTGACATCTGTGAACAGTTTTTTATATCATTTGTGCTATCTCCTGCTGTTTCATTGACTCCAATCAATCTTTTTTTTTTTTGGTTTTTCTCTGGTACCAGGAACTGAACTCATGAACTTGCACTTGCCAGGCAGGCGCTTTGCCGCTGAGCTAAATCCCCAGCCCCGACTCCAATCAATCTTAAGTTATTCTTCTTTGCCTCTTTTAGCAACTTCTGGATTGATTCTTCATGGTCCCTTGCTATTTTTTTTTTTTTTTTGGTTTTTCTCTGGTACCGGGAACCGAGCTCACGACCTTGCACTTGTAAGGCAGGCGCTTTTGCCGCTGAGCTAAATCCCCAGCCCCCTCCCTTGCTATTTTTAAGAAATATTTCTTTTCCTGATTGCTAACTGCAAGTTGTCTTCTATATCTGAGATCCTGTTCTCACATTGGTTTGATCTGCTGTGGATACTTTCAGTGGGATTTTTATTCTCCTGGGTATCTGCTTGAATCTGTCTTATGGATTTCATTTTTTTCCTATGCTGAGCATTCATGGCTTTCATAATTTTCTTAAGCTCCTCTATTTTTTTTTTTAATCTGCTCTAGGGTTAATAAACATGGTTTTCATTTTAGACACCATCTCTGCTGTTATCTGAGAAATTATTTTTGATTTGATTTTTTTCTGGAGCTTCATTCAATTGCTTTGTTGTTATCACTTCAGAGAGGCCAGGTGGGTGGCTTTTGGATAGTCACACCTCATTGCCCCTGGGTTTGCCTTTGGTGAACTGGATGTCTGTAGTTGCATCTTGTTTAAGTGTCTTTTCGTTGTCTTTTCCTTTTTTAGTTTAATTCCTGGGGTGATGCTTGTAAATTGTCTATTGTGGGTTGCTTTATTGCTAGTATTTAGAACCCTTGGGAAGTAACTACTTGTCTGAGGTATCTTCCACGTGTAACTGGTTTTTGGGTGTTCAGTCTGCTACAAGATCCTACATCTTCAATTTGTTGATGATGAGAAGTTGCTGCCTGTTTGACCCAGCCCCTTGTTCTTTGTCACTATGCCACATTTTTTTCTATAACCCTTAGTCAATCTCAGTCTTGGGATACCAGGAAGAATAGCTGTTTAGAACAATTATGTCACTTTTGGCTAAAGTGGTACCATCAGCAACATCAGTAGCATCAATCACAATCACCAGCTAGTGCAGTCCTTCACATTCACTGCTCCCCTCCACTGCTGTGTCTCTCCATGGGGGTCTCTGGGGTTGCCAGCAGTCACCATGTATCTGCAGGTTTGAGTTGCTCCTCTTGAGCAGTAAGTCTTGTCTCGGGGAGAAGGCTCCACCAGCTACCTCCTTTTTCTTTGTTGAAGTTTCTCCCTTCACTCTCTCTATAGGCTTCAATTTCTGCTTCAAATCTTTCCTGGGTCAAGGGGACCCATTTCCCTCATCCTTGTCTTCCTCACATTGCTATATTCCAGCAAGACTCAGAGAAGTTCTTTCTCTGCTGCTTGCCAGTCTGCCCTCTTGGTGCCTGTATTGATGTTTTTTTTTTTTTTTCCTTTCTTTTGATATAAAATTTCTCTATGCAGTTCAGGCTGACATTGAACTTACTTTGTAGCCCAGGCTGGCCTTAAACATGGTGATTCTCCTGCCTCAGCCTCCTTAGTGCTGGGATTACAGGAATGCACTACCATGCCCAGATCTAGTTGGTCTTTAATATTTATTGATTGATCAGAGCACCTCACTGTATTATTGAGAGTATTTTATACAATCCAACTAAGAGAATAAAGATGGTTAGTTGTGCTTGTTGCTCTGAATGGCTGATCATTTGACAGAAAGGACAGCTGGTTTGTCTAGGAAAGTAGTGAAGAAAAAAATATTAATATACCCCAAATATCAGCTTTTAAAAAAGCAAAATCTTTTTTAGCACATTAGCCAAAGAATATCAAAAACCTTTTGAATTTCTTTGGTTATTTCCAAAGAAATCCACTAGAAATCTTTTGCTTTCAAATTTTTGCCAATAAGGACATGTTATTTTACTAAGATAACCATTAGAAGTGGTGGGTTTCACCCATTAACAAGAAGAAAAACAGTGCATTCAATGTAAAACCATTTCTTCATCATCTAATTTGTTTTCAGAGCATGGTGAGTTGTTTTACTTAGAGGAACTCTCTAGGAACATGTGAAGAAATTATGGGATGAAAACCTTATTGTGCTGGTCTTGATAGTACAGAAAGGTAAGAATCAACATAATATGTTGGTTGACTAATAATTTGGAGGATGGCAGAAGAGTGTGATAAAAAATAATACACATATAAACTGTGGTCTTTAAACATTAGTATATACAATAACCAGCTGAGGAAATTGGTAAAATATGTCTGTTCCTAGCTAGTGAATAGTGCACAATAGTGAATGCCTGTAGTCCTAGTATTCTGGTAGGCTGAGGCAAGAGGACCAAGAGTTTGAGCCTACACTGTCTTGAACCCTGATTTAGCAAAAGGGTTGTGGATGTAGTTAAGTGCAAAGCCCTTGATTTCAATTATATATATATATTTCCAAAACTTTAATTTAGTAAATTTGGGATAGGTATTAGGAATCTAAATTTTCAACAAGCATTCTTGGACCAAGCTTTGAGAAATACTGACCTACAAATTCAAATAGCATGAAGATGTTGGTACAATATGAGATTTAGTACTATAAGACTAGATTTGAATCCCAGCATATGGGAGGACTGCAAGTTCAAGCCCACTCTGGGCAACTTGGAAACTTAGCAAGACCCTGTTTGAAAAAATATAAAAAGTGCTAGGATGTAGCTCAGTATGAAAGTATGAGTCTAATTCACAGCATCATGCACACATGCACACGTGCACACACATACATAGGTGTGCACACACACAGGAGCATACTGGATATGAGTCATCACCATTTGGTACCTATATAACCTTGGGTGTCCTATGTAAACCTTGAGTTTATGTTCCTCGTTTTAAAAATTGGTAAAAATATAACTATCTCATGAGCACTGCTTCTTAGAACAACTGGAAAAAGATATGTGATCGTGTATAGCACATGGGTTAACCATTAATAAGTATTAAAAAAAATTCCTGTATCTTGTCATGATTTGGAGCTCTCCACAGAGACTATTTGCTTAAGAGCAACATCGCAAGAAAGCACCTGAAATTCCTACCAAAGGATCATGTTGTTGTTGTAAAACGACTGTCTTTAGAAAAGGCCATTGCCATTCAACACATCACTTAGAACTACTGTCCCTTACCATGTGCCTGTTGGGTGTGTTCTATAGAACTGAGATCCTGTGGAACATTAAGAGATGAGATTTTAAAAAAAGGGTTCATGATCATCATATTATTTTGGGAAATATTAGATTAATGTATTACTGTGCACTTTGAGTTTATAGGATGTAGATGTTGTATAAATATATCCCAGGTTTGACAGGGAAATTCCTTTTCATGAAGTATCTCAGGAGGTTTGGATCAATAAAACACAGTAGGAAACACAAAGACATACCTCCATACACTAAAGTTTTGGATTTGCTGGCAGAAAGCAGTAAGCTAAGAGATACTAGCATGGTATATTTGGTTTTTGTTGTTGTGTTGTTGTTTTGAGACAAGGTCTCACTGTGTACTTCAGGCTGGCCTTGAACTCACTATGTAGTCCAGGTGGCCTTGAATTTACTTCGATCCTCCTGCCTCTGCCTCCTAAGTGCTGGGACTATAGGCATGTACTACCACACTGAGCTAGCGCAGTATGTTTGGGGGAGAGGGAATAGGAAATGCTGTGGGACACGAGATCCAGCCTGGTGAAAGACCATCCAGGTGAGAAGCTCATGGTAGAAAGGACATCAGGAGGTGAGCAGGAGTCTCAGAGGTTGAGGTTGTAAAATGGAATTAAGAACATTTGCAAGACAAAATTCTCCAGTCAAAAGTTAGTCTGTACTGCTTGACTGGTGAAACAACCTCTGTACTTTCTTTATCTTCCATTATATTTACCTTCATAGTTCTGATCTGCCTAATTGAGGTCATTTAGGTGCTCACAAAGAAAACTCATTCTTCCTCTTCCCACCTCCTGTAAAGGGAAACTTCAGTTGAGTGGTCAGCATATGTCAGGCACCAGTCTTGGAACTAAGAGGTAAAAGATGAAGAGGATGTTGTATATCCTGGAAGAACAACAGTGTCCTAAGAGAGAACACAGTGAATGCAGTCGTGTGGTAATGTTGATTAGATTACGCATATCTCTTATAGTGAATGAGGGGCATTGATTCAGGGACTGGCGGTGTCAGGAAGATTTCACATAAAAAGTTATGGCTAAGTCAGTTCGTGAGGGAGTGAGGCTTGAAATGAAAGACTTGGAAGCATGACAGAGAAAAGGATTCTAGAGGACAGAATCTCATCCAGAAGCAGGCAGCAAACATATGATTTGATGGCAGCACATGGTTGTTTTTATTTTCTTTCTTGGAGATACTGGAGATGGAAACCAGGACATTCTCACTTCTTAAATACATTTCCAGCCCTTTTCATTTTATTTTTTTTTTGAGACACACTCTTATTGAGTTGCCCAGCCTGGGCTTTAATGTTGATCCTCTGGCCTCAGCCTCTCATACTGTTGGGATTACAGGCAGGTACCATCACAGACTGGTTAGCTTATTTTCCTAGGGTAATGGATTAAGGGTAAATTCTCAGAATAATGTTGCTAAATCCTCCCCATAAGTAAGAGCTATTTCCCATTCATGATATAGTAACACTAATGAAAGAAGTCACCACAAAATGTAGAGTGGATGGGGGAGGGCCTAATGGGTATCATGGTTACTCTCATGGATTCCCTGTCTGATGGTCCTGTTGGAAACTCACAGTCACCGCTAAATCTTGAGTACATTGCTGGTGCGCCTTGCTTAGGCTGCTCTTGAATCAGAATGCAAATCTGTTTATATTTGAGGTCAACCTGTCCACGAAAAAGAAGTACTAATTCTTGTGCACACCTAGCATCAATTTTCCCTGACTTCCATAGTCTACCATCTTTTTGTCTGAATCAACAGTGTTTGTGATTTAAAGAGAACATTAGACAGACAATTCCATTCATTCAGTAGAGCTGCATCTTATGTGAAAATCATTTAAAAAATTTTTTAAATCATCATTTATATTGATAGGGTATGAACATTCTAACATTCAAAAAGCAAGAATGAGCAATTTTTTTCTTTAATTTACTTTTTCTCTATCTCTCTTCCTTGAGCAGTGGAGACAAATTTAATTATAGATTGACAAACAGGGAGGATGGAAATTTTTCCCTAAGTATGGAGATAAAAAGTTCCTTGAACTTTAAACTCTTTTTATTTTTATGGGAAAGATTGGATTAAAAATACAAAGAGTTAAGAGTTCAAGGAAATGTGGCTTTGGAATCATATGCTTGTGAAAACTGTTTCCTGGGCAAAATGTCTACCTAGTGAAGGCAGCCAGTAAGAAAGGCCATCCTTCTGCTTCAAGGAAATGTCCCTAATAAATAACTACCCCTTATCTGTAAGGCATTAAATACTTAAATTTATATAAAAAGAAAAACTAACTAGATAAAATAAAATTATTTTCCCTAGAATTCAGGACATGTTTTAAAATATGGAGGTAAACTAGAGATCAAAGTCTATAGACGTATTACTTATTAAATTCTGAGCGGGGAAAAAAATGTGCTTTCAAGAGTTACTAGTGAGTGCACCTCCAGTGCTTTTTGAGAAAACAAGAAAGAGAAAAGCAGAATGCTGACTTCTTCCAACTGCTAAGGCTTTAGGCAAAACTTTGGTCACAAGGTCTGCTGCCCTACCTCCCTGATTTTCGTATTTCAACAATTGCACTAAATTCTGGGTAAATTAATTTTCCCTCAAAGTGAAAGGTTCTTTTAATAATTCCTTGAATGTTCACATCATTGTCATTAATGGGCTTTGTTCTGTTCACTGTAGGATAACTTCTTTATGTACTTGTCTTTTCAAAAGCTTTCTTCCAATGAATAGACATCATAGTAAGTCACTTGAAAAATCTCCTGTAAATATGGAGTATTTTTAATATTATCAACCATTGTCTCATAATTTTCTTTCATAATTCTGACTTGGAATTACAGAAACCTTGGTTATGAATACTAGGTCAAATTCTATACTTGTAGCTTGAAAAAGCAGTTTGATAATAAATACAAAGCTTATTGTAGTTTAAAAAATGGTGAAGCACCAATGTGGGTTAGCATTCTGAGGAATTTATTTTTTAAGCATCTTTTGTTCTCATTCTACACTTTGAGGTTTAAACTGATGGGGGAAGATAAAACTGTGAAGAGCTAAGAGTTCAAGGAAATGTCACTTTTGGAGATTATATGCTTGAGGAAAAAAATTTTTTAATTACCAAGAAAGAGACTCAGTGTTTATATGTGTCAGCTCTAATGACTGATACACCTGACTGACTCCATTTCTTGGCTTTCTTACTGACTAGACACGCGCCTTTGTTTTTTCATCTGTAAATTAAGGATAATGGCAGCCATTTGAAGGGCTTTTATAGAAGTTAAATAAGTTTATCACGGTGGATTACACTTATCAAGATAGCTATCATTGTTAATGTCCACAGTTCCCTGTTACTGTGGCATTGCATAGAATTTAAAACCAGGAAATCAAAGAATCCCAGAAATACAAATTTAGAAATTTTCTTTCCTCTGATGTTCAAAGGAGCCATTTTCAGCAGTGAAAGTGCTTTTAGGCGGGAGCACCAGGTAAGAGTGTAACTTTCGGAGAAGGGATATGTGGTTGGATTTTCCACAACTGGCCCACCGCACAGACAGGTCTGCTGTTTTCAGCTGTCAATTTAGAAAAACAAATGGATTGAGAATAAATATACAGGCTACAAAACCCATGTATGTTAAAAACCTGGGTTATTTTCTGACAGGCTAAAGTAATATTTGTTTCTAGCTCTCATTTTACCAAGAAGGAAGAATTAAACTTGTCATTAATCCAGGTTTGCAATTAAATCCTGGAAGGCTTAGCTAACACTCATTATACATGACTGAGTGTATGTGTTCCCCATCCCCCATCTCCCAAACTCCTAAACTGAAGCTTAACCAGCGGAGTGTCTGCATGTGGAGTAAGAAAGTAGAGTTAACTGTGCCCTGATGCTGTGATAGGATTAACATCCATATAAGAAGACAAGAGCCGTGCAAGGTGGCGAACACTTATGAACTCAGTATTAAGGAACCTGAGGCAGGAGGACTTCAAATTCAAGACCAGCCTGGACACTTTAGCAAGTTTAAGGGCAGCCTGATCCACATCGCAAAACTCTGTCTTAAAAAAAAAAAAAAAGAAGCAGAACAGCAGAAGGAAGAGGGCAATAGAGACGTGCCAATCTCTCCTTCCCTCTTTCAACCCCAAACTATGTGAGGGCATAGCGAAAAGGCAGTCAAGCTGCAAGCTCTGCCCCTAATCTTTTACTTTCCCTGGTCTACACAGCATCACATTAGCCTTTGTGGTAAGACAGTTCTCTCTTTACTGTCTCTCTTTTCAGTCTCCTTTCAAATGGATAAACTTTATGTCTGGAGTCCTTCAGAGATTAGATTTTTAAAATACTTTAAATTCAGGTTTTGGAGGTAAAAAGCTAGGTGTTTCATTCTGAGGCAATAAGAGAAATATTTCTGACTTTATATTTGATGATATTAAGGAATTACTGTTTAATGCTCAAATGTGATAATTTTGTGGCCATATTTTTAAAAATGAGTCTTTCCCAACCAATACATGCTTTATTACAAGTAGTTTGGTATAGAAAGAGGGAATCACAAAAAGTGGGGTTTTTTGGGGGGGGATAGATATTGTGAATGAAATGATATGTCTGGGATTTGCCTCCAAAGCTGAGGGCAGAAGAGGAGTACTAGGTGTACATAAATCAAGATTGGCTTTGAGTTAAAAGTTCAGACTGGGTGGCACATATGTAGAAACTCATTAGATTTATCTCACTGTTTTTGTATTTATTTAAGAATTTCCATGATTAAAAAAATTTTTAAGTCATTAGTGCTAAGACCCTCTTATGACAATCAGAAAACAAGAACTGGTTGGTTACCTCTGAAGTCCACCTGTTTTTATGTCATCCTCTTTTCCTGAAAATAATGCATAATTTCTACCAGTGAGAAGAGTTACAGGGTAAAATGAGATTGTTGGATGGGAGAAATCTTGTTAATATTTCAAATTTTCATCCTATTGTACAAACTAATCAGCCAATTGAGTCTTTGAATATAGATATATTTAATGATGAAAAATATTGACATTGATACTTTGTAATACTCTTTATTCAGTGTGTTAGATGTGCTAGGGATTTGGAAAATTAGGAATTGCTCAACTTTTTTGTAGATCTGAGGTAGTTATTTTTAAAAATCAACCAGTTATCCAGAAAATTTTGGGGGCAGAGCCAGGGGGTAGAATTTTCACCACCTGAGGTATTCTGCACATTTTACCCTAAGAAACATTTGCCAGATTATTATTTTCATTGCCAAGAGTTTGTGGGAGTTGATTTGATCATACTCCAAAAAATATTGTAGATCTTCTACGAGAAAGAAGTTTGTGAGTGTGAAACATGGTAATTAAAATAAAGTATAGTAATGTTAACCTCCATGGTGAAAAGGCTACAGAATACTTAGGAATACTGTGGCTGATTTGGTCTGATTTTTGTCTTCATGAGAGAGAATTTATTCACAAAGCACTTATTGAGCACTTCTCTTTTCTTCTTTTAGTTTTTGAGACAGGGTCTTGCTATGTAATTCAGGCTGACTTTGAATGTACCATATAGCCCAAGCTGGCTTTGAACTTTTGATTAACCTCCTACCTCAGCCTCCTGAGTGCTGGGATTACAGGCAGGTGCCACCATTCTCAGTTTGTTGAGCACTTATGCAGTACTAGTCACTGGACATGAGAAGAAAAAGAGTACCTACACCACAGTGCAGAACTCATGATATTGTAGGAAGCTGGAAGTATAGTTTTGATGACCTCTGACTTCCCTCTCATGTATCTAGTATAAATGTAGTAGCATATATGTAAGAAAATTCTGTAAAACTTTATTTGTATTTACTTTGAACTCTTTAGATACACATTATTTTAAGGACAAAGGAGTGAAAATGAACCACTGCTAGATTTTATTTATACATTGCTTGTCTCTGAAAATTTTGAAATTTAGAGTTAAGTTTGGGAAAAAGATATTTTTTTTTCTCCATTCATTCTTCCAGCCATTTATTCTTTTCTTTACAAGCCCCCCCACCCCCTGCTTACCTGCTAGAATCACAGCAAGAATTATTTTAATTTCTAAAAGGCACTTCTGTGGAAGAGAAAAAAAATGTTACAGTGGAAATAAATGTTGAAACAGGCAGAGTGCCCTCTCTGAAGGACACTGAAGTAGCTAATAGTTCCCCTAAGAGATTACTAGTGGAGTGGTCCTGCATGAAAGGAAGGTGGCATGAAAGATCATTGCTTCAGTTATTATTAATGGATTGCTATTCCCGCAAAGATCATCTGGGGAGCGCTTCTGATTGGTTGGCTGCGACCATCAAAGGTAGTTTGTTTAGCTGTGTGACTAATGCCACTGTTTTCAAGGTCTGCTCATGGTACTTCAATTAGATGGAAGCTGAGGCAGTTAGAGAAGCTTTCTTGAACTCTTGGCTGAGTTTCAGGAAAGGAAAACTTTTCCATTAACTGTGAAGTTAAAAGAAAAATCCTGTAATGTATTTCTTAACCAGATTAGAAACCAGAACCCTGGTAGGCTTTTGTTTAGCTATTTTGCCAAGGGTGTTCTGCTAAGGCCATGCAAAGAATGAATAATTCACATTGAAAACCTTAGCATTTTACTTAAAAGCCTTATTTTCATTTTTGGAAAATGTGACAGCAAGAATTAGTACTGGCACTTCTGTCTCAATAATGGTGGTGATGTTTAAATGACAACAAATACATAATTGGCCTTACATGCACATTTAGGGACACAAAAATGTCATTACCTATTTTGGTGGAACACTTTACACTTACTCTATAAACAAGAACAATCAGCTTAAGTTGTTTTTATCTATAAGCAATGAATCAATGTGAGAAACCCTTGCAGCACTCATACTTTGAGAAAAATATCTTTTCTTTCCATTCCCTGGTTTTGAAGGATGACATTGTTTATTTTAAATAAGACCCTTGATGAAGCTTCCTAAAATACATATTAACTCATTTTCATAATATTCCTAAAAGACTTTTGAAGATCAATAATTAGACTCCTCCTCAAATTAGGACATAATGATGAACCGTAGCATAATAATTTTATGCTTTCCTCAATGTGACTGAGTTGAAATTGTTTGAATATTATAGGGTATAAGATTTAGTGTTTTATCTTAAGAACAGGAAAGAGGAATTAGGAAATTGAATGTTATGGTGTGAAGCCGGGGGAGTCATTGATATTATCTTGGCTTCCAAACATTTTACCCAAGAAAAACAAAGGATAGCTAAAATAATACAAAACAATGAAATAAAAAGAACATCTAATTACTGCATAGATTTCCAGTTTGAAAGTAAGAGTAAAAGCAATTTAGGTATTAGTAAGAAATAGTTATTGCCTCAGAGATGTGCTATGAACTCTTCGTCTACTCTACCTTCACAGTGATACCTGCATCTTTCCATGGGTTCCCTGAGTTTTCTTTTTTTTTTTTTTAAAGAAAATTATTTCTATTGGTACCTTTTAGATATACATAATAATCACATTCATCATAGGGAATTTATACCTCTATGTGATATATTTTGATTTTTTCCCCATTCCCTTCCTTTCAACCCCTCCTGGGTTTTCTACAATGGATATTTTTATTACTTTTTGTTCCCTGGTATTATCATGCACATGTTATTTACTAAATTAAATCAAGTTCCTTTAAAAATATGATATCTTATTAAGGCACTTTATTGGAGTTTGGATTATTATAACAGATATCACACACCTTGAATTTTACACATGTGTGACATTTCGTAGTGGCCATTAGATATTGCTAGGTCTCTCCTAAGGAGCATTTTAGTTGAGCAACTTGTTGGAGCATGTGGGTAAACTCTGCAAATTAAATATATGAACTGACTACCTACAGATATGCTAAGATTGGCGGTCCCACCTTTGGCATCTGTATAGGCTAACTCTTTCTTCTCTGTCTTGCAGTGGATCCATAAGAATGTGCTTCTGCTCATGGTTCTGTTTCTGTTTCCTTTCAATCTCAGGTAATTTTCTGTTCTCCTTTGACCAGGGTGTTCCAGACTCATGAACCCTCCTTGGTTTCTGCTCAAATACAACTGGCACTTCTCCCACAGATGGTTCAGGATAATTTCTGTTTTTCTCAGCTTCTGACCAGGAATGTAAACTGTCTCTAGTGCTATCTATATGAGACCTCTGATATTTTTGGTTCACGGTACTACCACTCTTTTCCCATTGTATCTCTTTTGGTCTACTTTTTTCTTCTCAGTTTTAACTTCAAGAAAGAAAAATTTAACCTTACAATATGGTCTATAGCAGTTTGTATTGTTTGAAGGATTGTATCTTTCAGGCATATGTCCACATAGCCTAGCTGGCATACGTTTTATATAATAAAATTATTCTTTAGTGGTAAAATTTCAGGTCTCAGAAAACATATTGGAAAAGTTGTTTTTTGGAGGGTGAGAGTACAGCAAGTGACGGGGTCATCTAGCACCCCGGAAAATACTTCCAATCCCTGACTTTGCTTACTTATAAGATTAGTTCTGGTGAGGTATAACTCCCCTTCTTCAAACCATCTCTCTCCCCACCTTTATAGTGGAGATCAGGGCGACCTCCACTAAGAGGATTTTCTTGATTAGTCTCACCGTGCTTCAGCCAATCTGTTTAAATTCTGGCCTACCGTTAGCAGGCAGTTTGAGACTTCCAAGGACCTGGACACTCCCACTTTACAGGCTCCAAACAGTGTCACATCAAAATGCAGTGATATCCCAGATTAATTATATTTTTCCTATAATAATAATTTGAAAGAATTTTAATACTTTCACATCCAAAGTTATTTATCTCAGTGCAACATGTTTATTTCAAGATGGACTATGATTACTTGATAATTGTTGTGCATTCTCAGATATTCTTGTGATAAAAAAACCATACAATTTTAATGTAATGAAATGTTCATGAATATTAAAATTTGCATGTAATGAAGTACATGGCATTAATGGGACACTATGTAATAATCAACCACATTATTTCTCAAGTTATATCCTACTTTGTACTTTTTTTCCTTTTCAGATCTCAAACACTTTCAAGCACACGCAAAGCTCACAGACACTTTTTAGTGATGTCTATGTATTAAGAAGTATACTGGCTGCTGGAATTAAAAAGTTGAAAAAAACATAGATCCCACCTTCAAGGAATTCTAGAAAGGAGGATGAGATTGGAGGGAATAATACCAAAGAAGTATGATAAGTATACTAGTAAAAATAGAATTAGGACCATACAGAGATGACTGTGATTGACCTTCCCCAGCCAAGTTCTCAGGAGAGGTGATTTTGAGCATGGAGATGCCTGACTTTAAATATCCATACACTCTAGTGTCTATAATTCCTGATTCTTCAAAGAAAGAATGCTTCATGGGTAATTTCCATGTTATATTTTACTGATGCAATCTTGATCCCTTTCCTACAGAAATCTGGGACATCTATCAACATTGGTCTGAAATAATTTTCAGCCCATTAGGGCCCCTTCTGTTTCCGTTTGATTCCCCACCCACTGAAGGGATAAATAGAGGATGAGCAGCAGGACGATCCACTTAGTCACCTTCACAGAGAGCCGTTGAGGTTGGAGTTATCAGTATCTCATTTTATAGATGACGGAGCAAAAACCCAAAGAAGGAAAGTCACCTAGTTACAGTGAGGTGGACAGTAAAATAACAGAAGTGGAATTCAGTCTCCGGTCTGGGTAAGGCTGACTCGATCTCATCACGCTATAGGTTTGGACATCGAATAGCATCTCCCTAGTGTGTTCTTGTGTCCACAGTTCTCTAGGTACCCATGTGCAGTCATTTTATCACTAATTATTTAAATTTTCTGATGATGTAGAAAAGGATTTTTAAACAGAAGGAAGGAAAAACCAACCTTCTGCTACACCCAAGAGGACTTAATAACTTAGGAAAAGATAACTTCAAAGAGGAAAAATACTGAGCATAAAATTATCTCCCAAATACTTCTACCTTTTCCTTATCTGCTTTTATAAAGTGATAAACATTTCTATCCACATTCTATATTTTTGCTTACCTTAGCAAGAAATATTTTGCTTGATATATACTTTATGATAAGGGAAGATTCATTAGAATAAAAAGGACTATAATATTTCATGTACTTGAATGAGTTGCAGGGTGGTAGTTAAACAGAACAATGAACATATTCATATTATAATAACTATTTTTAATGATCCAACCTTAGTATTTTGTTAGAAGTGGAGAGTAGAATCTATTCAAACACTGAATTAATGAAAGGTCCAAATAGTAAAAATTTCTTAGAGCCATGAAGATTAGTCTTTGCTGTAAGTTAGGATAATATTCTGTTAGAAGAATTCTGACTTTAGTATTGTGTAAGCTGTTTTCTTAATACACATCTACCCTCTGCCTAGGTGATATTCATGAAATAAGGCATAGATAATGCATTTAGTAACACTGAGCTGAATCATGCAAAACATAATTTGTGTGCCATTTGGGGGAAGTATAAAATAAAAGTTGTTTTAAATGTCAGAAAAACCCCCATAAAATTAAAGCATTCTAATCAGAGAAAAAAATTCAAACGCCTATGTCATAAAGGAAAACAATTTACTTGTGCTGGTACCCTTAATAAGTGCCCCAAAGCGTTCGAGTGCTGTTACATTCTCTAATGATATTACAGTATGTGGGACATCTCATCTAATCTGTTAGTAAAATCCTAAAGTCACTTATGTCAGTCTCTAATGCAAGCCAAATGAGTCTTTCCAGTAATAAGAAGCTTCACAGAATTAGTTTTCGTTTTGCAGAAAATTGCCATTGGGGCTGGCACTTTTATCTAAAAATTTCACTCGTGCATAAGCAAAAAACTCATATATTATTTGGTTACATTCCATCAGTATGAGAAATAACATTGTGAGAATTCTATGCATGCTAATGATATATAGAAATCCACCTGCTTTCAGATAAAATGAGTTTAATTTTCTGTTGCCCACTGCCTGGTTGGCCTTTCATAAATTACTTATGCACAGCTATTATTAAAATAGAGGGAAAGCAAATTAGAAAGTCCTCCTATCTCTCCACTGGATTTAGCCAAGGCAGGACTGTGACAGCTAGAGTCAGCGTTTTTGAAAAAATTCTGCTCTCTTGAAAAATTTTGCATCTCTATACAATTCTATACCACTGTTGTAAACGTTCTGACCTGCCTTCTTACCAAATTAACCTAAATCCTTTCTATTTTTCAACATTAATGGAATCCTCTAGAGTCCTGCTGATATATATTAAAATATATTTATTGGTTAATTTGAATTCCAGCATTTTGTACCTCATTTCCAGCACTCCTGTTATATCTGAACAGCCTTGAGCTTTAGCATTAAAAACTTACAAATTAAGATACATACAGTACATCTTACAATTATCAGATCAAAACAACTTAACTTTTATTGGAGGACGGAATGGGAAATTTAACTTTTTGATAAAATGGAAAATGATGGCTGTCTGTTTGAAAGAGTTAATTGGATTTCAAAGGGTGTTTTCCAGTTGAAGGGGGAATCTTTATTGGTCAATGAATACTTGACCTCTTGTCTTAAGGACAGGGGAAAAGTTTTTATTTCCAGAGGGTTTTGAAGTCCCAAGTTCTCAATCATTGAACTCTTCCACTTATTCATTTCTGTTATTTTTTCTTTTTTGCTCAGTTATGATTACCATCTTCCAAGGAAGTATTAGGTGACCATATTTTTTAAAGGCCAAATGAAACATTATCATTGGTGACGCTCTACCTTCTCACTGTCACAGTGTCAAAGGAGCTATCAAAACACTGTGGTGCAAATCAACTTCAACTTCTAGTTCATTATGCAAAAGGTGAAGACAGCTGTCAAACTATTTTATAAAATTTTCATATAAACATATGTTTTTTAAAAAGACAGTTACATCATGTGCAAAGAGGGTGATTATATTACTCAAATAACATCTTAATCTAACCCTGGAAATAAAATATGGTCAATTAGTTTCTGTTAAGATTCTTCTTCATAATGTCCTGATATAAGCCTTGTCTACACCTAAATGGAGTACTTAAAGGGCACCTTGGTAGTGTAAGTTACTACTATAAACAAAATTGCAAGTATTTGTTCTCTTACTCACCAGTATGTGTAAAATGAGGGGAGTCTTAAGAAAGTGGGCTGGGGAAGGGAGACATATTTTCTTCTTTTTTCTTTTACCTCTGCCCTGAATTTTAGTTTGCATTTTATTCCTTTTGGGGAGCAATCTTTCAAGCAAAGGTTGTAAGTGTGCGTATAGTATTTTAGAATTGCTATTTAAAAATAATACCAGCCAAATAAAACCTAGCAGTGCAACTCAAGGGGAATATAAATGACTCCAAAAATGATGTTGCTGAGTAGCAAAGGGAAATACTATTTTCAGATCTGTGCACAGCTATTTTCAAATATCATTTCACAGGTGTTTCACCACCTGGCAAAGTTGAATGACAAAGTATTGATTGGTTCCTTGAGAGAACTGGGTGGAAAATACTATCTATATATCTAGTACATATTACTCAGATTTTCAGTATGTTACTATATGCTTTATGGTGCTTTCCAAATAAATCTCTTCAGAAATTTGCAAACTGAAATTCACTAACACTGGAAGTGTTAATAAATGTCTCAAAAAGAGTAGATACAGTTTAGGATTAGTCAACTACTTGCATCATACTATGCTAATCCTGTTTATAAAATACTTAACTAGCTGAAGCCTCTTAGATGTCCAGTTTTGATCTTAGCAGTGGTGATGTGAGCCCCAAAATCCCGTGGTAGACAATCACCAAATCATTCTGTACCAGCAGTCTGTAGAGTGCATGCAAAGGGAGGCATCATTTCTTTGGCTAGTATAGAGTATCTGCGTGCTTGATATTATGTAGATACAGCTTCCTACCACTTCTAATAGTGGTGAGATAGGGAAAAAGACTCTCTCAAGAATAGAAAAGGAGTCAAACTATCTGGATAATTCAGGATTTGAAAAACCAGCACAAAATAAAGTTTTGCACGTAAACCAATCACATGCTATTCCTCAAAAACTATAGTTTGATTTTCCTGCCAGACTGTTTACTCTTATTTAATTCCTCAAACAGGTCTCTGTTTATTGCCTGAGAGGCAGCAAGTAAGGGGTTGTGAAAAACTGTGAACTTTTGAATCTAACAAAGTTAGATTTGAAATTTGGTTGTGGAATGACAGGGTTACATTATTCGGGCAAGGTGCACTACTTCAGTTGAACTTCATTTTCTTCATTTATAAAAAAGGGGATGACTACAGGTTACTCATGGTTTGTTGAGGAGTTTGAAAATAATCACATAGGAAAATAATTGGCTTATGAGTGCACAAGTACATAAGTATAGTTAACCATCTGTGTGGAAGACTATTTAGTGGGTATGCATTTTAGATCTGATAGATAAGTAGATAATAGGTAAATATATAGATATAGAGATATAGAGACACAGACAAAGACAGAGACAACTTCAAAGATATATACCGAGAGAGACAGAGAGACAGAGAGACAGAGACAGAGATAGAAATATTTTGTAGTGTCATTGGTATGGTTTCCACACCAGAACTAGTTCCTCTTTAGTCAGCTGTGGGTATATAAAACTATTTCTGTTGCTGTCATACATTAGCTCTTACATGGTTTATAGTATACTGATATGAGCTCTACACATTTCTCCTTCATCTATACATCAATGAGTGATTCAGAGAAGAAACTGTCAGAAACAGCCTTGTTCTCTTTTTAGGGTAGATAGTTGTCAACGACTGTAAATATTCTTCAAAGGTTAGAATTAAGATGTGTCATATACATGTGCCAACTCCCTACAATGAATAGAATTATTATTTACTACAAACATGTGAAAATAAAAATAACAAGTGAAAAAATAATGGCAATACAAAGTGTTCTGGAAAAAAGGTATTTGGGGTTCAGTATCAAACTCTAGAAGAGCTCCAGTACTTTTTACTCGAACAAAGAAAATGAGAGACTATTCTTCCCACTGTCCCACCCTCTGCAAGTGGAACATATTCATTTTCAAGATTTTTTTCAATTTAATAATTAAAATTTCAACTTCTACAAAAAGTTTGAGTATCAGTTTCTGTAAATTCTGTCATTACTGAGCATGATAAACAAAACAAGACATTTTGTTTTGACTACTTTTTTAATGAAAGGTTTATTTTTGACAGCAACATTTTTTGCTAGGTTTTTTTTTTTTTTTTTTTTGGTATTGGGAATCAAACTCACAACCTCTCACTTGCCAGGTAGGCACTATGCCACTGAGCTCTATCCCCTACCTGCTGATTGTTTATTGGTATTATAATGTTTTTGGTGAATCATTTTTTCTTATCTATTTTTCTAATTTGCTTTTTGGTGTAATTTTTTTACTTATTGAGCTATGAGAACAACTATTAAAATATTATCTCTGTCATTTTCACTGATTGTTGATCTTTTCATATCAAGATGTTTAAAACTTAACATCATTTTATATTTTTATATTGAAAAATATGTCTCTTCCCTTATTTCAATACTATAAATTTAATTTACTCTATAAGTATTACTTTAAAATATTTCACTACTAAAGAATGGAAACATTATTGCTCAAAATTAATTCTCATATATATATATATATATATATATCTTTTTAACATTCTGCCCAAACCATCTGAGATTTAGTTTTAAATTTAAGAAGTAGGATGTTGATTTTACTTTTAAAGAAAGTAAGCCAATTTCCCCCCAATCACTAGTATTAGGTGTGTCTCATTGATTTAGGATATTTTCTGACTTACTTCTTGATTATTTATTTGGGTCTATTTATCTTTATGTATTTTCCTGTTAAGATTATGCTCCATTTTGGGGTATAAATCTTAGTCATCGTATCACTATTTTGGCAAAAATAGTGATAGCAATGAATGATAAACATCACAATGACAAGTATTATCATTTCAGTCAAGTTAATGACTCATTTGTGAGGTAACATTAAATTATTTATCCCCTTTGGGATAAATAAAACAGAATCTATAAAGTAGGTAGGATATTACCCAGTGAACACTATGTTAATTGTTCAATAGTCATTTCATTTCAACATTTTATTGGCCAATTATGATCACATTAACACACTTAATAGTTGGTTTAGGTAAGGTCCTGCCTAAGCCACTGTGAGCCTTACAAAAATTGGCAGAGTAATTTGTTCTCTCTCTCTGTATTTGTGTATTATCATTCATATATATATATATATATAAGTATATGTTTTATATACATGCAAAGCAAAAATTCACAAACTAGAAAGGAACTAGTAAAAGAAAGAGATGAAATTATAATTGTTTTTAATAGCTAAAATAATTTTATTTTATTCACTTGTTACAGAAAACTCTTTCCCCCATCATTATCATTATTATCATTAAGTTATTTTGTTGAAATATCTGCCAGGTAGCACCCTACTGCCAAACACTACTTCAGAAATGTTTACAAAACTGGAACAGTTCCCTTTTCAAAAAAAAGTCCCAAGTCTTTACAATTCCACTCTTTGAAGTACTTCAAGAGACCACTGTCACATATTTTTACTATACCTAGATTTTCTTGGTCACTCCCCCTTTTACTCCAGATATTATGAAGACTATTGTTTAAAGCAATAGCTATATGCATGTTTGGCCTCACATGTAGACTCCAGTCCACTGTAGAATGTACTGAAGTACAAAAGCTTGTCCAAGAATTAGGGCTTTACTGTAAAATGTGTGCACTGCTAAAATCACATGCATCTTTCAGCCAAAATGACCAAAATTTTTTATGACAAGTTGACCAATTTGGGGTGCACATTAAATATTGAATTTATAAATTCATTATTTCTTCTGACATGTCAATGAGTCGTCTTATGCCTTCCTGACCTGTGAAAACCCACCTTGGAATTCATTGCTTAGCTACATCTCAACTGTGAGCTGCTAAAAGAGAAAAATTTAACAAAGTCCATTAAATCTAAACTTGATTGCAAAAATAGCAGTTATGTCAAAACAATTGAAAAACAAATCCCAAACAAGAAATTGTTCTATTGCTAAACTATGCTGCACGCAGTGAGCCTTGTTATTCTAACTGCAGTATTGATCACAAATCCTGCAGTCCTACGTACTAGATAAAAGTGGTTGGTACTAAGTTAGAAATTGAAGAAAAACAATCATCATTTCTGCTAGTTAGGGAATAGGACTAGGAATTTATCATGGGGTAACAAATCACATGTACTATCTTAAATGGCTTCCTTGTCAACAGAGTATAAAAATTTAGCTAGTTTTGAAATAGGGCAAGAGTATAATTATATGTAGATACTTGGAATTCTCGGCAAGTGAGTTATACTACAGAGCCAAACCTTTACTTCCCAAGGACTAAACTGTAGATTATCAATCCTTTAAGTGTGTTTTCATATTCTACCTGGAAATTCCTCTAGTCTGAGTCTCAATCATTTATTTATTAACTGTGCAAGCATTTCCAAGAGTCTTCAGGAGTGGGGCTCTCTGAGGTGACTACCATTTTGTGTTTTGTTTTTGTTCGTTTGTTTGTTTTTGAGACAGGGTCTTTCTATGTAGTTCAGGTTAGCCATGAACTTACTATGTAGCCCAGACTTGCTTCGAACTCACAGCAATCTTCCTGCCTCAGCCTCCTGAGTGCTGGGGTTACAGGTGTGTGCCATTACATCTGGCTCAAGACTATCATATTCTTAAATGGCTCCACACACCTGCCTGCTTTGAGCTCTCACTTTAATTTTTCTGGCGTTTTTGCCTTTTTCTTTATACTTCATTTCTTGTTAATATACTGACATCTTCTTGTAGAAAATGCCTTGCAGCCATCTCTCCCTTCCTCATTTGCTGCTTTAATCACCTGAGTCTCGAGACAAGCTAGAAATACCCACTAGGACGAGCTTGGCTTTGCTTGCTGGCATGAGACCTCTCCTGTGAGCAAAGTGTGTAAAATTAAATTTTACTGCCTTGATGTTACAGCATACATTTCAGCCATGTAATATTCTTATTTTGGCTTTGGGATTGGTGAGAAGGCCAGAGACCTAGTCTTCTGGATGGGGGAACTGTCACTTGAGCTGGCAGTGTCCTCTGCACTTGCGTTTGGCTTCCTACCCAAAGGTCTTTCAAGCCTGTCACACATCCAGGTTGACTGTTAAGCCTTAGCTCTTGCAGGGTAATATAAGATGTTTCCTGTTTTTTTAATTTCTCAAATTTTTTCCCTGAGAAAATGACATTTATAGAAAACATTCAAAACATGCTAAGTCATATGAAGAAAAAGCCCCACATTGAAACCTAATGGTACACTACAGAATTTTGTGTAATACAGTTTAAAAACAAATTACAGCGCCGGGGATATAACTCAGCGGCATAAGTGCTTGTCTGGCAAGCCTGAGGTCATGAGTTTGATTCCCGGTACCAAAAAACAAACAAACAAACAAAAAAACAAAAATAAAAACAAAAAAAACAAATTACAGAGTATTAATTGATTATGATTTTTTTAACTTCTAGAAACTCAGAATGATTCTCTAAAGGTTTGACTGATTCCATTCATGTAAATGAATGGAATACTCAGTGAGTAAGAGAGAATGTATTTTTTCTATCACAACAGCTTTGAAATCACTTGAATATTCACCAAAATTAAAGATGACAGTGTTCACTTGATATTCAAACTACTATGTGGAATTGTTTTGTAATTTTTTTTTCTTTTTTTTTTTTGTCTTTTTGAGACAGGGTCCCGCTATGCAGTTCAGGCTGGCCTTGAGTTCACTTTGTAGCCCAGGCTGGCCTCAAGCTCTCAACGATCCTCCTGCCTCAGCCTCCTGAGTGCTGGGATTACAGGCATGTGCCACTACACCCAGCTTTGTTTTGTAATTTTGAAATTATTTTAAAACCTCTGAAAAGTTAAAAAAGTATTAATTACACAAAATTAAATCTAAATACTACTGTCCATTTAGCATTCTAAAATTTCTTAAGTATTTCCTTCCATAAACTTAATTTATTTAATTCTCAGTGCAATGCCAGGAGTAAAAGGGGCAGGCATTATAATTATTTAAGAGATGAGAACATAGCTATCTAAAGACTATGACTAAGGACTGACCAGGTCACATAGACAGCTTACAATTGGCAGACTAGAGGTGAATGCTGACTCTAGTCTAGTGCTTCTGCCTTTCAGCAGACCATCTTGGGGGCCAGTGTATGGAACTGATATGAAAATAAATGTCTACAAAAAATGTACTGGTTGATTGGTTGACTGACTGACAGAGCCAGGAGCACAGCTTCACTAACTGAAATAAAAAGAGTTTTGTCAGGATGTTTGAACAGGCCTACAGAGGACCTGATATGTTTTTTAGGTTTCATTCTCAGCCACTCTTAGGTCCTGTTCCTACTGTCCATGAAATGAGCTCATAACTACTACAACCCTGGTAGTGGCAGCAGCAGTAGGTGCTATATGTGAACAAACTCTCCATTCAACTAAGATTAAGGAGGGACTGGAAAAGAAGTAGAAAAAGCAGTTGTATCCCCACTAAATAGCCTGAAAATCTATTCAAGATTCAGGGTACATGGTAGCTCCCTCATGCAAAAAGAACCCTGGAACAGATAAGGAATTCTACCTTGGCTCTTTGAATCCTGGGAGAGGTCTTTAAGCTGATATAGCACATATCAATATATATATGAAACACTATGCTAACCAGTCCTTTGTCACCCGAAGCTAATTTCCTTTTTTATTTAGTGCAGGACATATCCTAGAAACTCAGTAAAGGACACGCTACAATATTAAGAATTCTATAATTAATGTTGGGCAGATTTGAATTTAAATCCTTTACTTTCCAGGGTCTAATTAAAGTCAGACATTATTGTGAGTGGAATGAGACATTTTCCTGAGCAACCGTATATTAATGGTTTAATGTGTAAGGATTTTATGTTAAAAGTTTAAAACATATTTGGAATAATGTGTTTTCCTTTGAAGTCAAGAAGATTGAAAAGTTATCTTGCCTTCACATAAAAGGAAATCACCTTTGATAAAAAGTGGCCTTATTAGGACAGATATTATTTTTATATCTTTGCAATTCTCAGTAGCCCTAAAATATACTATAAAAGTGTAAATACAATTATCAACACTATCCCAAGGTAAATGCTGTAGTTTAATGGCCCTTGGTTCTAAATTGTTAATTCATTTTAGATCATCTTTTTAGCTGTTGAATCCAAATTCTTTGGGTAATGACGTTAATATTTGTAGAAAGCTTAAGTGCAAAACTGTTGATACAACATAATAAAGTGCTTAATTTTATGTTTACTTTGATTGTGACTTATAGTTTAATATATGTCCTAGAAAGTAAATTACAAGAAAATAACCATTTGCCGATCTTTACAGTGTACTCTGAAAAGCAAATGCTATTCTTTTCAGTCAATTATTTTTTCCAGATTGTAAATTGTGCTTTCACAGCATTAATACTTTAAATGTTTGTAACAACTTCATCCCTAATAACTCTGGTGCTTTTGTGTCTATTACTTTATTGTATTTTAACATTATTGTGTGTACATCATTATATTTCAGATTCGCAAATAATGCTATCTGAAAATAAACACTATAAAATTTAAAACCTAAAAAAAGAAATGTATAATCTCTGAAATTTATTTATTTATTTATTTATTTATTTTTTGTTTTTTTCTGGTACCAGGGACCGAACTCACGACCTTGCGCTTGCCAGGCAGGCGCTGTGCCGCTAAGCTAAACCCCCAGCCCCTTCTCTGAAATTTATAAGCTACCCAAATTATAAAAAGGCAAATCTCCCAAACTACCATTTTTTTTTTTTTTTTTTTTTTTTTTTTTTGTCTCTTTGAGACACAGTCTCGCTATGTAGTTCAGGTTGGTCTTGAGCTCACTTTGTAGCTCAGGCTGGTCTCGAACTCATAATAATCCTTCTGTCTCAGCCTCCCGAGTGCTGGGATTCCAGGAATGCACCACCACACCTGGCGCATTTTTTATTTTTTTTTGAGACAGGATCTTACTGTATAGTTCAGGCTGACTCTGAACTCATTATGTAGCCCAGGCTGGCCTCAAACTTGCAGCAGTCCTCCTGCTTCAGCCTCCCAAGTGCTGGGATTATAGGTGTGTGCCACCATACCTGGCCCAAACTACCATTTCATTAAAAAAATATTTAAATTTCACAAAGAGGAAAAAATTAATTGAACTATTTAAGATCCAATCTATTTTGAATGAAATTATTTGGTATAAATAAAATAGCCAAAAATGCTATAAAATTAGTGTTTTTACACATACACATTTACGATCTTCTGCTCCACTTCATCCTTAATCTTAGAAAGAAACCATTATTTTGCTTGTTTTCTCTGTTTTATTGAAATAGAAATCAGATCTCAGGAGAAGACAAGGAAATAAAACATAAGGGAAAGTTC
This sequence comes from Chinchilla lanigera, assembly GCF_000276665.1. Taxonomy (NCBI): domain Eukaryota; kingdom Metazoa; phylum Chordata; class Mammalia; order Rodentia; family Chinchillidae; genus Chinchilla; species Chinchilla lanigera. The sequence continues at coordinate 9,755,435 of NW_004955420.1, read as the reverse complement.
AGGACCAAGTGGATGAAAAGAAGGCCAAGTATTTCTTCCCAAACACTAGTGACCCTGGAGTTGGCTTGCTGATATCTTGTGTAGTAGTCTAATTGTCACTTATTTGTATATTCTTCCTGAAACTGTAGTGGTGGCCTATTCATTTTAAAAATAATGGGGTTTATCACAAAGGGCTGTCACAAAGCTCTTAGGTTTGACTGGAAAAGTGAACCCTCTGGTTGAACTTGAATGATTCACCTTTTAATTGTCACCCTTGACAAATTCTGAAGTTGGACCTCTTGAAACTTCATTTGCTTTCAGTATTGCAGGGGTTAACTTTTCTTCCAAGGTGCCCTAGACTAAAGCAGTTCTCCCAAATCCCAAGTAAGTTATTCAAGAGTGCAGAAGGTTGAGCTAAATTCTCCGATGAAGAACTTATCATGACTCAAACTGTAAGGAAATAAAGAAGACTGCCAAACTGCTTTGCTGTTGCCCTCCCCCACCAAGAGAAAAGATAAAAATGGAAGATTTACAAAGCGAACTACAGTGTATGGAATATATATAAATATATTTTTTCTATTTTTTTAAAAGAAAAACCCACCACTTTGTCTTATTTGCATGAGCACAAATCGCTTTCAACTTAATGCCAGAGGAAAAGGCAACATTCCCTGTGATGACTTGCTGAAAAGCTCACTGTATTTGTTTGATAATGGATTTTAGTTCATTGTCATGTGCTTCACTCTTCCTCGGCAGGAGCACTTCAGGGTAAAGAAACAGGCTTTTACCACACTGGAACAAAAGCTATCTAAGGAAAAAAAAGTCTTGAGCAGATGGAATATTATTTGCATTTGCACAAATAGTGCTTTTTAGTACAATTCATATTACTCCATTGTGAGCCAAAGTAAGCCAGATGTGTCTACAGCATGCTGCCGACTCAGAATCAGCTTTCTGTTTGTCAGACTCAAAGGTCCCAACCCTATGATATCTTTGCACTTGTATATCCATTAGTTTTATTTCAGTTTCTTATCAGGAGTGAAAAGAAGAAAATGGCCCTAGGTATTTAAGAGCACCAAATTAACTATTTTTGATTTTTGTGAATGAGGATCAAATAGGTTTCAGGTATCTGTCCCTCTAGAGATCTAGATGATGATTAAAATTAAAATACAGAACGTGATACATTTTGTTTCTCATGACTACATTGGATATGTCTTTGACATATGTCACTTTCTCTTAAGTGGGTCTGACTCAGGAAGATTAACCTCTGATTTGAAATGATTAAGATACAGGTTTAGATCTGAAATAGATCTTTGACATTTGTACAACTTTCTCATTCTACAAACCATGAAACTGAGGCTCTGGAAGGCAGATGACTTGTAGGGGATGATGGAGATGGTGTTGGAGGCTTCTCTCCAGATCTTGAACCCAATCCTCCATTTTTATGTCAACAGTTTCTAAAATGTTACACTTGGATTTCAAACTCAAACAGGTTTGGTAATGCAGGCTTTAAAAATGTTATACTAACACATTTTCTCACCCGTGCATGCTGTACTTCTCTAAAGGCGTGACATAATAGGGGCCACTTCCCAAAATTACTTAGTCCAGAACCTCACTTCCCACAATAAATACTATAGGCTTCTTGTTCTGAAGAATGTCCTTCTGGCCACTACAGCAGTCAAGTGCCATATCCTCTACAGGCAAATCACAATGAACAAAAGTAGGGAAACCACATGGCCAAAATCCAAGATGATTCCACATTCTGGTAAAGATAATAAAAGATTCTGATTTCAATTAAAAGCAATAAGTAGTATTTCTTTTTTTTTTTTTTTTTTTGTCTTTTGAGACAGGGTCTTGCTATGCAGTTCAGGCTTTGTAGCCCAGGCTGGTCTTGAACTCACAATGATCCTCCCGCCTCAGCCTCGCAAGTGCTGGGATTACAGGCATGTGCCACCATACCCTGCCCAATAAGTAGTGTTTCTAAGGATTGCTAGAAACTTTTATTAAGTAATATTTATGTATTTATTTATTTAATTTTTTAAACAGGCCTCTGACTTCTAGTTTATATATTGTGCTTTATATAAAACAGTTTGCTGCTATAATGAACATGGGTATGCTGGTATCCTTATAGTATTCTGCTATAATACAGTATTAAAATTTCTTTGGATATATTCCAAGAAGTGGAATAGCTGAATCATTGGTGACACTACTTTTAGATTTTGAGGAAGCTCCACTCTGATTTCCATGGTGGTTGTAGTAATTTACATGCCTACCAGCAATGTAGAAAGGGTCCTTCCTTTCCAACCTCCATATCCTCACCAGCATTTATTGTTTAGTCAAGACATGGAACCAGCATAGGTACCTGCCAACAGATGAATGGGTGAAGAGAATATGGTATACATGCACAATGGGGTATTACTTAGCCATAAGGAAGAATTAAATTCCATCATTTGCAGAAAAATGGGTAAATCTGGAGACCATCATCTTGAGAAAATAAGTCAGACTAAAAAAAATAAGTATCACATGTTCTACTTAGTACATGAACTTTAACAAATATGATGAAGTTGAAGGAAGATTATGAGACAAGAGGAGGTTAACAAAAGGCAGATAAGGGTGAGTAGTTGGGGAGGTGGATGTGAGCAAAATATAAAACACATTTCTCCCCAAATGTAAAAATAGGAGAAAGGATAGGTGAAGGGAGTGAGGGGGTGGGGTGAAGATGATCAAAGTATGTGGTATGCACGTACATATCTGCCAAAAGGGGACGCTTGGAGAAAAGGAAGGAAATTCTGACACGTGCTACCATATGGATGAACCATGCCTTCATTATGCTAAGCAAAATGCTGGTCACAAAAAGATGAATACTGTGTGATTCCAGTTGTGCATGGTACCTAGGACGGGCAAGTTGATAGAGACAAAACTGACGGTAGCTGCTAGCAGCTAAGAGAATTTCAGTTTGGAGAAATGAAGAACTCTGGAGATAGAGAGTGATGATAGTTGTATGATGTTTTGAATAGGGCCAGGAATGTAGCTCAGTGGTATAAGCGCCTGTCTGACAAGCACAAGGTCTTGAGTTCAATTCCTGGCACCAAAAAAAAAAAAAAAAAAAAGAAAAAAGAAAAAAGAGTATAACACTGAATGTACTTAATGCTACTGAACTATATACTTAGAAATGGTTAAAATAATTTTTTTAAAAAAGTGTGTTGATCTTCCACACTGATGGTGAAATAGTGGCTATCTTCCATTTGTGCTAATGGTGGAATAGTGCCCACCCTCTAACAGGCACTACTGGATAAAATAAGAGCCATCTTTATTAATACTTGAGATGCTCTCATTCGTCTCATTTAATAATTCCATGATGTGGCTGAGCCCCTGCTATGCATCAGGCACTGTACTAGTTAACAAAGTTATAGAAAGAATCAAGATAGAGCACTTCTCCTTAATGAGTTTACAGTTTAGTTTGGAGGAGACCAAAAACCAATAAAACCAAACACAAACAAGTAAATAAACATAACAAGGAAAAATCCCCCAAGAAGTTATGGTATCACAATGTAGTCCATATCATATTTGTCATAGAATAATTCATGATGCCTAACTTTACTATTAGTGCCTATAATTGGATGCAGGTAGGATACTTTATACAGATCCAGAGGTCTGGAAAAACTTCCTTGAGAAAGAGGTACCCATGCTAAGACTTGGGGCCAATCAGATGCCAGCTACTGTTAGGCACAGAGGGAAGTGCGATAGTTAACTGTGGTGTCAACTTGAATAAGAAACACCTAACTGATGGGTTTGGCATAGTTCTGAGCATGTCTGGATGATGGACTTACTGAAGAGGGAAGACCCACCCAGGGTGTGGGTGGCACCAACCAATAGGTTTGTAGCCTGGATGGAATAAAAAGGGAAAGAAGCAGGAAATGTCACTTCTGGTTCTTTGCAGGAGCTCCAGCCTCTGCCATCGCCTTTGGATGTAGGTCTCCAGGTTTCCAACACAAGCTCTTCCAGCGTAGAACATTCAGCTTTCTGATACAGTCTCATGAAACTCTGCAGTGAGCCCCCGGCCTTTGACTTTTGACTGGATCCTTTGGATCTCCAGCAGGCAGGTGGCCCTTTGGTCTTCTTCCACACCTGACTCTGCAGGCTGCCATCATAAACCTACCTTATAAACTATGTATTTGTAAAATCTGTTCCTATGGTGACTCTGTCTGATACAGAAGAGAAGAGAGAAAAGCACTGTGGATACAGCCACTCAGGAAGAGGGGAGTGAGGGTATGGGCACATTCTAGGGGTTTGACACAGCTGCTTCCCTGCACTGGACATAGAGTAGGAGAAAGAAGCAGAAGCTACAAGGCTGGAGAAAGAAGCGGCTCAGATGAGGCTCTGAGGTACTGTGGTAAGGACGTATTCATTGAACCTGGGTATGGGACGCTCCTGAGTGTTTTTCTTTTGTTTGCACTGTAGGATGATCACTGCCCTTGCTACATGACCCACAGAGGAGGCATCAAGGCTGAGAGCATGCACACAAGTTAACTATGAAGTCATCCAGAGGAGCTGAGCTGGCTGAGCAGCAGCGGCGATGAGAATTCGCGAAGAGACCCAGACTGTCAGGAAAGGAAGATGTACAGCTCTTGGTGACGCATCGCTGTCAGACCAAGAAGAGAGAAGGCTGACAAACACGGCTGGGGCACCAGGAGATTACTCGGGACTTAGTTTTTTTGGTTTGCGGTATTTCTGAAACTACCTGGGAACAAAGGAAGAAAAGCCCCTTAAACTGAGATTTAAAATGTTGTGGAGTCACAGGGAGGCAGGTAAATTCTTGTTTTCCCCAAAAGACCCAAATTAAAAAGGAAAGGGCCGGGATGTAGCTCAGAGGTACAAGTGCCTGCCTGGCAAGCGCAAGGTCCTCAGTTTGATTCCCGCTACCAAAAAAAAAAAATCAAATCTAAATTAAAAAGGAAAATTCTTTACAGCCCTTCTTATTAAAAAATAAGAATATTTGTATCTTAGTAACTTTTAAATTATAAATGAAATATTTTAATTTAGCAAATGTGCATAATTTATAAAAGAAATTAAAAATAATCTCATCTTTCTACTCCAAGACACTATGTTAATATATTCTTACTACTTTAATATGCAGGTATTTCTAATTTTCTAGGCAGGTACTTGTTGTGCCTCTGAGCTCTGTCCCCAGCCCTGGTATTTCTAACTTTCCAAATTTTTGTTACCTGAGCTCAGAAACTGAAATGGGGCTGGGGTAGCATGAGATATTTGTACTTACTGCTGGGCTTTTTCTCTGTTCATCTCACAACAGTGTTAGATGGGGTGTGTATAACTATGCTTCAACATTTATTTAAAATTACATTGTAGACGTTTTCTTATGATGTAATATAATCTTTGAAAACATGATTTTTCTGACTGGATAATCATCTACTATAATTTGCTGAACCATTTCCTTATTGAATAACATTTAGGTTATTTTTGTTTTTCCACTATAATAAATAGTGTGGTAATGAGCATGTTTTTATGGAACATTAGTCTTTTATTTTTTCCTTAGGATAAATTCCTAGAAGTGGGCTTGCTAAAATCAAAACTTATTCACATCTTTTTGTCTTTTAAAAGATAATGACAAATCCTATGGCTTATATCAGTATCTCCAATGTTCCCTGTATTCCCAGAAAACTGTTTTAGAGTTCCTTGAAAACAAACAATTCAGAAGACGTACTTAATGCAGGGAAATGTAGCAGATATTTGAGAAAAAATGAAAATGTGACCCTTTGTTTTGTTTGCCACTTCAGATGGAGCACTAGATGCCCTGGTCATGATAAGCAAGTCCTTGGTGTCTCTTTGTACCACCTGAATATCTAGCACCTGTCATAACACAGCAGAGTGAGGAGGCCTGGTATGAGAGGAGTTTATTTTGTGATCTCTTTGGTGCAGAACAAATGAGACAGTCCATAACCAAGCACTTCAGCTTATCTACTCATGTATTAAGCCTGCATACATTTCTGAGTGACTGTCAGGTGCCAAATACTTTGTTACAGAGCAAAGTTACAGAGATGAATGGTACGGGATCTGCAATGAAGAAGTCTGGAAGGTTGAAACAGACTCATACACCAATGATATCCACCATTTTCTGTGTCACTGTACTGAAAGTTTTGCAGTGATCTCTTTCATTCTCAAAACACCCTTGTGATGGAGCTATTTTTCACCCTGCCTCCTTTTATGTAGAAGAAAACCATGGCTCAAAGAGTTAGATAATTTGCCCAGGCCACATAAGCAGAGGATTGTACAGTGGAAATTCAGCTCAGGTCTATATGAAGTCTGAAGTCTTTGCTTTGGTCCCCAGTGCTATAGAATAAGAACTATAATAAGAATATTATTGTGGAGAGCCCCAGGGGCTGGAGGATGAAGAATGCGAGATCCCACAAAGCTTCATGGAGGTACTGCGATCCTGTGGTGTCATTTCCAATCACAAGGTAGACAAAGGGAAAAGAACACTCCACGTGAAGGAATGAGAACGGACAAAGGCCCGCTCTTCAGATGCTGATGCTTTAGAATACAGTGCATCCACCTTTCACTGTTGTCTGCTTCTCACTTGATGGGCTGTCTGTGAACAAGCCCATCCTCCCCTCAGGCTGTAAACACTGGTATAGGTATCAAATTCTCAAGCCTATACATTTCTTGTGACTTTCCTGGGGGTCAGCAGAACTTTATTCTTAACAACCCACTGGACAGCTCCACTTGGATATCCAAGAAGCACTTCAGATGAAAGATGATTTGCTCCTTTCCAGCCAAGTTTGCCTCTTATACGTGTTTAAGTTAAACCAATTTCAGAATCTTAGATTCTTTCCTGTTTCTCAACATTCAAAATAGTTTGAAAGCACTCACCAGGACTATTGCTTCTCTTTCTCAAATATTTCTTGATTCTCTTCCTCTCTGATCTTTCCCGCTTAGTTTAGGCTTTTATGATTTCTCACCTAGAATATTGCTTTCTAAGGGTACAGAAGCACTATAGCATAAAGATGGTTAAATAGAAAGGAGAGAGGATTTGGAGTTGAACAAAATTTTAGAACATCAATTCCAACTCTTGATAGCTAACTAAATTTTTTTTGTGTCTGAGACGGGGTTTCACTACACAGTTCAGGCTGGCCTTGAAATCACTGTGTAGCCCAGGCTGGCCTTAAACTTGAAGTGATCCTCCCGCCTCAGCCTCCAGAGTGCTGGGTTTACAGGCATGCGCTACCATACCCACTGCTAACTAAATTTTTACCGTAAGAATTTTTTCAGTTGTTGAATAGAAGAGGTGGAGTTTAAATCAGTTTAAACCAAAGAAAAATCATATTCACACATGAAAATAGAAATTTCAGGACATCATCAATTCAGGGCTGAAGCAATGTGGATAAAGCTCTGCCCCTCTTCTTCCTTTCAGCTATATTTTCTTATGTTAGTTTTACATAGAGTCTTTCTCTCTAATGGCAGAATGGCTACTGGGAACTCAGTCTACATACTTAGGGTATGCTATCTGAAGAATCCATGGGTCACGCATCAGGAAAGAAGTCAGTTGTTTCTTATGAGTCACTTGCTTACCCATGAACCAATCACTGAGGCCCACTATTAGCCCTGATTGAGCATTGTGGTTGTGTGGGACATTATAGTTTATATTCCCACCAGGATCTCATTTGGTGAGGTTCTCTCTAAGAAATGAATGCTTTCAGACAAAATGATACACTCACCATACTTTTCCCACTCAGCTTCCTGCCAGTTCCACTTCTGTAGAGTATACCTTCCATGATATCATAATTCTCTCTCTAAAACATAGATTACACTTATCTTGGTGTTGTGTTGCATACCTGTAGTCCTGGCACTCTGGGAGGCTGAGGCAGGAGAACTGCAAATTCAAGCCCAGTCTGAGAAATTTAGCAACACTCTGTCTCAAAATAAAAAATAAAAACTGGATTGGGGGTAGAGTTCAGTGTGAAGGCCCTGGGTCCAATCTTCAATAACACACACACACACACACACACACACACACACTATATATATATGTATACATATATATGCATAAGTATGTATGTAAAGTGTAGTACATTTTGGGTCTTTGAGAACATCGTGCTAACTTCTTAGGAGCTAAAAATGAACATCTATCTGACCCCAGTCAACCCTCCATTCTTTCCTTTGTTTTTCACCAGTACTATCCATTCTCCTGATGCACACTGAGTTTTTCTTCTTTGCTCAAATTCTTCCTTCTGTTTAGAATAACCATTTGTCTGTGCCCCTTAAAGATGGCTGCTCTGTCTTCCAGACTGCAGAGCAATTCATTCTGTCGGTTTATTCAGAACCCTTTCTCCTTTGACAACCTGCTTTTCTACCACTGCAACTCTGCTTCAGGAAGCCTGGCCAATTACAGCCATGACTCAGGTTAGTGTTTCTGACCACAGTGATTTGTCTAAAGATGAGCAAATAACCCAGCCTTGACCAGTTGGGATCCTTCCTACACTGAAGGAGGGAAGAGAAAGTCCTTTTCCTTGTGCCATTAATTTGGGGTGCTGTTGGCCCAAACCTGCCAGTGACCCTGCTTTCCAATACAAAAAGTAAGCACCCATCCAGTAGGGTGCAATGAGCTCACCATGTAGATGACCGGAATGATAAAAGAGCCAGAGACTTGGGTGTCCCAGATCTTGTTCTAATAGTGTCAACCAATAATCTGTTTTGTTTTTCTCTTGAATTATTTTGAATTGAGCCTCTGTCACTTAAAAGAAGCTTCCAGGCCCAGCTTAAATATTTCTTCATCTAGGAGGCCTCTCTGCACTGTGCCCTTGTGTTATTATGCTGATTACTGCCTGCTTTTTACAAGCTATACATAAGCATTTACCCACTCTGCTAGGTTCATTCTAACATTGGCCAAGAGTTATTATTTTTCCAGCTGTGCTAGCCTGGGAGCTTGACTTTCACCCTACTTAGCACAGAGCCTTATGTGTATAGAATTGAATTGCTAAAGGTCACTAAGAGAAAGATTTTTTCCCTGTTGTGTCCGTGTATTTCTCCATTTTAGACTCTACACTGGTAAGTGAATCATAAGCAATCTAAAATATGTCACTGAAAATGTAATTTTTGAAAGAAATATGCAAACAACTGGAGAACATGAGCTGCATTTGAAGCAGAAAAGGGTTACATTTTCCAATAATGACTCAAGCCATTTCTGTCTTACCTCTAAATAGCAGGTACAAATTGGTTTATTTGCATTTTCTTGGTTAATTACACATTTTGGAATGATCTTTCCATGTGGAAGTCATTGATAACAGGATCTAATTCCAGAGACCAAAGTACCATTAGTTTCATTGAATTGAAGCATTTTCAGAGGTTGGAGTCAAAGCCTGGGAATTAGAAATCGTGGGTCTTAATTACATCTTGGTCACAGATTGGTTGTTTTCTTGGAAGCAAACAACCTCAAAAAATTCAAGGACCTGAAAAATGAAGACAATGTTTGCATCTTTCAATATCAGAATTTTATGTAATTTAATGAAATCTTAGGTATAAATACCTTTGAAATCCTGGGATGGTATTCATTAATTTCCTAAGCTCTTAAACTGAGGGACAATTTTAGCAACATGGACCAGTAGGTAAATGGGACTATTATGAACGTTTTCTGACTGTAGTAATTTGTGTCTCCTTTGATGAAGACCTCTGGTCCTGTGGTGTGCAGTCTAATTGTTTGTAATGAAGACACAGGGATAAGAAAGGAAGGAAAGCTGACCTGAACAAGGTGCCTACTTTATACCAATTGGGTATCTGGCTAGGTTTTTACTTACATTTAATCCTTAGGAAAAGTTTATGAGTTTAAGAATACATTTTATATATAATGAAATTAAACCTCAGATACTTCAAGTAATTTTCTTCAGGGTCATATAACCAACAGTTGGATCTATGTAACCCTTTTTGGTCTGTGTGCTGTCTTCTGTAGAAATAATTCTGAAGGAGAAAAGGCTACGCTTTTGGTCTTGGCAAACTAAGCCATTTACTTATAATATTTAATACAATGTAAAAACTCATTATGTGTGGCTTATCAAAAGTAGTGCTATATATTTTATGGTTCATTATTTTTAACTATAAGGAAACTTTGGATGTCAGGCTGTGTTTTGCTCTCTCAAAGTGGCTAATAAACTTAGAAAGCTGACCCACAAGTTTGTCTCAAACTGTAGGTTAGGCGTCAGATTCTCTTGTGTAGGTTGCCTAAAACATTTGACTTTGAATCCATCTCATACAGACTCGTGTATGTGTATGTGTGTGTGTGTGTGTGTGTGTGTGTGTGTGTGGTCTCTTTTCTGGCATAGGAGACAAGTTTACAGTATTTATAGCTTTTGCTGGGAGAAGACAGAAGCCAGTCTTGTGCAGTTGTGTGCATGCAGGAAATCGTATGAAACCTAAGTTCCCTTTATGATAACCTGGAATTCCTGAAATCACTTTCTATTTGCAGACATTTCTAAATTGACCTGCTCTTCAGAAAACCAATCTGGCAGAGTCGTTAGCTGACCCTGACATGTTCTCATGTCTTATTCTGGAGTAGACTGGAGTCAAAACAGTTAATGGAGGTGAGGAGGCAGCCCCCTGGGTGGAAATGTGAGGCAGCAATGGGGAGAATCCTTTGGCAATATGCCAAACACGTTACCATGGAGGAAGCTGCACCCCATTCAACTGCCAGATAAGACAGGATAATACCTTCATGTCTCACTTCCCCAGTTCATAATGTGCCACTCGAGAGGAAGCAAGTCTGTCAAGCTTGTGTCTACATTATCTGATTTTCCCCACACCGCTCCTGCTATTCCCCCATTGTGCCAGAAGTGCATTACTTGTTGGAGCAGTGAGGCTCAACCAACGTGCAAAGTGGGTCTGGGAGGATTATGGGGAAGAGCAGTGAGGCTCAACTAATGTGGGGAGTTGAGAGAACCAGAGAGACTTACGACAGCACAGCCTCTCCCTTGCCTGCAGTGATCAAATCCAGTTGAAAAGCCAGGTCAGATCTTGGTGTAACAACTCTATTGGCAAAAGACAGCTAGTGTTTTTCCAAGGCTGGTTTCTTTTGAGCTCAGAAGAAGTTGTGTTAGGAGGAGATGAATACCACTTCCTTAATTTCATTTATTGAAAAGAGGGTGTGTGTGGATGCATAGGCACGTGTGTGTGTTCATTCCTTACTTCCTATGCCGGCACAAACACAATGACAAAGACTGTTTTGGAAATAGCCATAGAATACTATAAAATAAAGATATTAATGTTCTGGATGTTTTTCTTACCCATATGATACAAAATTTAACCTGATGATCCTTATTTATGGGAACAGGCAGCAGCCAAATAGCAGCATGGATGTCTGGTGAGGGTTAGGGTGTGCGAGAAATTACCTCATGATCTCACATTCTGTCTATGAAAAGCAAACAGTGCATGGCACAGTTAGAACAAGTGGTACACACTGATTACAGATTCCGAAGAATTTCATAGAATAATTATTTCTTAACAAGTAGAGGTATAGTCAAGGTCCAATATCATTTATTCTACAGCATAGAAAAAATAGAGCTAGCTATATTGGTAGACCTCCCCATTTTACTTTGGGTACAGCAACCTTAACCCAGGACGCTACTCCAAGGGAAGGAAACTGTCATTAAGAGAAAACAGGAACTCCCGGTGTTTGCTTTGTGTATAACTGTGCTACTCGGTTCTTTCACAATGAACAGTTTTCATGTATTGCTTATAAATAAAAATACATTTAAAAATAAAAACATGAATTTAGGTGTAGTAATCATATAGTTATGAGAACTGGTTTTACCAAACCAGAGTGGTCATTGAAAATGTTGACAGTGTAACAGAATTTAACTAGATCTTGTCATAGATGATGCCCTCCTCTTCCTCACCTCCCCAGCCCTCCTCCCACTTAAACTCTTCATGTGAAAATACCACTTAGAAAGTGATTGGTAACTTTCTCTAGAGGGCCTTGAATGCATTTCAAAGATGAGCATTGAGCGCTAGGCAGGGGAGGGTGTGTACCTGTAGTCCCAGCTATTTGAGAGGCTGAGGCAGGAGGATCAAACATCACTCAAGCCTAGGAGTTCCAGGCAAGTGTCATCAACCCAGAGTGGCCTCATTTCAAATAATAAATAAATAAATGTATTTATTTTGAAAATATTGTATAGGTGCAAAAAGTTATAATCAAATTGTTATTATTTATTAAATACTAGGTGTTCAGCAAATGTAGTATATTATATATAATTATGTTGGTATATTATATTCTGTAGTATATTATATATAATTATAAAATGTAGTTATATAATTATAAAATGTAGTATATTATATATAATTAATTTTCTCAAAAGCCATACATACTAATAAGGACAATAAAGCCAATAGAGTTCAAGGTCATACCAGCAGAGGAAGGTAGATTTGGGAATGGAAACATGGAGGGTAAGCTACTACTCTTTTCCTAGTCACTAGCACCTTCCATGTATCCCCAGGATATGGCAAATGGGGAGAAATGACTTGTTATTAAGATTGATCCTAGAATGAGGCTTTCCAAATTCATATGTTAGGGGTTGTTCACTAGATCATATAAAATCTATATCAAAGTACATCAATGAATTTTCCTTGATTGACTTAAGAAATCAAATGAGAAAAAAAGGAATTATCTAGTCCTAGTTTATAATTTTTTTTTTTTGTTCCTGGCTGACCAATGCAGATATCTCAAGATCAAATGTCCAGAATGTCTTCCTGTACCTAGTACACAGCACATACTAATCAGTGATGTGGTTAGTGGAATCAGAAATATGGTCATTACATTTATTAGTGTAAGTGTGAAAGGGAGGAAAGCGAAAGTGGCTGTCTACCTGAAGAGACAAATTGGCTGTCCAGGTATCAGGTGTGGAAAGAATGATTATACTCATGCCACACAGAAAAAGTTGTATTGGCCATTCCATGAAACATATCCAAACCAAAGCAAACAGCTCTGACAATGAACAAAACCCTATAGATACAATTTACCTAGGATCCTTGAGGAGACAGGTTGAAAATTGGTGGTGTCCTGCTCTGTCTGGGTAACACCAGTGAAGATTCTATGTAAATTAAGAGGCAGGACTGGATGGCTAACAAGAGATGGTCTTGCAGAGCATAGAACTCATGAGAGGAGACATACAATATTGATGACTGGAAAGATAAAAGGATCTGACACTGTTCACTTTAAGAAATTTGAGAGTTTTTTTTTTAAGGATATGCAAGACTCTCTTAGAAAGTATGCAGTTTTTTTTATCTCCCCTGAGAATAGAACTCTCAGAAGTGATTTCAAGCTGCAGCATGAAAGATTTCAGTTAGATTTATTGAGAAATTGTATTTTCAGTGCGCACCGTGAGACCCACAAATGATTACCATGGAAAGGTATTCGAGTTCTTCAGGACTATTTATTTAAAAGAGGACTTTTTGTATGGGTTTCAAGTTACTTTAGTGGGTCTTAACTAAAAACAGAATAGGCAAGGTAGACAATCAGGGTTCCCTGTCTATGATTTGATGATAAAAAATTTTGATCCCAAAAAGATTGCTCTGGCTTCTTTTCTGTTGCAGCTACCTAAGGAATAGCTGTTGCCTTGACAACAGGGGACATTCTTAGGTTCCTCATATGCTAATAGGAAAACGGCCAATTTTCTTGTTCATAAAAGAAAACTGTTGGTTAATATTTCTCTCTCTTTCTCTCCCCCCCCCCCCCCCCGACCACTCTGCCATGAACCTTAGTGAGGGGCAGATAATAAGAAAGAACAGGACAGTTTGTATCTTCAGAAATCCTCACTGAAACTTAAGAAACTAATTTACAAAGGAGTTTGGAATAAGATGATGATATGAGAATACCAAGAAATCAGCGCTGAATGTGTAGAGAAGAAAAACAATGGACAGCATAAAATTCTTAGTCCGTGGTAAGAGATGGGCAGACACGCTGAACAGATTTCAAGAGGAAGGACGCCTTCCAAGATGTCTCAATGTGAGATGACGTTAGTGAGACAGTTTTTCAAATAACTACGTGCAGCTATCTAAGAACATGTAAACAGGTATCATCCACTTTTGAATAACCTGACTCAACATATACAGATCTGGCTTTACATAGGATTTGTGTGAACCAGAACAGAGCAGAAGAAAGGCAATTATTTTACATGCAATTCAGTAAATTCAAAAGTGACATTTAGTTCCTTTGGGGTAAAAGGCAGGGAGTAATTTTTGCTTTTTCCTTTGCTACCTGAAATATAACCAAATACAGGCTGAGAAACAGATTGACAGCTGGTAACAAGTGCTTTGAGTAAATTTACCCATATATTATGTGGAGGGCTATAGCTCACAGAATAAAAGCAAGTCACCTGTCTGCAGTGCCTCGTAATGCCTTAACCACAAAAAGCCAAGTGTCTGAGCCCAGTGGAAGGTTGCTTTTTGCATGCAGCAGCATGGAAATGCAAGCTGCAGCCTCATTGCAGACTTGTTTTTATGTTGTGCTCATACGGATGGTGGGTACAACATCATGACAAATACATATTTCTTGTATCTTTATCCTACATTTTTCTATATAGTAGTTACCTAGTATGTTTGTTGATTGCTGTTTTCACTTTTCTACGATTACCTCCAAGGATTTCTTTTGCATATTGTTTTTTAAAAGGTCTTTTTTAATTATGAAAGGGATTCAGGCTTGTTGTAAATAATACAAAAAAATTGCAGAAAAGAACAAAGAAGAAAGGGGCTGGGGATTTAGCTCAACGGCAAAAGCGCCTGCCTGGCAAGCACAAGGTCATGAGTTCGGTTCCCAGTACCGGAGAAAAACCAAAAAAGAAAAAAAAAAAAAGAACAAAGAAGGAAATGAAATACTCTATATGATTTTGAAGAGCAGTATTGAAAGCAAATAAGCTGTTGCCAATTTTTATTTCACTAACTGCTAGGACAGCATAGGACTTAGGAGACGTTATATACTTCCTGTTCTTTTTCTTTCTGTTTTGTGAAAGGCCTGAGCTTCCAATGGGCTCTGGAGAATAAGAACACTGATGAAATATACAGGCAAACCGGTCACTGGAAGTATTAATAGTTCTCCGACATTCCAGAGAGAGTGATACATAAGCATCTGAAAATACGTAAGCATCTGAAAACTAGGCAGAAACAGTTACATTTAGACAAGGTAATCTTTGGAAGTTTTGGACACTTTGCTTTTTCTGGTACAATATTACTGTCAAATTTGGGGGTTAGATTTTCTTATCGCACTGGCCCCTGAAGTCTTCCCCAGAGTGAGAAGACCATTGTCTTCGATGGCCCTACTTCCAGTAGTCACCAAATACTGCATTTTATCTTCAGGTTTTTCACATCTTCACTGAACTCTTCTCCATTCATTTCCCTCATTTAAAATTATTCAATGGAAAAAAGGAAAAATGTCCCACATCTTCAGCTATCGGGGAAATGCAGATAGAAACTGCACTGAGAACTGAGTCAGAGTGGCTACCATCAACAATACAAAGAAAATACTGACAAGGACACCAAAAAGGAATGGTTCTGAACTACTGGTGGGAGTGTAAATTAGTACAGCCACTATGAAAATCAATGTTCCTCAAAAAACCAAAAATAGCTACTGATTGCTATTAGCTCACTGAAAGGAAAGGTTTATGCCTACGTTGTTTGATCAGTATTTCATGCCTATATCTTGTAATATGAACAATTACTTTGAAGATAACAATACACAATGTGTTAACCATTGTTAGTCTCCTACATTCTTGTTTTGATATTTTAGACCATTGTTTATAGTGTTTATTTTCCTGTTCTTTAAAATAAAAGAATGAAACTATCATTTGATCCAGCTACCCCACTCTTCTATTGCTTAAAAATTAAAGTCAGAATAGTGAAGAGATACCTGCATCCCTTTTTATTGCAGTGAGATTTCCAACAGTGAATCTATGGTAATATGCTAAGTAACTGTCAACAATGAATTGGGCAAGAAAATGTGGGATATGTGTATAATGGGGTATTATTCAGCCATAAAGAAGAATGAAATTCATGCCAGTTTGAGGAAAATAGACAGAACTGGAGAGCGTCAAGCTAAGCTAAATGTGCTAGAGTCAAAAGGTCAAATATCACATGTTTTCTCTCATCTGTGGAATCTAGAAACAAATTTTTTAAAAGACAGATGACTTGGAAGTAGAAGGAAGTGTATTACAGAAGAGAAAGGGGGTCAGGAGAGGTGAGAGAAAGGGTAACAGGGAGAAATGGTCAAAGTATGTTATATGCATGCATGAAGATCTCAGAATGAAACCCACTACTGTATAGCTAATATACACTAATGATAAATCTCTTCAGTTGATCCTTATTGTCAAGGGAATACGTTTTGAGACCTGATGCCTTTCAACTTTTCTTCTCCCAGACATTTCTCTCCTAGACAAATGCCAACTCACAAAATTATGCCATGCCCAGCAGTTTTGAACTGCTTTAACTCCCACAGCTGCTTCCCTCAACTGCCCCCTCCTCCAGTTCTGAAACTGTTACCCTGCCTGAGATGCACTTTTGTCTCCATTTTTCACTTTCTACCCCTGTTTTTAAAGTTCTGGATAAGAGCCCTTTTTTTTCCTGGGTGGCTCCTCCCTTGCCCCCATTCCTACCCCACCTGGAGACATAGACACACTGTCTTTGGTGAGTCTTAAAAACCTTCCTGTCTTAGCTATTTTCTCCATAGCTGAGACACTCAAATTTAAAGGAGGAAAAGGTTTTTTTAGTTTACAATTTGTAGGTGTCTGTTCATAGTTGACTGGATCCAAGGCAGGGTGGCATGTAAGAGGAGCCTCACAGGGGAGAAATAGTCCATGGTGAGAAGGCAGCAAGCAGCAGCAGAAGCATGCCTGCCTTCCCTCTCTCCCTTTATATTCCATCCAGGTTATAAGCTTAGTCACTGGTGCCATCCACAGCCAGGGTGGGACTTCCATTATCCATGCTCAGAATTTTGCTAATTTCAATCAGGGGACGAATTTAGTTCCACATGCCTTTAAACAGAGTATCACATGTCCTAGATCCAGCCAATTCTGAAAAGCCCCATCTATGAGCGAATGAGGCTTTGGGAGAACATTTAGATACAAGCTATAGCATTTCTCCCCACTGACCCTCAAAAGACTCTTGCAAACCCTGTATGCAAGAGATATTTAGTCCATCTGTAAGAGTTCCGAAAGTCTTAACAGTTTCAGCAGTGCTGAAAAGTCCAAGTCCAAAATCTCTTCTCAGATTTAAGGCAAACTCTTAGTTGTAAGGTCCTGTACAAATGAAAAGAAAGTTAAACATTTCTAACATGCAGTGGTACAAGATAAACGTTCCCATTCCAAAAGGCACAATTAGACGGATAGAGAAGAATGGGACTAAAGCAAGTTCAAAATCCAGCAGGGCAAACACTAAGTCCATGTCCAGCACTCAGGGCAATCTGTGGCAAGATATGAACCATGAAGGTCTTGGGAACCTCTGCCCCTACAGCACTTTTGGGAGTTGTAGCTTCATGGATTCTCTCTTTGGCTGGCTCTGTGCCCTCCTTGAGACTTTCCTCAGATGACCCATGTTCCTGGCTTCTCCAACCTTCTGGGGTTGCCACTACACCTTCAGCTTCATACTCACAGCTTCACAGACTGCCTTCTCAGAATCACACTGCCTGGCCTCCCAGGCCTTCTTCTGAAATCTGGGTGGGAGCTTTCCTGACCTCATAACTCTTGCATTTTTCACGGACCTGAAACTAGCACCACATAGACGATAATAAAATCTGTTGCCAGCTGGGGCAGTAGCCAGGCTTCCCTCACTCTTGGCTGTAGGGGCTGAGGGCCTGAATTGCTGAGCACTGTGAACCAAGTTCTGAGGAAAAACTTCCCTAGGCCACCGCCATTCTGGAATGTGGTGCTCTGGGGTTCTCTTCTTGAAGCAAAATCTTTCACTTTTGGAACTTTGAGGCTGCAATGGCTGGAGTCCTGCTGGTCCTTGTGATGTCCTCAGGTCACTTTTTCTATTGTCCCGGTCCTTCTCAGCAACCAAGTTCTCTACTCTGTCTTTGTAGCGTGTAATTTTACTGGAGCTTCCTTTGTAGCCAAACTCAAAATGTGATAATCATTCTGGTTGGCCCTTTGCTCTTGATTCTCAAAATAGATCTGGCTAAAAGCCCCCAACATTAGCCATGCCACCACCTCAGCATCAGACTCCCTTGAAATTTCTTCTACTAGGTTAATTAGTCTAACACACTTAATCTCAGTCTCCGGCAGTCTCTGAACAAACCAAAAGGCAGACAAGTTTTCTGCTAAAGCATAACACACATGGTCTGGAGTCCAACAACCAATGCAGCCCTTCTTCCCAACAGAAATCCCCTAATCCTGGCCTTTCTTGGCAGCATTCCTATCAGCATTCTAGTATTCTGAAGTCTGACCAGAATCTTCTACCAAGTTCAGCTTACAGCATTCCAGGGCTGCTTCTTCAGCCAGCATCTCCAAACCTTCCCAAACTCTTTCTATAAGCCAATTCCAAAGGCCCCACATAGTCAGGAAATGTCACAGCAATGACCTCACTTCTGTGGTAACAAAGTCTGTCTTAGTTACTTTCCTCCTTGCTGAGGCAAAATACAGGACACCCAAAGTCAAAAGAGGAATGGATTATTTCAGCTCACAGTTTGTAGGAATTTCTTTCCATAGCTTGTTCCAAGGCAAGATGGCATGACAGAGGGGCATTATAGAGGAGAAATAGTCCATGGCATGAAGGAGGCAAGCAGCAGCAGTAGAAAGCCCACCTTCTCTGTCTCCCTTTTTATTCTGTCGGGCTGTAAGCCTATCAGTTGGTGCCTCCTACATCCAAAGCAGGCTTATTCATACCCAGAACTATGCTAATTCCAATCAGCAGACTAATTTAGTACCACACACCCTTAATCCCAGAATCACACACTCTAGATCCAGCCAACTCTGACAGGCCCCACCTATGAGCACATGAGGCTTTGGAGGGGGGCATCCACAAGCCATAACCCTTACAAAGTAGGTGCTCAGTATGTACTAGTTAATGTAATAAAAGCCCTGCAAGGCAGTGTCCTGATCTGCTTTGTCCAAGTTGCATGTCCCTAGTACTCCTATAGAGAGTGTGTCACACACTAGGTGCTGAATGAATATTAATACAATGGATGAATAAATGTATGTCTGCTGTGTATCTGTGCTAATGAGCAAGAGCTAAATAAGCTGCACACTTCAATTTCTGGTGCTCACAGTGCAGTGGAGACTCAGAAAAATAGAGTTTAACAACTGTCATGGTAGTGAAAATCTGATGCTAGTGAAGCACATGGAGGTTAGAGAAAGGTGACAGCATGAGAAGACTATCAGACAGGGGGAACAGATGTGTGAAGGCTTGAAGAAAGAAACACTAAGGAAAAGGAAACAAATTTAGCTGGGCTAGAATTTCCAGTGTAAGATGAAGGAGAGAATAAGATGAGGCTGGAGATGAGGTCACTTCATGAGGACCTTTTAAACCATATTAGGGGACCATGATGAGCCTTGGGAGAGTTGCCAGGGGCAGGAGCAAGGTACTCAGACTTGGGGTTTAGAAAAGTCACTTTGGGTGAGAGGTAGAGATGGTATCAAAGAGATCAGTGAGAGAGGTGAGGAGATCGGCTGGGGGACAGCTGCTGCGGTCAGTTCTCTGCTTGATGGTAAACGCTTTGTGGGAAATAGGTAATAATCACATTTTCAGTGTTGCTGAAAAGACTTCACCTATGCTGCTGATCATATTTCAAAAATTAAGAAAAGTGCCAATTATAACACAGGCAAGGTAATACATGTAGGTGACCCATATGCATGAATATGTCTAAAAGACACACACGTATCTGTCTTTTTAATTAAGCTATCATTCCCTAGATTTAGATCATGTGGTCTTCCATGATGTGTAACATACCTAGGAATAACCAATTTAATCCTGTCTTCTTGAGTTTGTTTAAGGGCTGATAAAAGAGTTAATGAAGATACAAGTGAAGGAGAGCATAAATGGCAAAACACTCATTTGAAAAGTTACTTGTCTATAGTTGATTGAATAAAAATATTTTATTAAGCCTTTTGTCAGCAGATTATGATACTTACCTTATGTATAACACTCATTATTAACCATAGCTCTCATTTTCTTTTGATACAATGAAAAGAGTAAAAGAATTTTCAAAGAACATGAAAGGACTTCATGAAATTCTATTGCAGTTAACTAAATCAACATTTAATACTATAAAGTAACTCAGTAGCGAAAGTGTTCTAATTTTTATATTAGTTGATATATCCTTATCCTTGATTTATAATATAACTATACTTTTAAAACATTTTGAACATGTGAGAAAATGATATATTACAAATCTGCCAAAGAAAAGGAGGCAAAAACCAGCTAACTTCTGATTTAGGTTGTATATGAACTTTAGTTGTGTTTTGAAGAGGAAAAAAAAAATAACAAAGTAACAACAACAAAGACAAAACCAAAACAACACAGAAACAATACAGTATTTCAAAACAAGATGATGGGACATTAATAATGGTTAACAAATAAGTGAAATAAATGAAGTAGTTTTGGATGATATGGGTTATCTGTGCTGATTCCTACACATGGTCTTTACTTTTCTAAAGTTTATTTTTTGATGATTCATAAAGAAATATTAATGTACATAGTTAAACACTGATTCAACAACAAACTTCATGTTTATAAATTTTCATATACCTAAACTGTAAATCATCTTAAAGGATTGATTTACATATTGATCTATCTATTGAAATCTTAAATTTAAACGTTCCTTGTTAATTATTATCCTTACCATGGTTGCTTCATTACAATATTAACTAGCAGTGTTCAGAAAAAAAGGGGCCTATGATTTTATAGCTGAATGTTTTAAATAGACTGTCACAGAATTCTGTGTGAAACCAAAGATTTTGTCATTTTAGAGCGAGAAGGAGTTGAGAGAAAAAGATGTTAATAGTTTGTTAGGTTAATATTTGGTCCACAATCATTTTCCGTTTTTTGTTTTTTTTTTTAGTATGTCTTAAATGCTGCATCCAGAGATTTGGCTCAGATGTCAGGAATAATGATCTTCATTATAATGGTAGACCTTGATGAGGGTTCTGGATAAAAAAAGAAAAAAAAAAGAAAAAGAAAAAAGCACTCTTAGTACTTTACATATACAGACATGTAGCACCATCTACTGGATTAGAGTAAGTGAACAAAGTCTGTAAACATGTCTTTCCACTATCAAAAATGTGAGCTTCTGAATATAAAAGCTTCTTAAAGTATTAGCTTACCCCATTTAAAAAACTTTTTGGACTATTTTACTGATAGGTGAAAATACTTAATAAAAAGGACCTTCTTTCCCTCTTTGTCCTAGGTTTTAGGTGACAGTCACGGAAAAAAAATGTTAGCTGTTATTTATAGTCACCCATCTACAGCAACTGATCACACACACACACACACACACACACACACACACACCACTCTACCCAATTTAATTCCATAATAACACGCATACCTATTGTACCCACATCAGTTGCATAATGCTGTTTACAAAGCAGTGGTTGTTGTTGGTAGTATAAATTTTGTGATTGTGCATTTCCCAGAAAAGGACACGAGAAAGTATAATCAGAGAAGTCTTTCCTCGATGGATCCCTTGCATTAGAAAAATATTCTTTTTAAATATAGCTATGGCCCGTCATTATCAGGAGAAATAAATCTGTAGGGATAATCTGTTCATTAATTCAGCAACTATAAATTGATAAATTAATATGGGCCAACAGCAAAATATTTATTTTCCTTAAAAATAAGGAAACCCTACAGTGACATCAGAAACTTTGCATAGTCTTTGGCTATGAATCCAAGGCTCCTTTACAAGGGCTTGCAATGTCTTTCACTAACAGTGCACAATAGCTAGTTATCTGATGTAATATTGTGAAGTGTACACATTTTCAAAACGATATAGATGCTGGTCAAGACCCTCATCTCTAGGATTACTTTTTGTGTAGGTAAGGAAATTGTGGAAGAGGACAATTATAGGATCTCTTCTGACATTCTTCCTATGAAACTTATTTCATTAACTAAGTCATTATCTACTTTATTATAGATTGTAATAAAATACATTTCCTCAGGAGGTAGTAAGTGCCTAATCAATAGAAGTGTAATTCTGATGTATACCTTGTAGTCAGGGGCCACCTTGGAGGTTTCTTCTAATTCTGAGGTTATATACATGCTCTGAATCTAATCATATGAAACTATATTAAGAATTAATTACATAAAGAAAATCTGAATGAAGATTGAAAATGTAATCAAGACATCATATTTCTGTGTAGTAAAATAACATAATAAAAATTACAGTTCTTTTTTTTTTGTCTTTCTGATACAGGGTTTCACGACACAGTTCAGGCTGGCTTTGAACTCACTTTGTAACCTATCCTAGCCTTGAACTCAAAGTGATTCTCCTGCCTCAACACTCCATGTGCTGGGACTACAGGTGGGCAGCACCACACCCGAATAAGCTCTTCTTAAATTTTTCTGTATATTCAATAGAAGTTCAATGAAAATTCTCAGTACCTTTCCCTTTAAAAATAAAACAAAACTTGGCAAATTGCTTCCAGTTTCAAGATGTATTTGAAAATGTGTTTTAGATAGACTGAAGATTATTTATGATGGTGGTGATATACGGTACATTTGACCTTACCATGCTTTAAAGCTATACTACTCTAAAAAGTGTGATACTTTTGTAGAGATAAACAAATCAATGAAACACCAAATATATTTTTGCGTGTATGAGAATTTAATATACAAAAAAGATCCATTTTAAAGAAATGGAGAGGGACTATTTGACAGTCTACTACTATTTGTTTTCAAAAAAGTTGTAAATATACTTCCTTTTACACATGAATACAAATTTCATGTAAATTGAAATTTTACCCAAACATATATAATTATAAAAATAACAAAAAATTATTGGAGGCCATTTTTATAGATTTTTGGTGAAAGTTCTTCCTTATTGTGGCATAAAACATAAAAGTCACCCATGAAAAGACTTACAGATGTAAGTATACAAAAATTTAAAACTCTTCAATTTCTATATTTATTCAGTCAATGGATTTTAATCAAGTACTTCTCATGTTGTAGGAATCCCATAGTTTCTGAATACAGGGTGAACAAAGTGTATCTGACTCTACCCTTATGCATCTTAAAGTCTAATGGCAAAGATAGAAAATAAATAAGCAAGAAAATATAAGCATAATTACTAACGTGGTGCGTTGTTTAGGTGTAATCACTCAATGTGAAAAGCTTGCCATGGAAGGACAGGGAAAAATTATACTGAGTTTGAATGGGTAGGAAACATCCCTCTGAGTTTATAGATAAACTGAAGAATAATACAGCCCTGATGAATAATGTAGAACAAGCCATTAAGAAAGGAAAATGTTCCAGATTTTAGGAATTTTATATACACACCCTTCCAGGCCATGGCCTACCTCTTCCTACCAGGCTTCACTTCCTAACGTCACACCCAGCTGTAAGCCCATCATTGCACTAACCCTGGGGTGAGTATTACACACTCATGATCCAATCATATCCCCCAAATCCCACCTATGAGCACATGAAGTTTGGGAGGATATTTTAGGTATCAACTGTAACAGGCACTTCACGTCTGTTTTCTTTCCCAAACTCTTGCCTGACCACTAGGCACACATGATTAGACAAAAACAAACTGTGCATTTCAAACAACACTTGACTGGTACTCTTCAGTAGTGTCAAGGTAAGTAAAAAATAAGAAAGCCTCAGAACCTGTCACAGACCAAGGGAGATGGAGGAGACATAACAACGAAATGTAGAGTGGTATGCTGGAATGGAGCCTGGGATAGAATAGGAAGTCACAGAGGAAATGGGCAATTTGGAGCTTACTTTATGGCAATATACCAATACAGGCTTCTTTATTTTGACATATGCACTATGATAATGTGGATTGATAACATTAGGGAAAATGGAAGCTGGGTGAGGGATATATAGACACGGTACTATCTTTACAACTTTTATGGAGATCCAAAGGTATTCCAAAATAAAAATTATACTGCAAAACTTGTATAAACATGTTTATAATAGCTTTATTCATGATTTCTCCAAATTGGAAACAATCTAGCAATTGAAAAATAAACTCTTCATACATAACACGATATAGGTGAATACCAAAAATCCCATGTTAAAAGAAGAAAAGCAACTTAGATTAAAAAAGGACGTGCTGATAACACTCTGGGTCCAGTCATGAGAGAAATCACACAATACTTTAACAGGGAAAGTTAATCCCAGCTGCTTGAACTGCAGGAGCAAGAGGATTCGTTGAGCTCAGGAGTTCAGTGTGAGCCATGCTGGGCACCACGGTGAGACGTCTAAAAGCAAAAACAGAAACAAACAAACAAAAAATAGAAACAAAACAAAAAAGTGTTAATCATCATCGGACTGGAATAAAAAGTTTGCTCTTAATAGTAAAGAAAATTCTAAAGAATACGGAAAGAGCAGATGTGAGGAGCAGCCACCAGCTGTAAAGCTGAAATACAGTACCAAGAACACAGCTTTCAGGCTCACTTATGTCAGGGACGTTTTGGTGCCAGCGGAACTTGCTAGAAATGTGTTCTCCATGGTGCTAGGAAATGCATGAATGGGAGCTGTCTCCCTGGAAAGCACCTGCTACAAAACTGCCCAAGTCGAGAGGGGCCAGGGCTCGAAGAAAAGTAGCCGGGTGGTGCTGGTTGCTGTGTGCCGCAGGAATTAGGAACCGGAGAGGCCTAAGCACTGCAGGAGCAACACGCTGGAGAAAGCCTACCGTGCAGCGGTTGGATGCCCAGGAAGCTGTGTGTACTGCAGAGCCAGGGTGGACAAGTTGCGCCTGCTGTAGAAGCCACAAAGGAGAAACCATTTTCCTTCTGCATTGTCTTCCTGTGCCCTCTACTGAAAAAGCTTGATGTCAGGCACACTACCAAAACCAACCAACCAACCAACCAAGACACCACCAACAAAACAAAACAGAACACAAAAAGCACAACTCTTTAAAGAGCCTGCACTATTTTCACAAAACGGGCAAAAGAGGTGAATTTGGACTTGAGATGCAATAAATCATCAACTGGCACACTATACCACCTCTGTTTACTTTGAAAATTTAAAAGAAAAGGAACTAATTCAGACAGAGTTGTCTCTAGGGGTTGGGGGAGGTGAGAATAGGGGTTGACTGCTACGTGTCCTTAGAAAAAAAGAGAAAGAGACACCACAGAAAAGAGGCTGGGTGAGGACACAGTGGGAAAGACACTGTCTGTAAGCCACAGGCCTCACCAGAAACCAACCCTGCCAGCATCTTAATCTTGTATTTTCAGCCTCTAGAACGTGCAGAAAATAAGTATTTGCTGTTTGCCATCCAGTCTGTGGTATTTAACTTTGATATCACTGGCAAAGTAATACATATTACAAACAGTCACCTGGGGAGCAAGTGCCAGAGGCAAAGAGTAGAGGTTGTGGCTTTGGGTCTTCAGAAATACCAATATTTTGTGGCCAAGGAGGACAACAGAGAACAGCAAACAAAACCAATAAAGCTCGTGGGAAACTTTCCCAGATGACAGAAGGGAACAAAAGCCAGGAGGAGGACATGGTTTAGTAGGGGAGGGACAGCTGAACCGCTAGATCAGGCACCTGCGTGGCCCAGCAGCCTAATAAAGAAGCCGGAAATAGCAGCAAGAGCAGTTTCCAAGCTGTGATGGTGAAACACACTCAAAACAAAGTTACAAATAAAACCACAACCAATGTGAGAGAAAATATTATTTATATTCTTACAGACAATACTACTGACAACATTAAAAGCGCTGCTACAATTTACAGAGGAAAAATGGGCAAAGGATACAATAAAGAAATTTTTAGAAGAAATGTGATACTCGTAGTCACTCAGAAGTGTGATACTTAGTGTCATTTACTATTGAAATATTAACAGCCACTGTATTTTGCCTTTAGATTGTGAAATAATATTTCATAATGTCCACAGTATGCAATAATACTTTCACATTACTGGTAAGGAAAATCTTTATCAAAGACATTTTAATGTTACCTATCAAAATAAAACTGCTTATGTCTTAAAATTGCTTCGCCATCAATTTTACTTCAGGAATATGTTTTGCAGAAACACGTATGAGTAATAAGTCTATATCTTATTACATGTAACCTAAGGCACTATTAAAAGATGTATTTCCATTTCTGAGATTTTAAAATGTGAAAATAAGTACATTCTAGAATTGATGACATATAGTATTACAAACATATTAATGGCAGCATTGTTTAAAAAGTTGTAAGTGATTGATAAAATGGTGAATTTGAAGCTTCCATTAAAAGATGAAGGTAATCTAAGTATACTGCCATGGAAACATGGCCACCACTGTTACCTGAAAAAAATGAATTTGCAGAATATTTATAACGTGATTCTAGTTCTATAGGATAAAATCTCACCTATGTATATACTTATGGCTTAATTAGAAATATGCTAGTAGAAAAAACACCAAATAGTTATAGGTTCTTGAGAATGACTGGCATGCAGGTAAAAAATATCTTTTCTTTTGCTTTGTATTTCTATATTTTTCTATTTTTAACAAAGACAAACTTATTTTTGAAAAACAAAAGTTCTCTTTATATTTTAGCCTTAATAATTTGGTTTAGGTGAAGTTAATTATGTGGAAATAAGTCAATAAAAGGGTTACATCTACCTAACTATTTTGGAATTAAAGTATTTCATGTTCAGCAACAAGGTTTGTAAAAGTATAGATTTTTGCTTTGATATTTAGCTTTGAATGAATTCAAGTATAGTTATCTTCTACAACTTGTAGAATCTTCAAAGTGAGAACAAATTTGACACAGGATTCGTGGTGATGAGGTGGAGAATAGGGGTGTCACTTTAAGTTAGAGCAGTGTTAGAGACAGTTGTTCATTAGATATGAAAAACTAATTATGCTCACAATGCTTAACCACTTCACCTTAGGGAGCTTCAATTTATCTAGAAAAACTAAATTGGTTGTTTTTTCCTGTCTAGTTCTGAGATACTATACAACAGAGACTAACCCAAATGCCTACCTAGGCTAACAGGTAAATTCAAACTACTGACCTGGCGAAATGCTTGCCGTTCTAAAGGGGGTGCCTGTCTTTCGATAATGTGGGTTCTGTCACCTAGCCTACTTCGAGATAAGGAAAAATATTTCTATGTGAAAGTCCACGTCTTTAAATGCTCACATAGGACCCTAACCCTAACCCTGAGGTTCCGAGGTCGGCCGGAGGACCCCGCAATGGAGCTCCACGCCTTGTTAGCGCGCCTCTACCGCACTCAGCTGCGAGAGCTGCGCAGCGAGCCCCAGCTAGGGATCTAGGGATCCAGTGCCGGCACCGGGGCCGCAGATTCTACACCCTCTGGGGAGCTGGGGAGCTGGGGAGCTGGGGAGCGACCCGAACCGCCTTTAGGTTGAAAGTTACTCCCCCAGCTTTTGTGCATGGCGAAGTTGCTCTATTACCCCGGGGGCTCAAGCAAGATTCTTCCAACAGGAAGCGGAGAATTCCCAACCGGAAGTTCCTCCTACTTGCCTGAGCGCTTCCTGTTTGGTAACTAAGGACGCGAAGGGGTTGCTGGGCTCTGGTGGCAACTTTGCGGGTGCCTCAGCTAGACTCGGGTATCCCCCGCTGGAGAAGGCGGGCTTTTGTTCTGCTCTCTATCTGGAATTCTCCACCTGTTTGCCATGAGTAGCGAGTTCCTGGCGGAGTTGCACTGGGAGAATGGGTTTGCCCTCCCAGTGGCGAATGAGGGGAACAAAATGCTGGAAGATCAGGTAAAGAAGACCTGGAGGAAGAAGAGAGGACCTGTTGAAGGTGTTTTCTGGTTGGCAGCACCACCCCAGCCCTTTTATTTCTGTTCTTCCCTAATCTCATCCTTTGTTCTGCTTCCCTGAGCCAAGTCCTTCCTGTGTCATCTTGCCTGCTCCTTTGTGCAGTTGTGAAGCATTTAAAAATTTTATTGAAAGAGTAGTTGCTATTCAGAGTTGTAAAACCTGGGTCCTTATTCTTTTCTTCTCATTTATTCCACTTACTTCTCTGGTCTGGAGAGGAAAGGCTGCCATGCTTGCTTTTTCTTTGAAATTAAGCACTGTTTGCAAAGGGATTTTGGAGGTCTGCATAGCAACAGTTATTTGCATATGTTTGTAAGTGAAACACGTCCTAGTTGATATTTTTTTGTGAGTTTCTGCCTATGATGTTTAAAGCTGAAAGTGACTTGATATGTTTTTAAGAGGGTCATTCTAGCAAGAATGTAAAGTGTGTAAAGTAGAACTTTCTAAGTGAGGATCAAGTTGTCACAGATTGACATAAAACATTTTACATTGTAAGGACACATTTACATCAACCACAGTTCACAGCACTTGGATTTTCTGAGTTCCTATAAGAACTGACTATTCAGCTCAGCTTACAACATTGTAAGGCTTCTGAAGTCTGCATCTCCACATTTGTCCAAACTGACCCAGCACACCAGTTCCTAAGTGATCTGAACCACATAGTCCTAGTCAGTCATAGTCACAGCAATGGTCCTACTTCATGGTGTCCATTTTTTGGTTAGCTTTCTATTATTGTTGCAAAATACCTGAGATGAACAATTTTAAGAGGGAAGCTTTACTTTGGCTTATGGTTTCAGAATTTTCAGTCCATGGTCAGCTGGCCCCATTGCTTTTAAGACTGTGGTGTGGCAGAAACATGGCAGAAGGATGTGGTGGAGGAAAGCCACTCATGGAGAACAGGAAGAAGAAGAAGAAGGAGAGAGAGAGAGAAAAAGGGATCAGGGTCCCCATATAACCTTCAAAGTGATCCATTTCTTCTAACAGAGCCTCACCTTCTAATAGCCCATTTAGCTATAAATTCATCCATGGATTAATCAGTTGGTGAGGTAGTGCCCTCATGATCCAGTCACTTAGACTCCACTTCTGAACACTGCTGCATTAGGGGATCAAGCCTTCGACACACGAGCTTTCAGGGGAACATTTCAGATATGAACAATAACACCCATTTTAAAAAAACGATATGAAGGGACTGTTTCCATGGGGAACACCAAAACCTTCTATAGATAATATATATATCTATATATCTGTATCTCTATATATATCCTAAATACCTTCATTTTAAAATTTATTATTTATTATTATTTGTCTTTTTCGAGACAGGGTCTCACTATGCAGTTCAGGCTGGCCTTGAGCTCACTTTGTAGCCTAGGCTGGTCTCAAACTTGCAACCATCCTCCTGCCTCAGCCTCCCGAGTGCTGGGATTACAGGCGTGCGTCACCACGCCCAGCTTCATACCTTCATTATTAAGTCACAAAAATAAAGAAATGAATAACTTCTTAATACATTAAAATTATGGCAAAGTAAGCAAAAGAGGGATTTAAAACTCAAAACTGAAATAAATGAACTAGCTAATATAAAATATGTACAGAAAATCTGTGTGATGAATATTATGTAATAAGGCTAAAGGCTAATATTTAATATAATTCATAAGTTTAGTAAAATATAGGACGTAACAAATAAGTTTGTATGTTTCCTTGAATAAAAATTTTAGTATTCCACACTTCAGTGGACTTCGTTGTACCCCTGTGACGTACCCATAACTTTGGAGATGTCGTTTGATTATGAGGACATATATTTTTGCTTTGTTGACTTTTTATACTGCTTTGAGGTATGGCATTTTCTAATGGTTCTGAGAAACTGTCTTGCAGTTTCCCAAAGGTTTATTTTGCCTTTTTAATGGTTATACTGTTTTGTTTCTATTAGGAGTTCGATTCAAGGACAAAATGTATTAAGAAATCAATTTTAATCACATGATAAGCTTAACCTAAATTTATGAATTTGAAAAAGTAGTTGAGAGAGAAGAAATCATACCTGGTATATAACACTAGTAAGATTGGTAATTCCTGTCCCCTTTCCCTCACTCCTCTTCCATCCCTCCCTCCTTTTCTGTCTCTTTCTTTCTGCCTTGCTAGTATGTTCTTGATCACATGAGCCATCTTGTGATTTACTTAGGGAAAAGAATCTCACTGTGGCCCTGTAAAAAATGTAGTACTACTGTATGAAAAAATGTATTTTAGCAATGGCGCCTGCTGTGCTGCAATTCTAAGAGTGCTTTCTGTATTGTGTTACTTTCCCATAGGCTTTTCTAAGTGACAACACCATTTTACATTTAAAAGACAGTTTTTAGAAGTTCCTGTATTTAAACAAGCAAAATTATATGCTGGGATGTTTATATCCTTTCCAAACTCATATGGGGAAGTCCTAATCCCCAAGGTGATGGTTTTGGAGGTAGGAACTTTGGGGGGTAATTAGGTCATAGGACAGGAGCTCTTATAAATGAGCTTAGCGCCTTTAAAAATAGAAGATATAAGAAACAAATGATTTTTTTCTCTGTCACTAAGGCATCTGTCTGTAAACTAGGAAGAGGGCCTTCACTAGAAATCAGGGCTGCGGGCACTTTGATCTTGGAATTCCCAGCCCTCAAAATTGTGATCAATAAATGTCTGTTCTTTAGCCACCAAGTCTATGGTATTTTTGTTATAACATCTTAAACATACTGTGACAGAACATTTAATTTTCTTTTGATTTTTAGGTCCTTCAATATGGTAAAATATAATAGGACTTTGGTTGATCACAGTATTTATTATTTACAGTTATCAAAGCTGCAGAATGAAAAATCAAACATGCAAGATCAGCTATGTGACTATGAAGATCGAATTACTGCTATGAATTCTCATTTCAAAAATGTTCAGCAAGAATTATCATTTACACAGGTATGGTAACATTGAAATTGATGTTTATTATATCTGTGTAGTCATGGAACATTTCACAGTTAGTTTGTATTTGTGATTTTATGTTAGAGATATAATAGAAAGATAGCATAATCCAACCATTGTGAACATAACCTTGAATGTTAAAGCAGATAGAAAAAAAGGTTTGAGAAACAAATTACTGCTACCAATTTTAAACAACAGTTAATTCATATTAAAAGAGAAATCATCCAAACAATCTCATGTAATAGTAAGCAGCAGATTTATTTAAGAAGGATACAATAATGGCAGTATGAAATGATAGCTTATAGGTAGAAACAGAGCTAATATAATGCAGAATAGATTTCTATCTTCTTTTCAGTTTTTCAACCCAACCCATTCTACTCACTTTAGTAAACTTTATGGTGTCAGGGTATTTTAGTATAGTTCAAGAACTGAAATTTTAATGATAATCATTATGTTAAAAAGTTAAATTATGTGTAGTCTTTTTAAGATAACTTGAGAATACATTTTAGAAATAACACAAATATAATTAAATTAAAACTCAAAGTAATGAAATAAGCTTCTGTTTTAAGAATAATCTAGCTAAGTGTAGAGATTCACTCCCTGATGATGCCCAGAAAGCCAGACAACTTGAAAAATAAGCATAAGACTTCTTTATCAACTTAAAAAAATTCATTTACTTTTCTGAGAAAAAATTATAAATCTTAAATGACATACTCAATGTATCATTAATAGTTTGCAAATCTTATTAGGAAGTTACATATTTAATAAACATTTGAAAACAATACTCATGAGTCTTGAATACTTTGTTTGAGTAATGGACAAAACTATCTGGAACAGTAGTTTTCCTCAAGTTATTAAACTAGTGATTTGAGGACCTGAGAGACAGAATCACTGTAGGTGTATTTTAATACCACCAAACTTGAATGAACAAGCCTGGATTAAATAGAGACATAAGATGGTACACTTCCTACAACAGTAGCAGCTTTAGTACTACTAGGCTAAAAGTAATACTGACAGTATGAACTTTGAAGCACTACAAGATCACCAGTCAAGAAATTTTTTATTAGATAAAAAAACAAAGGTACAATTGTATACTAATATACTCTTAAGAAATATTTACCACCATCAGTTTTTAAGGAATTATTTTAAAGTTATCTGTTAGTTAAAATATGTGATCAATAATATAAGTATTCCTTTTCCCAATTATGTTTATTATGTTTAATTTATTATTATTATCATTGTTATTATTTGGTACTGGGAATTGAACTCAGGACCTTGCATTTCCCAGGCAGGCTCTATGTCGCTGAGCTATCTCCCCGGCCCTATTTCTTACATATAGGTAAATAATGAATTATAGCTTTTAGGTCTCAACACATAAACTTTGGTTTCCTTTGGTTTTCCTGCACCAACATAGTATCTGAAGGCTGCTGGTGCTATTTCCTCCGGGAAGTCCATGCGCTGACTTTCTTACCAATAGTGAGCAGTGTTAACCACACCGTCATCACAGTCTAATGTGAAGGTTTCATCGTAGCGGAGTTAAGAGTCCTTAATCAGAGTGTGTTGGGGGAACTTCTTTTTGCCTAATGGATTATTATAAATATTTCATAATAATACAACTTAAAAAGCATTTCCATTTTGTGTATTTCTCTACAGTCTCTTTACAAAGCAAGGGAGAATGAGATTGAAAGTGAAGAACATTTTAAGGCCATCGCCGAAAGAGAGCTAGGACGAGTGAAGAGTGAAATACGACGACTAGAAAATGAGATAGCTTCCATACGCGAGCGGAAAACTGACAAGGAAGTATGTGACCAGACGTTTTATACTTCAGGACCTCTCTCTCACGAAATGAGCTTCTTTTTTCTGTAAAGGAAAGCTGTTCACTGGTTTCTTGACATTTACTTAAGTTATTTTCTTGGACAATGAAATGACATGGAGTTGTGATTTGAATGAAATAATGATAAAATATTACATTTCCCCCCATTATTCAATCATCACTTACTTTCTGAGACTTGTTATATTTAAAGTATCATGCTGGCCAACTGTTATAAAATACTAGGCCTGGTTAGCATGTGTGTGCTATATTTGTACCAGCCACATCAATTTCAGTTTTGAATATCATTTAAAATTTCTACATTTCATATTAATTTCTAAGCTTTATGAATCTAATGTTAAACTACCTTAACCTATTTCTCCTTCTTTAGTTTTCAGTTACTTGATTGGGAGCTCATTTCAAATGTTTATTCTTCTTTTTACATATGCATGTATACATAAATACACATGCATAAGTATAAATGCATTTACATATTTTATAATAATGTAATATTTATATATGCAATAGAATTATATAGCTATTAATTTATATTTCTTTATATATTGTCTTTTCTTTTATGAATCTAGATTCAGTATATGACTAAATTAATGGAAATATTTTTTTTCTTTCTCTGCTGTGAAATTAGAAGCACTCCCAAAGTTTCTATACATGAGACCTCTTAGGGAGAGCAAATATGATTAGAAATGGGGCTGAGGGATAGGAACTTGGCATGGGTTTTAGCATATTAGGGCTATTATTCTAACTAAGATTGCATATATATGTATTTTGGGTGGCTTTAGTGTAATAACTGAGATTGTTTTAAAAGTCTGAAGCCTTTTAGAATCCCAAAATTTATACAGGTTCAATGCAATCCTAATCAAATTACCATTAGTCTACCTCATAGATCTAGAGAAAACATTCCTAAAATTCATTTGGAATCAGAAGAGACTCAGAATAGCAAGAGCAATCCTGGGCAACAAAGGCAAGGCAGGAGGCATCACAATCCCTGACTTGAAATTATACTACAAAGCTACTATGATTAAATCAGCATGGTATTGGCAAAAACCAGACCTGAGGATCAATGGAACAGACTAGAAGATGCAGCCACAACCACAAACACACTCAGCTACCTTATCTTTGACAAACGGTCCAAACATGTTCACTAGAAGAAAGATAGCCTCTTTAATAAATGTGCTGGAAAAATTGGTTTTCCACATGGCAAAGACTAAAACTAGACAGACCCATGTCTATCACCATGCACTAAACTAAAGTGAAAATGGATCAAAGATCTAAATATTAAAATAAAAACACTAAATCTACTGGAAGAGAAAGTCTTGAAGAGATAGGGGTAGGCAGAAAGTTCATGAACAAAAACCAAGCTGCATGGGAAATACTTCAAAGACTCAACAACTGGGGTCTCATCTCATTGAAAAGTTTTTGCACATCAAGAGAAATCACCAACAGAGTAAAAAGAATACTCACAAATTGGGAAAAAATTTTAGCCAGCTGTCCTTCAGACAAAGGACTTCTACCTAGAACATACAAAGAATTAAAAAAATAAGGCCCCCAAAATTCAGAGACCCAATCTGAAAATGGGCATCTGAGATGACTACACACTTCTCAGATGAAGAAATACAAATGGCAAATAAATATATGAAAAATTGTTCAGCGTCATTAGTCATTTGAGAAATGCAAATTTAAAAAATACTGAGATTCCATCTCACCTCCAAAAGAATGGCTACCATCAAGAAATCAACCAATAACAAATGCTGGAGGGGCTGTGGGGAAAAAAGAACCCTTCTTCACTCTTGGTGGGAGTGTAGACTGGTACAACCACTGTGGAAATGAGTTTGGAGATTCCTCACAAAATTAGGATTAGAGGTCCCATTCAACCCAGCTATCCCCTTCCTGAATATTTTTCCAGAAGAACTGAAAACATTATACTACAGCGATATATGTGCACGCACGTTTATAGCTGTGCAATTTGTAATAGCTAAATCTTGGAAACAACCCAAATGCCCATCAACTGAGGAATGTATAAAAAAGATGTGATATTTTTATACAATGGAGTATTACTCAGCTATAAAGAAAGATAAACTTGAGGCTTTTATAGGTAAATGGATGCCACTAGAGATCATACTCATAAGTGAAATAAATCAGACCCACATGTGTAAACATCGTATCGTCTCCCTAGTAGAAGAACCTGAAAAAGTAAATAAAATCTGAAAGGTACAGTAGATATTGTGATAGGGAAAGAAACTGCTCAAATGGAAAGAACAACTGGGATGAGGAAAAGGAGAAAAGAAAGGGAAGGGAAAAAAATATATATATATGCACAAGATAGCTAGGATAATTGTACTACTAATTTCTATGGGTTTATTGAAAGGAACAGTTAATGTTAATTGTTTGATCAATCTTGCATACCTGTACCTGGTAATCTGAGTAGCTACTGTGAAGATAACAACATGTAATATAACAACCATTGTTAATTTTCTATCATCTTATTTTGTTTTGTAATACTGTATTTTTATTGTTTTTGCCTTTGTTTTTGTTATTTTGTTTTTGTTCATTTCCTTTTAAAATAAAATTTTATAGAAGTCTACAAAGCCTTTTAAAGAAAACTTTTGTTAACTACTGTTCTCAGCTTTGTATATTCAAATCTCTATTTTACAATTAAGGAATTAAAATACAAGGATAATAGTTATATAATTAAAAATGGTATACTGTAAACATCTGGAAGGCAGGGATAGGATTTCTTCTGAATATATTTTGTAGTCTGTATTATTATGTTTTCGTAGAATTTGAATAGAAAATAATATTTTGTAATTTTTCTTTTCTGTCACATTCCTTGGAAATTAGAATGGCATATTTAAAGCTACTCAAAAATTGGATGGTTTGAAGTGTCAAATGAACTGGGATCAGCAAGCATTGGAGGCTTGGTTAGAAGAATCAGCTCATAAAGACAGTGATGCTCTCACTCTTCAGAAATATGCACAACAAGATGATAATAAAATTAGGGTGAGAAATGATAAATTTTAATTGATATTCTGATTGAGAAGGATTCTTGGAAGCATTTCAGAAGAGAAAGTCTAATCTAGAACTGTTTATTGATATTTTAGCTATTTTGTTTAAAATGTAGTTTGAGTATTACACGTAGTACTTGCTGATTTGAGACTATAGT
This sequence comes from Chinchilla lanigera, assembly GCF_000276665.1. Lineage (NCBI taxonomy): Eukaryota > Metazoa > Chordata > Mammalia > Rodentia > Chinchillidae > Chinchilla > Chinchilla lanigera. The sequence goes on along the minus strand of NW_004955420.1, from coordinate 9,719,611 downwards.
GCTATTACATGATGTTATAACCATTTCTTAAAATCTATTTACACCTGGCGATGCTAACAAAATTAGTATTATGAGGCTTGCTATTTTCTGGAGATTTAATACCAAATGTATTGTTTTAGGTATTTCCAAATGGCATATTACAATATAATCTTTTTTCTAATTTCCTTTAGAAAATATTAAAATCATTTTAGAAACAATTAAATGTTCTTCTTGAAGCTATGTGTAAACAGATTAGTGCTTTAGGGTGAAAAGATAAGGAAAACATTATTTTACAGTTGTTCTCTATATAAATACATACAAATAATGACACAATGTTAGTTATGATATCTAACAGATTTTAAATTAGTAAAATAATTATTATAAATATTTTTCATGTAATGACCTCATAGGCACTGACCCTGAAGTTAGAAAGACTGACCCTGGAATATAATCAGAAAAGAAAGGTTCTTGACAACGAACTTACAGAGACTCTAAGTGCCCAGGTTGGTTCAGGAAGATTTTTATTTCTTAGTTCTCAAATTGATGTTTGCAAAAGCACTTAAGTTCTCAGAAATGTTTGCTCTCTGTTTGACAGCTAGAATTGGATAAAGCGGCACAAGATTTTCGTAAGATTCATAATGAAAGACAAGAACTCATTGAACAGTGGGAGAACACAATAGAGCAGATGCAGAAGAGGGACCGAGACATAGATGACTGTGCCCTGGTAAAGTAGTCTGGCCCTCGTATTGTTCGGATATATTGTTCATTATTCCAAATGTAAATCACACCGATAGCTGAGTGTCACTTTTGCAGCAGACTTTAATAGTTTTGGTAAACTTTTTTCAAAGCGGACCCTGTATCATTTAGAAAAGTGATTTTATGAAGATTATTTGCTTATAGTATTATAGTAGCCAAAGATTGGATCCTGTCATCTATTAATTTTGAAACAAATATTATTGCCATAAAACCAATGTTTTGTCTTACACGTGGCTGCCCCGATGCCTGGGATTTAACATGTGTGCTGCTTTGGCAGTAAGTTACAGGTTTAGGGAAATGAGCCTTGGTAGATAACCAAGAAACAAGGAGGGAGATTCAGACAAGAAACCTAGATGGCCCCAAACGTTTTACTGTTGAAGATGGGGCACCAGTGATGTGGAAAATCAGAAGAGGAATTGCGTAGTGCACTGGTGGATGCAGACATACTGTTATCACTTGTTAGTTTTAGAGGTAATTTAGCAGAATCGTTTTGGGAAATCATTAAGGAATGAAATATTGGTGAGTAAAAGTGGAAAGGCTAGGAGGGGTTGGGATGAAGAGGTTGAAGAGGAAAGAAAGTGAGGAGATGTGTTAAATTCCATTCTGAATTTCCTCCACAAAAGGCAACCAGCAAAAAAAAAAAAAAAAAAAAAAAAGGCAACCAGCTCAGGCCACTGGGGTATTAGCATTCTAGTAGTTAAATATGGCTTGCTTGTGATTATTTTATTTTCAATTTCTGCAAAAGACAATATTTTACTGAAAAAACAGGCAATGCCCCCCTAGGAGGAATCAGGGAGAAACAATTTTACTAAGAGATCCTCTTAGTTCTCTTTTTTTTTTTTTTTGGTCTTTTTGAGACAGGGTCTCACTGTGCAGTTCAGGCTGGTCTTGAGCTCACTTTGTAGCCCAGGCTGGCCTCGAACTCAAAATGATCCTCCTGCCTCAGCCTCCTGAATGCTGGAATTACAGGCGTGCGCCACCACACCCAGCTGAGGTCCTCTTAATTCTTAATGCTAATAGTGGTATCTATTTTTAAATTTCTTATTGCTTTCAAATATCAAGTCCAGCTTTTCCTATATAAAATAAAAGTTCCAGAGTTTTCTCCATGTAAATCAAATGTGTCAGTTCCAAGATTATAGATCCACTATCAGCATTTCCATGCATACTCATAACTGACTGACTCAGCCGGTTGATTTGGCAGTATATACAAATACTAGCTATCTTGAACCATTTATAGCATTTCTTATTTACAGGTTGACATCTGATTGCATTATCAGAGACCACGAGTAGGGCTCAGAAGTGGTTCCTTTAGGTGATAGGTGGCTTCTAAGTGTTTGATAATTGCTTCTTGAGAACAAAACAAAATATAACAATACCTATTCCTGATTTAAGCATTTCTGTGATGGAACTACTTCCATACCAACATGACTCCATTGAATGCAGAACTGAGAAGAGATGTGTAAATCAGTTCTTGTGAGTGAAGGGCAGCTGGTCTTCACCACTAGAACATTTAGTCTGTGTAGGGAAGATAAAAATGCTCTACTATCTTAAAGTTTCTGGCTAGGACTGATATAAAATAGATGAACAGAAGAAAGCATACCTGCTTTATTAACATGTCCAAGGAGCTCTCAGAAAAATGAGAACTCAAAGAAATAAGTGACTAGGCCTGAGTGTTTATATTCAAGTTTGAATAAGGAGTAGCAATTTTGGAAGAGTAACTAAGAGGATATGAGGTAGTTTAATAAGATTTATGTGTGCAGATTTCTACTGGTCTTGACTCCCTGTCTTTGGTGATAAGAATGTTTTTCTTCCACTTGGCACTGGGAAGATACCTTTCAGATAGGAGTTTTATCTCTTGTATTTTGGGGGAGAGAGGGGTTGGAGTGTCTTTTTTGGGATCTGCTATTTTTCAGGTGCTTTAACTCACAATGGTCAATATGTGGAAATGGCATATTTTGGGATGTTGTATTTTGATCCTGTACGGTGAAATGGTACTTTTTGTCTCTCTTGCTTGAAAACAATGCCTGTCTTCTTAGTGCCTTCCAAGTGTGGCCATATGATCCTCAAGTTGGCTTCTTAAAATAAACAATATTTAGGAAGGAAAAATGTTTTTCTGCTATGCTTTTATTCCAATGTAGAGATGTTGAGATATTACTTATAAACATTACCTATGTGAAAACTTAGCTGTGAATAATACTTATAAGAAACATGAATGTTAGGCAGTTGTAGTGGCCAATGCCTATAATCCCAGCACTGAGGAGGCTGAGGCAGGAGGATTGTTGTGAGTTCGAGGTCAACCTGGGCTCCAAAGTGAGCTCAAGGCCAGCCTGAACTGCACAGCGAGACTTTGTCTCAAAAAGACAAAAAATAAAAAAAATATGAATGTTGTAGTGGGTATTAAAGCATCTACTCAAGTGGTAGTGAAATCAGAATAATGCAAGAAACTTTAGAATGGTCATTTGAAATAGTTAAACCTAAAAGGTTTTGGCATGCTTTTTGGTTGAATGAGCACAACTATATGGATTCCTACAATTATCATTATAGATGTGCTGTTGTTATAGAAAACATATAAGAATATACATTAAACAAATTTAAAATGTCTTTTAGAAATATATTATGTCTCAGATATACATGCATTCAATAGGCTAATATGTACAATATTATATACTGCATTTCAGAATTCATATTACTGATTTCAACTTACTGATTTCAGAATTCATATTACTCCCCCAGTCTTCTAGGATTAATTGTTTGGTAAGATACCTTTTGGGAAAACTTAAAAGAAATACAATTTAGGGTAATTTTCCCCTATAATTTGTCAAATCATATTACCTATAAGAACCTCACTTGGTCTTTTTTTGTTCCCCAGTATTAAAATCTTCTCATTTCACAAGGCTTAAAAGTTGACCACGGCATTTGAATTTCTTCACAAATTGGCCTTAAGTTCTCCCTTTCCAGTCTCATGCCTTTCGTCTCTACCCTGCTCTTTCTTACTACTATGTTCCTCCTCACACCTGGAGCCACATTGGAGGACTGATGCATCTCCATTCGTTTTTGTAGGCCTGACTCGAATGATGCCTCTTGGGTAATGTTTTCTCTATCCCTCTTGGGTGAAATTCGTTATCCCTTTGTTCCCATAGTACTCTCTCCATATTCTATTGCATGTTCCACTGATTGGTCCTTAAGGCTACCAAAAAGCCAAGGGAAGATATTCTTAATGGAACCAATAACTAACATGTTATTTTTGAAAGATGAAAAATACTGATCTGTAAAATATTTGGAAACTCTCATGGAAACCAAAGTTCCTATGTGAAAACAAATATTTAGTGCTGTTAAATTTTTTTAGATGTTACCCTTCATGTATATAGGTCCACTGATTTTCTGTTATCTTTAGCAAAGTTCAGATTGATGAAGGAAAGCACAGAGACCTTTAACAATATGAATTTATAAATATTGGTATTGAGCATATTAATATTTTATTTTTATGCACTTAAAAATCTCTTAAAGAGTGTTCTCTTAAGAATGTTAAATAAACACTGAATATAATAATGAAAAAATAAAACCTAGATTCCTTTTCATTTTAGTTTGTTCATATTAAACAAATATTTAAGTAAATGTATTTATTTTGAATCCAGGCATTGACAAGGGTAAAACAGGAAACACGAGAAAAAGAAAGTTTGGTTAAAGAGAAGATGAAGTTTTTGGAAAATGAGATTGGGAATAACACAGAGTATGAGAAAAGAATTTCTACTGCTGATCGTAAAGTTTTAAAATGTAGAACAGAATATCAAAATCATGAAACCAGTAGAAGTCAGCTGAAGGATGAGGTATGTCCACTAAAAATAGTGGTTTGTGTGTTCATGGCAAATTACTATGAAAATAACATCAAGCCTTTCCTTAAGGGACTACCTTCTGGTTCTGTTCTTTAAAATTTCACCATTTACTTTAAGAATCGCTATATTCAGAGCATCACTTTATGGATGTCAATGTACTACTGGCAATCTTACAAAATATTTTATTAGTACATATAAGTAACAGTGATTAAAATTAGTAATACAGTAATACAAATTAGTAATTTGTTTTGGTGTACTGCTCAGTGAATATAATATTTTTTCGTTATTTTTATTTTTATTATTCCCTCCCCCTGCATGATCTCCTTTTTTATCTCTAGAAGTCTAGTGTTTTCTTTCTTTTTCTTGTACTCACTTTCTCTTTTACATTGATTATATCAGAGAAAACGTGATATTCAATTGAGTCTAGTTTATTTTGCTTACCATGATGGTCTCCAGTTCTACCCTTTTTCCAGCAAATTACATGAGTTCATTATTTTTTATGGCTGAATAATGTTCCATTGTGTATAGATACCATATTTTCTCTATCCATTTATCTGTTGTCGGGCATCTAGGCTGTTTCTACAGCTTAGCTATTATGAAAAGCACAGTAATAAACATGGATATGCATATGTCACTACAGTGTGCTGTGTTTAATTCTTTTGGATGTATACTAAGGAGTGGCATTCAGGATCCAGTTGGATCAAATGCTGGTTTTAGTCTCAGTTTCTCGGGGACATTTTATTCTGCTCCCCAGGTGGTTGTAGTCTCCATTCCCAGCAACAGTATGGACTGGTCCCTTACTCCTCTTCAGCGTCTGTTTATGAATGCTTAGGTTGTTTCCCTATCTTGGCTCTTGTGAATGATGCTGCAGAGAACATGGGAGTCTAGAGTTCTCTTCAACATCCTGATTTTATTTCCTTTGGATGTATACTCAAAAGTAGGAATCCTAGATTATATGGTAATTCTATTTTCCGTTTCTTTGAGGAACTTCTATACTGGTTTTCATAATGGCTGTAACATATTATATTTCAACCAAAAGTGTGAAAGCATTCCCTTTTTCCACATATTTGCTAACTTTTATTTTTTACTTTTTCATCATATCCATTTTAGCAGTTACACGGTGATACTGCACAATAGTTTGACTTGTATTTTCCTGATGGTTAGTGATGTTGAACATCTTTTCATATACCTGTTGGCCATTTGATTTTGGCCATCTTTTTTTTTTTTTGGAAAAATGTTCAGGCTCATTTTTAAATTGTATCATCGTTATTGCTATTATTACTATTGAGTTGTGGGAGTTGCTTGTGTACTTTGGAGATTAATCCCTTATCAGACAGATAATTTGCAAATATTTTATCAGACTCTGCATGTTGCTTTTCATTTTGATTGTTCCTTTTGCTGAACAGGAACTTTTTAGTTGAATGGTCCCATTTGTTTATTGTTATTTTTGTGGTCTGTGCTTTTGATGGCATATCCAAAAATTTATTGTGGATACCAGTGTCAAGAACCTTTTCCTATACGTTTTCTTCTAGGAGTTTTATGGTATCAGATTTTACATTTAAAATCTTTGGTCCATTTTGAATTGTTTTATATATGGAGAAAAAGAATGGCTATATATTAGTATTCTGCATGTGGGTATTCATTATTCTTGAAACTATTTAGTGAATGTGTCTGTTCTTATGCTAGCTGCATATTGTTTTGGTTTTTATAGCTTTGTAATGTATTTTGAAGTCAGGAAGTATAATTACTCCAGCTTTGTTTTTCTTGCTGCAGATTTCTTTAGCTCTTTGAAGTCTTTTGTGGTTACATATAAATTTCAGCATTTTTTTTTTCTGCTTCTGTGAGGAATAACATTGGAATTTTGGTAGGAATTGTATTGAATCTATAGAGAGATTTAGGTGGCATGAAGATTTTGACAATATAAGTTCTTCTAATCTATGAAGATCTTTCCATTTATTTGTGTATCATATAATTTCTTCAATATTTTATAGTTTGCAGTGTATAGATTTTTTTATTTCCTTGGTTTAATTTATACCTAAGCATGTTATTCTTTTTTATGCTATTACAAATGGAGTTTTAAACTTTCCTGTGCAGAAAATTCGCTGGTAGTATATAAGAGAATGAACTGATTTTTGTATGTTGATTTTGCATCCTACAACTTTATCAGATTTATTAGTTTAATTTCTTTGGGTGTAATCTTTACATTTTTGCCAATGTTCTTACAAAGGCAAAAATTTATGCCTTAAATTTTAAAAAATAATTTTAATTAACTGTAAAATGTGTGTCATTAGGAGGATGTACGTAGTTAAAAGGATGATGAGTTAGACTCTCTTGAGATTTTTCCAAATCCAACTAACCTTCTTACAACTGTCATGAGCATTTCATATGTATACATCAGTTTGTTTTGAATCTTGTGTTCTTCTTGAGCAAGTCTCAGGATATTGGGCATGTCTACATTTACTTTAACATATGTAGCTATTTCTAGTTTTTTCATATTATAAAAGCCACTTAAAATTTGATATGAGAATAAGTAGTAAGATCTATAAATATATATTAATACAAAAAGTTACTGTTTCTATGGGTGTGGTATAGCTTAAAACTTAAAGTGGGCAGAATAGAAATTCTCTGTAATGAAACTATAAAGTGTAGAGTAAATATGTAATTTTTGTCTGTTAACTAATGAACAGCTGGATTCTTTAAAAGCCACTGTGAATAGAACTTCCAGTGACTTAGAAGCTTTGAGGAAAAATATTTCCAAAATAAAGAAGGACAGTCATGAAGAAAGACAAAGGTAAGAAAAAATCTATTTAAGTGATTAAATTTTTTATTACCTCTAGAAAATTATTATAATACTTAGGATTATATTTTGTTAAATAATTGCAGCATTATAGCTACAGCATTAGGAGGCTTAAAGATTTCCTGGATTTTTTATTTTTTTATTTTTTGGTTTTCCTCTGGTACCGGGAACCGAACTCACGACCTTGCGCTTGCCAGGCAGGCGCTTTTGCCACTGAGCTAAATCCCCAGCCCCCTTCCTGGATTTTTTTTATCACAAAACTCAAGAGAAATATTTTTATAGTTTTGTACATATATAGTGATAATAAAAAAAGCTTATAGCAAAAAAAAAAAACCCTAATATAGATATCTTATGATAAGCTCTTACTTGCATTAAATACTTCTAGGCATGCTTTCTATCTTTTCCTCTATCTTTTCCCTGTCTAGGTTACAAAAATTGAAAAATCATAATCAGATCATTAGAAAAAAATTGAATCAGATAACTGAGAAAACCATGTCTGTGGAAGAGAAAGCCACCAATCTGGAAGATATGCTAAAGGAAGAGGAAAAGAGTGCAAAGGTAGAGTTTACATTTAATTTTTCAAACTTATAGCAAACTTACCAGTAGTGAATTAGACTCTTGAAAACCTAGTTAATTAGACCCTTCCTAATCGGAGGACTAGAAAGTGTTTTAAGAGGTTCCTTGTATTTTTAGCATTTAACTTCGGTGTCTCCTTTTAAGGGCAGCCTTTCCACTGGGCCCTGGATTATTTTCTTTTCCAGTGGCCATGGTGTCTGTATCCCTGCTGGCCATACATCTATTGCTGCACTGCGTAATATCTTGAAAACTGACCTTGTTGTACAACTGATTTTCATGTGATTGTCATTTTATTTTATTTTAGTTTGTGATTAAACTCTCCTTGTTGAGGAAGGCCAAGGTAGGAGAATGACAAGTTCCAGCCCAGCCTGTGGAACTCAGTGACTCAGTGACTTAGTGAGACTGTCTCACAGTAAAGAATAAAAGAGAGGCTTTGGGTATGTCCCTCAGCATGAAGGTCCTGGGTTCATTCCCCAGTACTACCCATATTGATTATCTGTGTTTTACCTATTGTACTTTAACCCCTTAAAATCTGGCATTACGTTTTGGCAAATGGACTCTGAAGTGTATCACTTTACTAACTAGGCTTGCACCCTGTTCTACCCCAATCTCTGGTATAGTGGCACTATTAAAGCAAATTTTGAGAAACTAGAAAAGGCTGATTTACCATTTCCTCTTTGGAAACTTCAAAGTGACTTCTAAGTGTGACATATCACGGTAGGCCGTACTGTCTGCTTTTACTCTATTTTGGGGAACAGAGGAGGAAGAAGAAGGAATAACATAAGAAGTGAGTAAAATCCATGAACATTTTATGAGGCTTATATAAACTATGGCTCTATCTTTATTTGGACAGAATTCCATTTCTCAGGATGCTGTAAAATTCCTAAGTAATGAAGTCATGCAGCATTTTTGGCTTATGTGATTTCTGAGTCCAAATCTTACATTATTTTAAAAGTTGTGTTTTTTTCCTCTAAGAGCTTGATTGTTTATGGTACCTGACATGGGGCAGTATTAGAACTTACCAGAAACCCATGAAGACTGTGAAATTCATATGAATTAGACTTTTTGATAGCAAAGAATAAAAATTCTTATATTTTTGAAGAAATTAGCTGAACTAGAAAAAAACGTTGAGATGGTGCACTGCTGGTACTGTATGTAGCAGGGTTGTGTTTATCATCTTGGTTTTGTTGCTGTTGATTCTGTTCATTTGGAAAAGGCCAACCCCATTTTTTCTGGATCGACTCTTACTTATGACCAAACACTGCTGTAAAGCTGCTAGGGTATCTCTTAGAAGCCCTTAACTCAATGTCAGATATCTGTTATATGAAAGATAATGCACCGAATACCAGGTATTTCTTACTTTGTAAAGAGTTAAATGTCAGTCACAAACTTCTGTTGTTTGACGTTGAGCTTCACTGGTTGGGAAGGAAAAAATATGCTTATTTGGGTATAAGAATTTAGAAGTAAGTTATTTTAACATCTAAAAATATTAACTGTCAATTGATTGGGGCAACTAGAAATGTAGAATATATTGGTCGTGCAGCCCCGAGGTCAAGATAGATCTGCCTCCGGGTGGTGGTGGGGAGCAGCGGGAATTGGGGTTTGACCTTTTCCGGAAGGCAGCACATGGTGCTGAGATCAGCCAGAGGAAAATGTGAGTGATGCGTAGTGCCAGTGGTGTACTGGGCCTACCCCTACAGCTCACAAGGACTCGGAGTTAAATTTTCAGGACTTTGGAGTTGGCTGCTAACCACAGTTACTATTAAAATCATGATACAGGCTTACAATTTAATAAGTTATATCCAAAACAAAATAATAAAAATTAAACATTCATCATTTCTAGGTTATTTTGTGTAGTTGACTACTATCGATGCATTTAATGTTAAAATAGTTTAACATCTCTTGTATCTGTGCATTGGAAATACTCCATAATGGTCTGTTCTTGTGTGTCTTTTCCCAGTTCTGCATTTAGCAGAATCATGTTAGTAGCCTGAAGCTGGCCTAGTGGGATTGTTTATACCATTCAATTCATATTTTCTCCTTACCTTCCCATCCATTGGAAAACTGATGGTTTAAACGTGATCGTCACTTGATAGTGCTTCAAGGAAGATGGAGTTGGGTGATGTAATTTCTTCACTGTTATACCCTCAAGACTCCAGTCAGCTTTGTGAACTTACAAATGGTTTGTCTCTAGTGGTTTCCCCTCTTCCTCTCCTCTGAGGAACCAGTGGAGTGGCCTAGTTCTGAGGTTAGGGAAATGTGGGATGGAATTAAGATGACAGGTCTAGGTGCTTGATACAGGAATGGAAAATTACTAATGTAGTCTACTAGAATAGACTATAAGATACATTGGGAGTTCCCTGAAATTGTGGAAAAGGATTTATATTATCAAGGGCTAAAATGTTGATGAGAAGGGCTCATTTGTTTATGAGCGCCTAAATTACAGTGTTCATATAAATGAAACATTTTAAGATATTGTAATTTCCTTAAGCACTATAATTCTCATTATCAGGAAGTGGAAGTTCAGTTGAACATAGTGAAAGAGGTGTTTTTCAAGAAAGTTCAGGAGTTACAGACTGAGAAAATGAAAGAAAAAGCTCTTGTATCAGAAATTGAAGGAACCCGTTCCACTCTGAAGCATCTCAACAATCAGTTACATAAACTGGATTTTGAAACCTTAAAACAGCAAGAAATTATGTACAGTCAGGTAGGTGTTACTTGTGCAGATATCTTCCATACTGATTTGTTATAGCTGTGATGCTCAAGAGATCCAGTATCCTAAGACAACAAAGATCTAAGTAGTCTTTTGGAAATAGAGACAGATGCTATGTGGGGTAATGTTTTAAGTCAGTAGAAAGGCAGGGGAGCCTGAAAAGCTGCTTGTTTCCTCCATCATAAATAAACAGGCAAGAGGAAAGACAGCTTTACAAAAGGACAGTCATGTTTTAAACAAACCTGGGATGTGGACCCAGAGTAAAACAAAAGAAGTTATGGGACATCTGAAACCTAGAAATACTGTGTGTTGATTCTTAATCGTGCAAACCTAGGTACCATACCCCATCTCTACCTACTTCCCACATAATATTATAATTATATTATATATAATTATATACAATTCCCTTATCTAATATATTCTTATCTTCTCAAAATGCAAATGTTAAACTGTAATTTTAAAAATAATTTATTATGAGCCTTTCATGGGCTATTTATGACTGTCTTTTTTGCACCTTTTAGAAAATGTACCCTCAAAAATCCACATCCATGTCAATCTAGCAGATTCACTAAGGTTCTATTACTGAAGGTCAGTAATTCACAATAAAATTCTTACTCTAAGGGAGCAACAACAAATTATTCTTCAACATTCAGTGTGCATGATAGTGAGACAGAAATAATCTGAAAGTATAACCAGTCAGTGGAGGTTTATCATACCAGAACCTTAGTAAATCTGCTAGATTTACATGGATGTGGATTTTTGAGGGTACATTTTCCAAGAGGTGCAAAAAGGAAAATATTCACTATTTTTACACTTATAGATATGCTTTAAAATTGTTTGTATCTCCTGCCTGACTCCTGTTTAAAAACTGCCACAGGACTTTTACGTTCAACAAGTGGAACGAAGAATGTCACGATTAAAAGGAGAAATTAATTCAGAGGAAAAACAAGCCCTGGAAGCAAAAATTGTTGAACTTAAGAAGTCACTGGAAGAGAAAAAGTCTACATTTGACCTTTTGGAAACACAGATCAAGAAACTTCATGTAAACTGGCCAAAATGCTTTTTTCTCTTTATGTTTTCAGTATTGAGTTATTACCCATTCTCTTTTAGGTCGACATAGTCTGATGACTGCTTTGCTCAGGGTAGTCTGTACTGACTACTGGATGTGATGCTACCACTGCCTGAGCATTTACTCTATGATAAATACTGCATTACATGCCTCTACTGTTTTATTTCATTTAATTTTTATAAATATCTTGTGAAGAAGATACTATTTACTACCTGTTTTATAGATTAAGCAATTTGTCCAGTTACACAGCCAGCATATGGAGAGGAGAGGTAGGCTTTGATCCCTGGTCCATTTGACTTCAAAATACTCTTTAAGATGACACCATTGAGAACGGTGTGTACCACACTAAATATCTTGACTGTCCCTTCTTTCACGAGATATTCATTGTTGTTATTCCACTAATGGCTTAGAATATTTCCAATGATTTTCAGTTAGAAAGGTGATGATTCTGTTTGCCTTTAGGAATCATATTATGTTTATTGTAATAGAAAAACCTATGTTAAAGTTTAACTAGGAGTATAACTTAAGGAGTGAGGGCAGGAACCAGGACAGGTGAAAGCCTGGGAGGGCTTCAACGTTGGTTATGGCTGGAAAGTCTAGGGATGAGTGTCCTCTAGTGGTTACACGTAGAATTTCCCTCAATCTTCCAAGGCTGCAAAAGATGAAAGGGACCTGTCACTTTTTAAAGTTTTGAGATGCCAAAATTTTTGGGTTGGAGTAGTTTATAATGTGAGGAAAATTTTTTTATCTGTTTCTTTGGTTTACTAGAAAAGAACACAAGCTTTGGGATCAGATAAAACTTTTTTTGAAATTCAAGATTGTACCACTACTGCTATGTATTCAAACTTCAACTCATGTGTTACATGGAAGATTTAATACGTTAGCGCAGTGCTTTTGGGACCCTATTAGTGGTACTGTTTTGGCTTAGAATCTGAGAAGAATTGATACTATAGAAGAAGAGGAGGGGCATGTTTTTTTAAATCTGAACATTTACTCTGGTCTGGGTCATGTCTGTTTGGTTATAGGGAAGTTTATAGTTCTGTCCTCTTTAAACCATGCTGGTTACCTTCTATGTCATCCAGTTAGCCAGTACTTACACCCACCTCAGCTGTGGTTTTAACGGACAGATAAATTAATAGAAATTCAAGTGAATTTTAAAAATATTAAACTTAGTGAACCTACTGAAGGTTTACTCTCAACAATAGCACGAGACTGTAGTCACTTTTATACACTTCCAATACCTTCCATATTTTACTTACCTAATCAAGACTTCCTTCTGCAAGTTGAAAATAATAGAACATTTTAACTCTTTTGTTCCAAATGTAATTTCATGAAATCACATCTTTATTCCAAATTTATTTCTCTTCTTACAACCTGGCTGCAACCTTAAGTCTTCTTTTTTGGTCTTTTTGAGACAGGGTCTCAGTATGCAGTTCAGGCTGGCCTTGAGCTCACTTTGTAGCCCAGGCTGGCCTTGAACTTGCAATGATCCTCCTGCCTCAGCCTCCTGAGCGGGATTACAGGCGTGTGCCACTACACGTGGCTGCAATCTTGTCTTGATACTTCAGAAAAATGCAACAATGAGAAGGGCAGAGAAGTACATGTGGGGAGCGTGCCCGTGTGTGCGTGGGTCTTGGAACTGGAAAGTAGTCTTCATTTAGGAAGCAAAGGGGGAGTAAGAGCACAAGGGTTTTTTTGGGTTCTGAGTGGGAAGAGGGAAGCAAATTTACATAAAACTAGAAAACTGGTATCTGGTATGTCTGACTTATTTGTACACCTGATGGAACTTGTTTTACTAAGTATTTTCCCTCTAGAACTATGTAATTCTACAATAGCAGCTGACATTTACAGGGCACTTCAGGGTACAAGCGTTGCTGTACAAACTCTTCAACAGTAATTTCTTAAGTTCTCACGACAGCTCAAGGAGGTAAGGACTGTTCTCCCCACCACTTTAGCGATGAAGAAACTGAGGAACAGTAGATTGCCAGAAACATCACAGGGCCGACATATAATTAAGGCCATGTGGATCCAGGGTTTGTACTGTCAACCAGGGCTTTATCTGTGCTTCCTGAAATATTTTCACCATCTAGCACTTGAATGGAATCACATAGTGAACTCCAAAGAGGGAGTGGTGAGCCCTATAAAGAAATAAAATGTGTGCTCCCATCTCATAAATGGCGAGCGTTTTGCAATTTAGGTTGAAGTGAAACCACATATAATGGTTCCTGGAATTACTGAACTCCAACTAAACCCAATACATCAACAGATGATTAAATAAAAAGTTTCTCTATGAATATCCATGTATATTAGATACTTGGCATGATGAAATATTAAAATATTTGATTATTATACATATTAAAGTGCACATAATTAAGACAAGGTATGTTTATTATAGCATGTACTTAAATTAGTTGTTATTTAAAATGTTTTATGTACCTTTTTTCCTTTTTACAGAATGATCTTTACTTTATCAAGAAGTCAAATAGTAAAAGTTGTGATGAAAAACAGTCCCTTCTGACTAAAGTGAATGAATTAAACCTTTTTATCGACAGCTCAGAGAAAGAACTTAATAAAGCCAAAGCTTTTAAACAGGTACCATAAAATTATATGCATATATGTTTTTAAAAGCCATGTGTTTTCATGTTCATTGTAGAAATTTTTTAAAACAGTAAATAATGAGGAAGAAAAGTCATTTTGATCACTGTACCCAAGATAATGTGTTAAAGTCTATTATTTCCTTCTTTTAAAAATTTGGCTTTATATGTTTTATTAAAAAAACTTTTTTTTGGTACCAGGAATCAAATTCAGGACCTTGTGCTTGCCAGGCAGGCACTTGTGCTGCTGATCTATATCCCCAGCCCTATTTAAAAAATTTTAATATATGTGTTTCCTAAAACGTTAGCTACTCTTTAAAAAATAACCCTTAGAGACTTTCTACAAGTACACTGCACAAAGTTATTGCAGTTTAAGCATTTTCTATCCTTTTGATATGTATCTGTTTCCAATGTTTTGGCACATATATCATTGGAGAGTTTTTCAGAAAATTCCTAGCTGTATAATTATGGCTCAAAAAGTGAGTATTTTTGGTGTCTTGAAACCATTTTTTTATTTTAAAAATAAAAGTATGTTAACTACCCTGTATATACATACATACAAAATTTCTCCTTCTTTCCCTTCTCTTTTCCTACATCCCAGTTGCCCTTTACCCTTGAGCATTTTCCTGTCATTTCACAATGTCTATCATACCTCCGAGTTTAAATTAACTCTTTCAGATTTTACACTAGTGAGACAATGAAACCTTGAAACCATTTTTAAGCCAAATTGCCCTCTAGAGGTTTGATTAATACACCCCAGCAGTAATGTATTTACTACCACTGAGTCTGGATATTTTAATTTATGAAAGTGTTGTCAATTTAGTAGACAAATAATGGTATCTCATTTTTTAATGTTACATTTGAAACATTTTGTTTAATGATAAAATTTAAAACATTCATGTTTAAATAAAATGTTTATAACATTTTTCCATGATATTATGTTCCATACTTTTTCTTTTTCGATATCTAGTTTATATTCTTGGCCCATTTTTTCCATTGGGAGGTTTGTATTTTCAATTGTTCTGTGAAATATTTTCACATTTAAAAAATATTACCTTATAATAGTGTTAACATTTTCCCTATTTGACTTTACATTTTTTGACATAAACTCTTTAACATGAAATCTTTAGGATTTTTTTCACTTTCTAATTTTTATGCTTAGAAGTGTCTAAAAATCAGTTTCCTATTTGTAGTAGTGCAATGATTTAACCTCTTATATTGTTTTTTCACTCACCTGGAATTTATTTATGTTCATTTCAGATATAGGAATTTAATCTGTTCTCTATCTGAAAAGTATATTTATGAGTATACTTTAAAAAATGATTTTAAATGTAAAATCATGTTCTGGAGTATTCGTTTCTGTACTTTCTTTTCTGGAAATTGATCAGTTTGCTTGCTCTTATGTCAGTCCTCATGACTGAACTGCTGTAAAACAAAAATATACTTTCATGTTATTTTGTTCATAGGATTTGATGATAGAGGACAACCTTTTAAAACTTGAGGTTAAACGCACTCGAGAAATGCTTCACAGTAAAGCAGAAGAAGTTCTTTCCTTGGAAAAGAGAAAACAGCAGTTACTTACGGCTATGGAAGAACGAACGGAAGAAATTAAGGTTCACAAAACGATGCTTGCCTCACAGATAAGATTTGTTGATCAAGAACGGCAAAACATAAGGTGATTATCAGAGTTTTAAAAACACTGTTAAAGAATATAGAGAAAAATGTTAAGGGTGATGTCAAGAGAACTACTTACTTTCTTTACCACCTTGCGTGCTCATCTCTTTCTGACTCATTTGAAAAGTCTTTTAATATGAGACATAGGGCATACTATAACCATCAGTCTATGCTCTTTCTTTCCTTTTGCCTTTGGCTGGTTCTGCATTCTTCCCTTTGGCCCTTTTACACTAAGATGGCTCTCTAGACCACTTGGAATTGATTTTTGTATATGGTTTATTATGGTACGGGTCTAGTAATGTTTTAGTTTTTATATATACCTATAGCTGCACTCATAGAAGGGATTTTCTTGTAGATGTTTCGTATATCTTTTATAAGATTATTCTAGGCAATTTTTTTTATGTTACTTTTGATATTATTTTCTTTTAAAACATTTTGTTTTTGGTTTGTTGCTGGTATACAGAAATATTGTATAACTAATTTCTGTAAGTTACATATTGAATAATCTTGTTTAATCTTTAGCAATTCATGTATAGATTTTAATTTTCTAGATATTTCATCATATCATTTTAGAAGGATAATATTTTTTCTTTCCAGTTTTTATAACTTCTTTTTCTTCCTTTACTATACTTCTTGCTAGGACTTCCAGTCCAACATTGAATAATGGTGGTTATAGATACTCGTGTGCCTACCCTCAAAGAGAAAGCTTTCATTGTTCTGTTGTCAAGTCTAAACATTCCTGAGGTGTGGTTGATTCTGTGCAGAGGATTTAACTCAAGGGCTCAAGCATATGCTGCACCACTGAGCTACACCTCCAGGCCTGTTTGTGTTAAGATATCATTTACCATATTAAGAGAGCACCCATATATATATATATTTTTTTTCTTTTTTTGGTCTTTTTGAGACAGGGTCTCACTATGTAGTTGAGGCTGGCCTTGAGCTCACTTTGTAGCCCAGGCTGGTCTCGAACTTGCAATGATCCTCCTGCCTCAGCCTCCCGAGTGCTGGGATTACAGGTGTGCGCCACCACACCGGGCCATATATTCTTATTCCTTGCTAAGAGGTTGTTTTAATTTATTTAGGGGAATGTATGTTGACTTTCATTATGTATATTTTCTGTATTCACTGACATGATATAACGCCTTCAATCTGTTAATGTAATTAATTATATTGATTAGCGCCAAGTGTGGTGGCACACACCCGTAACCTTAGCATTTGGGAGCCTGAGGCAGGAGGATCGCTGCAAATTCAAGGCCAATCTGAGCTACATAGTGAGTTTAAGGCCAGCCTGAACTACACAGAGCGAGACTGTCTCAAAAAACAAAACAAACAACAAAAAATTACATTGACCAGTTTTTCAAAGTTAAGCCAAGCTTATGTTTCTTGTATGCCACATACCATCCTTTATATAATACGAGTTTTCTCTGATAATATTTTTATGTAATCTTTGTATCTGTGTTTCTGTATGTAAATGACACACAAGTGTCTCTGTTCTAGTGCCCTTATTAGGTTATCAGGTTACTAAGGTTATGTATACTGTCACAAAGTGATTTGTGTGTTTCTCATAGTTCTATAAACTGGATAAACTTACAAAAGAGTAGAAGTATATCTTTTTTGAACTTTCAAATACGTCATTAGTAAAGCCACTGGGGATCGGAGTTTTTCCTCTGGGAGATGATTTTCAGTCTTTGGTTTATTTTATTTATTGGTTGTAGAACAATCCAGATTTTGCGTTTCTATTTGATTCAATTTTGGCAAATTGGGGAAAATGTTCACTTTCATCCAACTGAAATTATTGCTATCAAGTTGTCTGTAACATCATTTTATTATTGAATAGTTATAATATTTATAGATATGACTGCTTTTCATTTTTTTTTTTTTTTTTTCTGCTTTACATTCTTGATATTATTTGTTCCTTTTCTTTTTTGAGTGGGATAAATCTTACCAGAAGGTAATCAGGTTTATCAGTTTTTTAAGATCTTATTGATCTTTTTGGTCAATCTTGTTATTTTTATTATTTATTATTTCATTAATTTCTGACCTCATGTTTATGATTTTTGTCCTTCTATGGGACATAAATGTTCTTTTTCTATCTCCTTGAGAAAAATATATAGTTTATTAACCTTAAGCACTGAAGGATAAAAAATTCCCTCTAAGTTTTATTTTAGCAGCATCCTACAAATTTTGAAATTGCCACGTGTTCCTTTTTTGCCTTACTGTTGTTTTAGTTGAAATTTTATTTTAAATACTAACTTTATTGAGGGGTAACTGACATGCAATAAATGCCACATATTGAAAGTGGATAATTCAATATATACCTGAGAAACTATCACCCCCAGCAAAGTGGCTAGCACACCCTGACCCCGTAAGTTTCCTTGTAGTCCATTGTAATTCCTCCCTGCAGTTCCTTCCCATGTATCCTTCCTAAGCAAAGACTGGTCTCCTTTTTATCCACAGAATTTTATCTATCTACCTACCTATCTCTATCTATCTCTCTATCTATCTATCTATCTATCTATCTATCTATCTATCTATCTATCTATACTAAGGGTCTCACTATGTAGTTCCAGCTGGTCTTGAACTCACTATGTGGCCTAGCTGGCTTCAAACTTGTGGCAATCCTATCTAAGCCTCGCGGGTTCTGGGATTACAGATGTGTGCCACCATGCCCAAGTTATCTATAGAATTTAGACTGCATTGTCAAGAGTTTTATATGTATGGAATCCCTTAGTAAATATCTTTTGGCTTCTTTTATTCAGCATAATTATTTTAAGACTTCTCCACACTGCTTTTCATCAGAGGTTGCCCCACTGTTCTGTAAGGCTAGATAATAAATAGTACAGTACTTTGCGGGCTTTTTGGTCTTTGTCTCCATAAGTCACCTCTGCCACTGTAGAGTAAAAGCAGCCATAGAAAATACGCAAATGAGCATGGCTGTGTGCCAATAAAACTTTATGGACCCTGAAATTTTATTCTAATATAATTTTCATGTTTCATGAAATATAATTCTTTTTTTCCAACCATTAAAAAAAATAAAGGCTACTCTTCGGATGTGAGCTGTACAAAAAGAGGTGGTAGGCAATGCATACCATAATACTGAAGCTTGTGTGTCTGAGTTATTTCACTTAGCATTATAGTCTCAAGGTGCATCTGTTTTCCTACAAATGACTCAAGTTTGTCCTTTATGGGAGAGTACTGCACCACTATGTACGCACCCCACATTTTTTTTTTTTTTTGTCTTTTTTAAACAAGGTCTTGCTATGCAGTTCAGGCTGGCCTTGAGCTCACTTTGTAGCCCAGGATGGCCTTGAACTCATAACGATCCTCGTGCCTCAGCCTCCTGAGTGCTGGGATTACAGGTGTGCACCACCACGCCCAACTTCATAATAGTTAAGCCTTGGAAGCCCCCTAAATGTCCATCAATGGAGGAACAGATAAAGAAAATGTGGGGTGCGTACACAGTGGTGCAGTACTCTCCCATAAAGGACAAACTTGAGTCATTTGTAGGAAAACAGATGCACCTTGAGACTATAATGCTAAGTGAAATAACTCAGACACACAAGCTTCAGTATTATATGGTTTCTCTTATAAGAGAAACCCAAAATATAAATAAAGAGCAAAATAAAAGATAATAATAGGAAACAGGGAGAAAGATCTTTTGCAAATGGAAGTGGCAGGGGGCAAGAGACAGAGGGAGGGGAGAGGCAGGGCAGGGAAGGGAATGAAAATGCTGTTAACATGTGTTATGTGCACCAGTTCCCCGTGAGGAATGCATTCATTACGTAATGCAAACATGGACTGATAAAAAAGAAAAATTGGGAAACAAAAGCAGGTAACAGGCAGGATGGTTTGCCCATCCTGGCTTTTTGTTGCTGAATGTTAGTATTCCATTATTTGTTTTACTCCAATTTGTTTATTCCTATATCTGCCGATAAATGAACACTTGCACCATCTCTAGTTTTTAGCTATTCTAAACAAAGCTGCTATGAACATACGTGTTCTTGGCATGACACATGCTTTCTCTTTTCCTGGAAAATACCTAGTAGAGGACTTGCTGGATAAAGGGTAGGTCTATATGGTATTTGACTTTTCAAGGAATATTAAGAAATTGCCATGAATTGCTGACTTTCATTGGGTTAGTGAATTTCATTTCCCCTTTTTTCCTCTTCAATTGTATGGAAGATACACAGTTTAATTATTTTGTTGGTTATTTTTAAAGTCAAAAGGACAAAATTATTTTCCTATACCTAAGATTTTGCACTTTTTACTTCTACTTTTTCTCATCCTTCATATACTTTTCAAAGCACTGTATGATAGACATTATGAAAAGGAAAATGCTCAGACGTAAAGGGTAGCTGGGGTGTGGGAAAAGAGAAGGGAAACAAGGGAAAATTATGTAACTATGTATATACAGGATAGCTAACATAGTTCTACTACTGTCTTCTATTGCTTTACTGAAAGGAACAATTAATGATTACTTGTTTGATCAATCCTGTATGTCTCTATTTGTTTTCCTGAGAAACCACTTTGAAGATATCAATACATAATACAACAACCATTGTTAATTTCCTACCACTTTGTTTGTAACTCTGTATTGTTCTTATGCTATTTTGTAAATGGATGTCTGTTGGTTAATGTTTTCCTTCTTTTATTTATTTTTTGAAAGCACTGCTTATATTGGCATTTACACTGCATTGTTTTAATGAAAAAGTCAATTTACTGTAGAGAACCTGTTTTTTGTTTTCATTATGGAAGCTTTGTCACAGTCTTTATCGTTGATGTTTTATAATTTATCTGTATGCATTTTGGGTGTTTTGTCATTTAAAATTTTTTTCCCCTTAACTCTTTGTGAAGACTCAGTTATTCTATTCAAGGCTTTCTTTGGGTTGGGGAATATTTTTCTAATGCAGTACTTTTTTTCTCACCAGCAGTCTTCTCCCCATTTGTTGCTCACATTAGATGTCAGCCTTTTTAGAGCTGTCCTATAGGTTTTAAAATTTGTTTTACTTTTTATTCTACTTTCTCAAATATTTTAATTTTTTCCTCCTTCCTCTCCCTTCATGAGCTTCCCTCATCTTTCGCCATCTCTCCAGATTACTGAATCTTTATTCTTATTTGCTGTTGAAAAGAACTCATTTCCAAACACTTTTTTTTATACCTATTGGCATTTTAAAAATAGCTGCTGATTTTGTTTTATGAGAATTCTTGGAGCTGATATCCCCTCAGGTTTAAAGGATACTAATTACAAATACTTGGAAAATTCTCTTCTCTGCATTCCTGGTTTCTCCCAAGATCTGTTCTTGGTTCATTTTATTCTTTTCATGCATCTTGTTGGCTTTTCATAAATATATGATGGTCCTTGGTTTTCTGTGAATATTTATTGACAGATACTTTATACATAATCATCAGATATTGGTTTAACTAGCAGCTAAGAGTTTTCTTTGCAATTAAGTCCATCTCTTCAGCAGATCTTGTACATGGAAGTCTTATTTTAAGCTTCGAGTTTGTCCCTTAAAGAGCATAGATAACTAGTAGGCAGGGCTAGGACATTTATGGTTATGAAAAGTTAAGTGCTTGACTGATGAAGACTATTAATGTTAAATGGAATATTTGTTTTATAAAATATAATTTTTATTATTGTGGAAGCCTAGAGTTACTTCATGTTCTTTTTTACTTCTCTCTGTCATTCCAACATATGTATTAGACATTATGATAATTTTCTAGGTATCATTGGAGCAGAAACCATTACTGGGGAAATCACATTTCTAATAGTTGGGCTGCCTAAGCCTGAGGTTCCTCAGCTGACACAAACCTACTGCATTTGTACAGCATGCGATCGAGCCCTTTCTTGTGGCAGAGTAAGGGGGAACCAATGCAAATAGAAGGTTCATGTTACTTGCTATGCCATGCGTTATAAATCCCTTCTTCCGCCCCTGGAGAATCTTGTGTATTTCTGCCAGCCTCCATGAGACTGTGGCCTGCTAACTTGGTGACGTTTCAAGTGAAGTAAAATGTGACACCCTCCACAATGAATTAACTAATTTAAAAAGCAAAACACATTTAATCTGCCTGCACCGAGTAGTAACACAAATCCAGATATTTTCAGTAAGCATACATTAGTCTTTTAATTATTTCTGTCTTTTCACATTAGTGGTGAGTTCCATGAACGACTCAGCAAAATTGATAAGCTGAAAAACAGGTATGAAATTGTCACTGTGGTTATGCTGCCTCCTGAAGGAGAAGAGGAGAAAACGCACGCCTATTATGTGATAAAGGTAATCTCATTGATCTAGAGGAACAGCACCAAGTGGGCTTTCTTTGTTAGTTCATTTACAGTGATCTGGAGTTTAAAGAACCATTTTGAAATTTTCTCTAAAAATTGTAGTTATTCACTTAGAGGCATTAACTACTGC
Source organism: Chinchilla lanigera (assembly GCF_000276665.1). Lineage (NCBI taxonomy): Eukaryota > Metazoa > Chordata > Mammalia > Rodentia > Chinchillidae > Chinchilla > Chinchilla lanigera. The sequence goes on along the minus strand of NW_004955420.1, from coordinate 9,697,207 downwards.
ACTTAAGGGCTAAAACATCAGTTGTGAGATGCAAATACCAAAGCACTATCAGTTCTATGTACCTCCAGTCCCTGAGGCCAGAGCACTGCCGTGATTCCCAAATCTATTGCTCAAAACTGCTCCACTCCAGGGTAGGTCATCTACTTGACCCCTCTTCCTTTAACACATTTTTTTTTTAACACTTCAGCATGCATCTGACCACTAGTTTAACATGTTGAAGGCTTTTTCATTGTAGACAGCTGCTTTCATGCCAAACGAAGGACAGTAGCATCCTCTGTAGCTACATCACCCTGAATCTTAAACTCCACTTTCCCACTGCAGTCCTGGTAAGCAGCTGTCCATACAGGAAGAGGGCTGCTCTTTGCCCTCTCATTACACAGGAGACATAGCAGGTGAAACTGCATTCTGATGTTTGAGAGTTGCTTGCCATCCCATGCTTAATTACCTCTTAATAACCAGTAAGAAATCCAGAATGATAAGGAATTGGATGTCTTTCTGAATACTGCATAGTTTCCTACTGAAAATACCTGAGCAGGTCTGATTTCCTTTATAGAAACATCCCGGGAATTATTCAACACACTACAGCGTTTCTGTGTATCACACATGGGTAAGAGATCTCCCAATTTACACCTTCACAAGATGGTCCTTGTGGATACTCTGTACTTCTACATATCCCCTTAAACTCCAAAGTTTTCTTGTGTGGTCCTTTCTCAAGACTGCTTCGAACACATACACTAAGGGTGGCATGCTTGCCACTTTTCTGGAAATTCTGCCTAACCTATGGGAAATCAGTTCTCGCCAAGCTTTCTTAGAGCTTGTTGGTCTGTAGTACTTCAAGCATCTACCTAACACTAAGGGGACATTCCTCCTCCCAAGCTTTAAAGGTTTTCATAAGGCAAGGGGTAGGCCCTAGTTTGTTAGGTGTTGGGGAAAATGTACACCTTGCAATTTCAATTAAGTTTCTCTACCAACAAAGGCAGTGGTGGTTTACCTACAGTACTGATGCTAAAGCACTTGTGTACTCAGCTTGTTTTTACCAAGATGATCCTTAATAAGTTACTACTTGGGGCCTGTTTCTTCACTTGCAATATGAGGGCTGAAAGTTACCTTTGTTGGGAGAAATAAATGAGAAAATGTACTCAAAGCCTTTAGGACTGTGCCTGACACCAAGTAAACTCTCGTGAAATGTTAGCTATTACTGTTACTGCTATGATAGTGAGTTACTCTGCCCAGAAAAGCCACTGCAAAACAAAGCCACACTGAAAAAAATTCCCTTCTAATTGTTTGCTTTCCTGCTGCAATGACAGATTACTAGCTTCAACAGAGACTGACCCATGAAGTCTGAAATATTGATCTGGCCTCACATAGTAAGTTTGTTGACCTCTTACTTAAAGCTGTCGTAACTGCAAGTTAAGCTGCAACTTCTAGTAGTTACAACAGTCTGGATGTCAAGTGTCATTAGCTAGAGTGAAATTCCATCTTCTGCTCAGCAGTCGAGGTCAAGATGAATGTGCTGGCTAGGCGGCTTCTTCAGAGGGTTGGGAAGGAGAATGTTTTGTGCCTCTGCCCTATTTTCTGGTGGCTTACTGGCAGTCTCTGGTGCGTCCTGGCTTGTAGGTACATCACCCTGATGCGTCTTCACCTTCACATGGTGTTCTTCCTGTCACCAGACTTTCCTCTGTACACATCTGTCAAAGTTTCCTATTTCTGCCAGACATTATACTTTACTCCATTAAGGACCACCTTAATGACTTAATCCACAAAGACCCTATTTCCAAGTAAGGTAATAGGGTACTGAAGGTACCTATAGGTACTAATAAATGCGGTACTGAAGGTTAGGACTTCAATGTCTTTTTCTTTACAGACATAGCTCGACTCTGTGTTTTTGGTTTTGCAGTAGTCTACAGCCTATGGGGCATGCATACATGGCTTTAACCAGTTTTTTTATCTTGCAGGATCTAACTCCTTTTTAAAAGCTAGGCTGAAAAATATAATTAACAACCAATGATGAACTGGCAAATTTCAAATCTTATTTCCAAGTTCCTCTTACTTGGTACAGGGATTTAATTTTGACTATAATGTAATGGAACTGTCCAACTGAGGTACTTGAAAGTGCTTTGAAATGTTAAAAGGTTATTTAAAAAATTTCCAAATATCCAATTTTCTAGGCCAGATATCCAGTACATAATCTGACTTTAGAGGCAAAATAACTTTAGAACTTCAAGGTATACTATGGAATTAGGTCAAGAATTACAGGATGAACAAATATTTGAAATGAAGGAACCATGTTCAAAAGGGGAGTGAGTGACTCAATTCATGGGTAGTTAAGCCACAATTAAAATCTGAATGTTCTGGTTGAGTTCTACTCACTCTCCCACTACACTATACACCAACTGAAATGGGTACCACATCTACACTGAAAGGAATTAGGTATCTTATCTGACAACTTTTATGTTTAGTTTTTGCTAAGCTTTCAACACATAAATTGAACATATTTATGGGGCACTGTGTGATGTTCCTATCCATGTGTACAATCTTAACATCAGAGCAAGCATCTTTCCTCAAATATTTATCCTTTGTGGCTTTTATTATATGTGATAAAAGTATGTATAACATGTTTTGAAAACTAATAAATACCAGTGAAAATGTTAGGAACTGAAATGTTACTAATGAAACATCTTTCTCATTGACTACATTCTGGTTCAAATACATACTTCGGGATTCAATTTAAAAATCAGTTTTGACGAAAAATTGACTTTGTGATCTGTTCATTTAGCACTGGGAGCTGAACCCAGGGAGCTTGGACTACATCTTCAGCCCATTTTAATCCCACCCGAGGAAGGGTCTTGCTAAATTGCCCAGGCTGGCCTTGAACTCAGAATCCTACTTTAGCCTCTGAAGTACCTGGGATTATAGGCTTGATTGACTTTCCATGGAAATTCAGGACCTACATACCTCCTTAACTGAAATATTTAATGTGTTTACCTGTATTGTAAGGAAGAAGGCAATGTTTGTAACACTGGCGAGAATTTCAATAGAAATAGTATTCATTTCCAGTTAACATTAGTTAACTGCCAGTAGTCATGGTCGTTTTGTCCAGAATAGAGAAGCATTTGCCCAGGTGATGTCCTAGAACTTGTGCTATCATGCCCAGCTTTATGTCGTTTTAATTATGTGCGCACGGTACTCCAGTCAACCTCTAATCCGAGAAATTCTTGGGAACTGTTTGGAAGAACTCTAGAAACCCGTACCCAGGGAGTTACCTTGGTAAAAGATCGCTGAGTACTGCACATCAAACTCCAAGGAAGCTTTGGTTTGGTGACTTATGTTTTCTTCTGGGACAGCATTTATCATGATGACTTTTTTTTTCTATTTTACAAAATTCGTAACGAAACACACCCAGGACATTATTATTTTTCAGGATATACTTTGTTCATTTTTTACTTCATCCCAAGATTTGAAATGATAGTATTCCTGAACTTCTTTCAGGCTAAAATTTAATACCTACTGTGGAACCCCTCTCCAGTGACCTCTTTTTCTCCTCTCAGTAAATTCCACACTGCTTCACTTGGCAACTGTCTGCTAGAGTTATATGTAAGTTGTGGGTAATTACTGTATTTTCATCACAGTTTTTGTATGCTATGTTTCATAATTTGAAGGCTTTAGGATTTGGTCTTCTACTCTGAATCACATACAAGAAATAAATGCCCGGGACCACATGTAGGCCCTAAGGTAAACTGACACTGTTTTGAATATACTGTCTGCTTCAAAGATAGACCTTTCCCTTATGAAAATAACTTTAACTATTTCTGTACCTCACAGGCTGCTCAAGAAAGAGAAGAACTTCAAAGGGAAGGCGACAGTTTGGATGCGAAGATCAACAAAGCTGAAAAAGAAATCTATGCTCTCGGAAACACCTTGCAAGTGCTGAACAGCTGCAACAGAAATTACAAACAATCTTTTAAAAAAGTGACTCCATCTAGTATGTAGGAGTTATATATATCTATATTTATATAGTGAAAGCTGATATTTACTTAAGAGGAATACTAGTGAAACGTGGAGAAAGTGCACTGTGTTTCACTGGGTCAGAAAAATCAACCACCCTTCCCCTCCCCTTTTGTGTAATTAGCCTGATAAGGTATAAATTATTAGTGTGGCATATCACTGCTCTCGGAATTAATTTTAAATCTGAAGAAAGTGTGTTGCTGCTGTACATTAACCAAAGAAGTGGCTATTACATTCCTGTATGGCTTTTCCTCAGGTAAAAGGAATTTAACCTTTCATATCAAAGAAATGTTAGAAGTTCAATATATATAATACTTTAAGATTGCTTGCTGCGTAGTATACTGAAAATTCAAATTACATAAGTTCTCTGAATTCTAGGTGATGAGTATCAGATAAAAATTCAACTAGAAGAACAAAGAAGAGCTGCTGATGAAAAATACAGATATAAACAGAGACAAATCAGAGAACTTCAAGAAGATATCCAGGTAAATTCTATATGCTTGTTAGAAAGGAACACTTGATAAAAACCACCTATCATTATTACCACTTCTAGTCTCTAAATCTTGCACAAAGAAGACAGTTACTTAGAGGCTCTTTAGGGAGATAGTAGGGCATATGGGTCTAACTTAAAGGAGACTCATACTTGTCCATTTAAACAAGTGATGGCAGTATTAGGCAAATCAGTTAAAATCCCATTCTAAGCACTGACGATTATTTATTAGTTGATGGATTACAGCTAGCAAATTATCATATGTTCACCAATTTAGTATCTATTTAATGAACTTTTATTTAATTCCTGAAAGATCACATTAAGGTTGCTTCTGAAAGTTTAAAAGATAAAAATAATCTAAAGGAAATCACCAAAAGACAAAAGAACATGTGCTGTAAGCAGGCCCTCTCTGTAAAAACTTTTTAACAAAGAAAATTCAAAGGACACATATAAATTGTGAATCTGAACTATATGCATTTTAGTAATTGCTTGCATTATTTTTTCTAAGTATGATTAAAATACTTTTCCATGGAATTATATAAAAAACTTAATCCACAAGACCAATACACTGATTTATACACCATATGCATCAAGGTGTGTCACTATATACAAGAATAAATGAACTACGCGAATACTTGACAAATGGCAAATGACAAGTCAGCTTTTTATTCTAATCAATATGTTAAAACTTTTCCAGAGCATGGAAAACACTTTACAACTTACAGAACATTTAGCAAATAATGTCAAAGAAAAGTTATCAGAGAAGCAAGTTTTTGCATCTCAACTACACAGAGAAACTGAGGAGCAGAAGCCAAAACTAGAGAGAGTGACTAAACAGGTATAGTTATGTTTGTACAGTGACTTATATTTACAACTTTTTCAAGTTTAAATGGTAAGATCAAGTCCTTTATCCTTAAAAATTCTTGAATAGGTTTATATAACTTTATTTTACCAACAGTGTGAAAGACTCACAAAAGATATCCGTCTTCTGAAACACACAAAAGAAGAAACACCAGAAGAACAAGACATTAAACTTCGTGAAGTGAAACAATTTCATAAGGTCATCGATGCAATGCTAGCTGACTGTATAGGAGAGAATGCCGAGGTCCATCTTATCCTTCAAACATACTTTAAGCAGGTGATATACATAGTACCTTCGCATTTTTTTTGGTTGGTACTGGGGGTTGAAATCTAGGCTTTGTGAATTCTAGGCCAAGTGCTTTGCCACTGAGCTACATCCCCAGTCTCTAATTTTTTAACACTTAATGAAAATAAAAATTTTTTTATGATGTTCATCATAAAGTAAAATCTAATTTAAAAATTTTTTTTTCCTAAATTCTGGTAGGTCTAATGATTACTGTTCCGTATTTTTCCAGAACGGATTAGAGCTGCCTATCGTTAGCTCTAAAGGCAGCCACCAGAGTTCTGCATCTTCTTCTTCACAGGCTTCCCTGGTATCTCTAAGGTAAGTGGAAGGTTAACTACCTCTTTTAAGTTTCAAAATGGCAACAGAAGTATATACATGGAGAGTATAATTTTTGTGAATAAAGCTGTATTTGGGAAATTTTACACAGTCGGGTTTATTATACTTTATTGTGCTAAGAAGCAAGCTAGTTTTTCCTTCTGCAACTGAATGTTATCAGAATTGTTATCAGGGATGCTTAATCAACACTCTTATACATTGTTGGCAAAATAAAATTTATTAATGATGATCATGATTTTAGAATTTCCAATCTCCTACAGCCAGCAGCTACTTAATACCTTGCAGTAGTTCGTATAGATTTTAAGGAAAAAACAAAGTCCTAAGAAACAGTGCTTAAGTACTTAAAACTGTTTCTTACATAAAGAAGCTAAACTTCTCTGTACTTTCATGAAATATATTTTAAAAACATTTGAATTGTATGCGTTATTTTCCAAATGATCCCACCATTTTATCCTTGCCAACACACCATACTTTTCTCTTCAGCTTAAAGTATATATACTGTTATTTTAATTACTCTTGCAAACTGTTAGTGCTTTTAACTCTAAGAGGCTGCCAAGAGTTGAAAATATTTATCTCACAGAAACATATTTATTGAAATTATGTTCCTATTTCCTTTTTAAAAATTATTTTTGGATATTAATGATCATACTTTTAAAATTTATTAACATGTAATATGTACATTTTCTCTTATGGAATGATAGTATCTTTTTTCAATGGGGGGGTCTATTCAAACATAAATTTGTACTAAACTTATAATTTTTTTCTCTTTTTCCGTTAGGTCCTCTAAGAGTAGCGTAAATGTTTCTGCTTCTCAGGCTTCCATTAAAGTCCTCGAGCTCCGCCTCCCAGACTCTTCCCCAGGAGGCACTAGTTCTAGGCCAGTCAGTGCGAGCACTAGTTCTACTGATATGAAAAGCAACAAGAGCGGCAAATAAACATTACTTTTTTGAACAAGTTTTAAACACAAACACAAAAATCTCCTACCTAATACTAAGTCCCATCTGACTTTTGAGCTCCATATAACAATAGAGGCCTACTGAATAGGGTCAGAAATACAAGATGATCAAAGGTTTTATTCAGTAGAAAATGTAAAAACTGTTGCTTTTAAGGTAATTTTCTTAGTTCCCTACTATTTTATTTTTAGAGAAGGAAGATAATAGCAGATTCTTAATAAAGCTACAAAGTATATAAGCATGGGGCAAATAGTGTTTTTCATTGCAATTTTCATGTTTGTAATGTTAGAATATACTACACGCTTCTAAGGTAACAGAATCTGAGGAAGAAATTTCTGAAGATTCACTGCATATTACAATAAGAAAATTTGTATTTATTTTATAAGATACCCAAATTAGACTTTCTTTATGCAAAGAAATTTATTTCTCAGACAGTTTTTGGGAAAAAAAAAAAATCTGTTAAAGGCAGTTTCTTCTTTTGGTATAATTTTTAATTAAAAAAGAGTATTAACTCCCCCCCTGAAGAAAACTGGTAAGAGAAATACAGCTTAGTAAAAAAAAAGAAAATACAGCTTAAATTTCTAAGAATTATTCTACTCTGCCCTTGCAAGAAATCAAACATATTAAAGATTTTGCTTTAAAATAAGCCAACTAATTATATTTTTTGAGATTCCCTTAATAAACAATTTAAAGAAAGCTAGCTATGATTTGCCATTAGAATTCTACAGATTTATCCTGGAGACAGGTCACCAGATTTAGAATTAGTTTATCCAGTTAATACTTTGTGCCCAGCACTGTGAACTTTTGGAACAGAGTATGACATACCAAGAGATTTCAAACACATGTACTAGAATTTAAGCACATCCTTCAAACCTTGAAAAAAATTCAGCGTGAATGTTATTGTCTTAGCCATTATTCACAAATCCTTCTCAAAAGCAGTAATGTTAGTAAATCTCTCCTGATTTCTTGTTTTGTTTTAGAAATAGCTTACAAAATACAGTATTTAAATCCACAAATTAAGATGGGTAAAAAGCTGGGTAACTTTTTGGCTGAAACGTTGCTCTAAGCATGAGATTCATTTAGAAGTTCTAAAACCTGATTATTATATAGTCATTTTGTTCAGCTAAATTCTTATTCTCAGTTATGTATAAGTTTGTAAATTACCTGGAACTCAAAACATAAAATGTATTCTTGAAGTCAAGAGTTGCATCTTATTACTTGCTTTCTTTGTTCAGTCACTTTGCTATGCTTTCTCCTTTCACTTGTAATATGGAAAATAGTAGCAACTATATACAAGTTTACTGAAACTGGGTAATATAAATGTACAGGGATTGACATACAGTAATTTCTCTACAACTAGAACTATCTACTAAATCGCTATCTAGAGCCTAGCACAGTAATTATGGAATGGTTAGGTTTTTCGGCCAGCATACAAGTTTACATTTAACCCTTAACTAAAATAAGTTTACACTTCAGTATAATAACAACTGGCAAAACACTGAAAAATCCCTCCAAATCTGATCTTAACCCCCAAGTCATTCTTCTAACTTATTTTTGGAAACCAAAACACAGACAGTCTAAGTATGTTCAAACTACAGACATACCAATGCTGAGAAAAATTACTGAAGATGTCACTATGAATTTTTGACAGTTTAATCCCCAATAGTGGTTTTTGTTTTTTCCTTTCTGGGATCAGTTTCCTAAGTATAGCCTTAGAAACAGGTTGGACACTGCTTAAATTTGGTATATCTCAAGAGACCCTGGGAAAGAAGGAACTTTTAAATTCAATCAGCCTAAAAGATAAGGCACTATCTTAACACTGAGGTAAAATGGTATGTGTAAGTTGTAAGCTGTGCTAGAGTTTCTCAAGTTTCAAGGGGCTAGGGCAAGAGGTAGTTTCTGCTTTTTGAAAAGCTCATTATGGCCAGGTCAGGGGCACATACTTGTAATCCCAGCTACTTGGGAGGCTGAGGCAGGAGGATTGTCAAGTTTGAGGCCAACATGAACTACACAGTGAGACTATCTTTAAAAAAAGAAAGGTTGGGGATGTGTAGCTCAATGGTGGAGTGCCTGCCTACCACGTCAGAGGCCCTGGGTTCAATTAATCCTCAGCACTTCAAAACACGACAACAAAAACTCCATTATGTGGAAGTATGTAGGGACAACAGGACTATTAATACACAGAACACTGAGACTCTTCTTGCACAGACTGGTGCATGCGTGAGTTAGCCTACTCCTGTTGCCATCATCTATGTTCCTAACCAGGGGCTCTTCTCCCTGCTCCACTGCAAAGTGAGTTCATTTTCCCACTGGGCTCACACATCACTACACTTTGAAGGACACAAATAAGATTAAATAGTGTTAAAGGTCTGATATTTCACCAGTGGCAAGAAGACAGAAGGAACTGTCTCTTCTTCCTGTATCATTCTTACCTAGACCTTTGTAGATGGATACCCACCTATACCCATCCTGTGTCATCATGAGCGATGGGATTAAAATTCCACTGCCATTTATAAGCTTTTAGAATCTTAAATTACAAAGATTCTAAAAAGCATCATAATCCCAATATTTATACTTATCAACAGCTCCCAAAGAGATTATTATATTTAATACTTTGGGGAGGGTCTTTAAAATCCAAGTCCCTTCCTCCTTTAGCTCCAGCTGAAATTTATTTCTTCTGAGTAAAAAATTTATTCTGAGTAAAATTAAGCTGTGGTTGGCCCAGTCTTTTATTGAGATCTTGAGAAAAGAGGCAGTAAGGGAGGCAAGGTGCTAAGAGTAAGGAAGAAACGTAGAAACACAGGCCAGTCCTAGGCTATTTAAAAACAGGCCTAGCGACTTCCCAACAGAACATATGCAATACTAGGACAGCTCTCTAATTTTCCTTCCCCAGAGGAATAACAGATTTACAGTGTGCTTCTCTACCACTGCTGTTTTTGCTAACAGGATCAGTTTCTATTCTGATCTACTCTTGCCTAGAATACACCAGTGCTTATGGTTAAATTTCTTATGGCCACAGTGGTAACAGTAAGTAAAACAATAATAAGGGACAAATACACAAAACAGGCTCTTAATCAACTTTCCTGGTCTTATTTGAAGGTATCTGTTAAACTGAGTAAAAGCCAGTGAGTGTTCACAGACCACTTTTAATTAAATTAGGCTTTTCAGAGGCAAATTAGTAGGTGCGATCTGTTTTAAAATAAAACTGCAAAAAAAATTAGTAATTAAATGATATAAAATAGTACTCAAGAGACATTCAAACATGCTCTTTCAAAATCTAAGGGCTTTTAATGTAACAGAAAAGAGTAATTTTTCATGAAATGATCCAAGCTTTTAATGCAAATTTAACTTTCTGCCAAACAGCGAGATAGGATGGGCCCAGGAATTTGCATACACCATAATACAATGAAGCAACAATGTTTTCAGAGAATTACCTTCAGTTTAGGTAAAGAAATTTCAATTGTCATAGTAAGAAATATACTGTACATACACATACTCATGGGAAGGCTAAAACTGAACTGTGACAAAGGGACTTAACCTGAATCATAGTTCAGGTAAGCTTTCTCTAATCTCTACAAATAACTTTGGAAGCAAACATTTCTGCATCAGATTGCTATGATTAAAATACACTAAAATATTTAGTAGCAGTGCTTAGTATAATGGTACAAATTTCCTTGAAATATTAGTTTTTTGGCTTATTTCCTTTTTCTTTCTCAAATTCAGCTATCTGATTAAATATATTGAGTAAATTTTGAGGTAAATTTTTTTTAACTTTGCTTTCTGATTGCTCTTTGCTACTTAATCCATCTTCTTCTGGAACTTGTGTTCTGTTATCTTCCCTAGAACTGTCCTCTCTTTCATAATCTCCTTGACTGCTGTTTAATCGGTACCTCTGCTCATGTCTACTGGAATCATGTGATCCAGGATAAGTGTATTTCTTGTGTTTTTCACCTGACCTCCACGAGTAGTCTGAACTGGCGGGTGAAGTGGAATACCTCGTGGCACCTGGCTCCCACCTTCTGTAATGCTCTTTTCTTCCCTCTATGTCTCTTTCAAATCTCCTATAACCGTATACTTTGTCCTCTGAATTCCTACAGATGGAATCTGAGGAATTTCTTCTACTAGAAAAATGTCTTTCTGATTTATACGGTTTTTCTGTTTTGCTACCACCTGCCTGGGTTTTATAGCTATTATAAGAATCTCTCGGATCTTCAGACCTACCTCCAAAATCATCCGGTCTTTCAACTGAAGATGGAGAGAGAGGGCATCTAACTTTCTCTTTTACCTGTGTCTTTGGATACTGGAACTTATCCTGCTTTTCCAGTAGTTTTTCCACCTCTTGTTTTTGATTAAGAAAAGATGCTGAAGTGTTACTTGGAACTGGGTAGCACTCATCTTTCCTACTCTGATCTACCTGACTTGAGGATGCCCTAGATGCATGCCTTTTGGAGCTGCGAGAAGACTCTGAACGGGTCCTCTTATGTTTCTTATGCCTTTTGTGATCAGAAGACGAAGAGGATGAGGATGAAGAAGAGGAAGAAGAAACAGATTCATCATCAGATGAAACACTTGAAGAAGATGATGATTTTCTTCTTTTCTTCTTTAGCCTAAAAACATAGTTAACTCATCAGGTATGTGAAATACAAAAATGTTACTAAAGTTCATAAAGATTTTGATCCTGTTTTCCTTTCCTTAGAGATTTCCTTTTGGGGGCCAGGGACATAGTTCAGTGGCATAAGCGCCAGCCTGGCAAGCACAAGTCCTGAGTTTGATTCCAGGTACTTAAAAAAAAAAAAAAAGCTAAAAAAAAAAAAAGATTTCCTTTTGTGGGGTGTACCAGGAATCAAACTTAATACCTTTCGCTTGCCAGGCAGGTGCTGTACTACTGAGCTATATCCCCGGTCCTTGAAGATTTTGACCGAGCTGTAGCTCACACAATAATATACAAATGAAAAATGATATAATGATTTCAGTTACTACAAAATCCAATTTTACCATCAAACATGACTTCTGGAAAAAATACCTGTGCCGAGGTGTGTCACTGTGAGCACACTGCTCATTTGTGAAAGACACAGCGACACTTCTAATATTAAAAACTTAAGACTAAATGAAGCCAAAAGGAAAATATTTCAGTTTTATATATGGCTACCTCTCGCTTCACTCAGCTCTTTGTCAGGCACTGTCTTGTGCATGGTAGATGTTTAATTGTATCTTGGACGCACCAATTATGACAAGCAAAAATATCTCCAGACATTGGCAGATACTATCTCGAGAACAAACCACCCCTAGCTGAAAACCAGTGCTCTACTTATAAAACATTTCTAACATCCAGATAATTAAAATAACTTATTCTGTAGTTTAATTCTAAGATTAATTTTCTTTTCTTTCACAGTTCTAGTTTCATATTCTACTTTGGTTAGAATCTTTTATAGAAAACTGTATGGAACATATACTTGCTGAGAACTCTTAACAGGTATCATTTAAATGATTTTTTTTCTTACTTACTTTATTTCCATATGGCACTTTGGGTTCAACTCAGTAGCTGCTTAAGTTAAAATACTGAAGATTATAGTTTACCTTTTCTCCTCTTTTAAGAGCTTACGCAACTTTTCTGCACTTGTTTCTATTTTCTTTGTTTTCTGCTTTTCTTCTTTTTCAGCTTGCTTTTCTCTTAATTCCAAAGATTTCTTTTAGAACCCAGATATCAGAAAAAACCACACGTTAAAAATAGAATATACAAAACCCAGTATTTAAGAGACCACCCCAAACCAGAAACCCAATTTGGTATGCCCAAATCACCATAAAGCCACCATTAAGGAAGTATTTTGTAACATAAAAAAATTATACAGATGTTTGGCATTAATCATTAAAATGGCCAGAACAGTATTGAGGACCATATTGCAGGTGGTATCCCATGAAAAGAGGGGAAGCCATTGCAGTGGTACCAATGACCCAGGGTGCAAAAAAGGATAAAAATAAAACATAAAGAATTATTTTTAAAAATTGAAAAATTTAAAAAGGATGCAAAGTTTACAAATAAAATTCAAATGAAGACATTCCATTAAGGTGAATTGGGGTTGGGAACACCATGTTCAAATACAAACCATTTTAAAAATAGCACAGCCCAGTTGGATGCATGATTACATAAGAAATCATTTTCCAGTTTGTGGATGGGGATGAGCAGCACCAGATGTCACAGACACAGCAGCAATGGTCCAATTCAGAAGAAAATGCATGAGAAAACATCATCATCAGTATTACAGGAAAAAGCATGTTAAATGTCTCAAAAAGGTTTTCATAATTAGCTCAATTATAGTATCAATAGTGGTAACTTTATAACTATAGTTCTAGGTAAGCTCACTACAAACTACAGTTCTCAAAACCACATACTGCATTAGGAACTTTCCTAGAGTTATTTTGAGTACACTTAAAAAAGAAGCAGCACCATGAAATAATGTCAAACCCAATACAGAAAATTGCACTTAAAAAGAAATTTTCATAATGCTGCACTTAAGAAATCTAGAATATTCTTCCCTAGAAGAAAATTCTATTTTGGCATTATTTTTAGTATCACTAAATTTCTAAGAGGAAATAAAGAATCACCTGCATATATTTATGTAGTTTCTGCAAAGCATCCTCTGCATCTTTAAAAGTCTCATCCAAAGCCAAAGCTTTCTTATAGTAACTTTCAGCATTTAGAAACTTCTCCTCTTCTTCTAACCTGAATTTGAAAGGAAGATTTAGCACTTTAAAAGCAACAAAAGTATCCAAATATATATGTAGGCCAGAGGCTTATATGACAGAACTTTTAGAGAAAAGCCATGATTAGCAAATTATTCTCCAAAATGAACAAGATCTAAATCATAGGCTTCTTACTGTAAATTATTTGGTAAAGTGGTCACAAGAAATAAATGAAAATCCACTGCTAGTTTTTTGGGGTATTTTCATGTCTTTTTGATACTGGGTCTCACTATGCAGTTCAGGCTGGCCTTGAGCTCACTTATGTAGCCTAGGTTGTTCTCGAATTTGCAACGATCCTCCTGGCCTCAGCCTCCTGAGTGCTGGGAATACAGGTGTGTACCACCATGCCCGGCCACTAGTAATGAAATAGTACTGGCACACTTTCGTAGAATTATAAGAAAACACATGATAAACTGCTACCTGTAAATTTAGTAGTCTTGAGTGTTAGCACAGAACTATATAGGCTATTATTTCCTAGTAGTTTATGGAAATTTTTCCTTTCTACCGATTATTTTTTTTTTTTTTTTTTGTCCAAAAAAATCCATTAAAGTTCTGTGGAAATAAGCAGACACACATACTCCATAACCAGTCTGTGGATATAAAGCTCACAAATCTATGCTGTAAAAAAATTAAGTTTGAAAAGTATTGATAAAGAGCAGTGAAAGGACTCTGCAAAATGCTTTTAGTTCATAGAGAACAAATGCGGTCAGTTCTGTGTTGGCAGAATAGACTTAGGCAGACAAGGACCAAGTCAAAGATGGCTAACAGTTCTGGCTGGGGTAACTGGCTGATGCTCACTCAGATGGTCACCAAACACAGGTAATAAGACAACTACATCTCCATAGGCACTAGCTATTTACCTTCTGAGAAGCTAATCCAATCACTATTGAGAGGTTCATATAAGTTAAAAACAAGTATGCAGAATCTCATTAATTTGGAATTTCTAATGATTCAGACTAAAGTTATCATTCAAACAGGAATTAGTCAAATACATGACACAGAAAAGAGATGATCTATTTTTTAAAAAATTAATACTAGAATATAATCATGAAATGGGATTTTAATTATTAAAGTAGACTGTTACCAAATTATTTATGTTTGAAGTATTACATTTCTTCAAAATAATCTATAAATCACACTGGTCTATCAGTCACTAAATCTTTTGATACAGCTACTATGCCAAACATTATTTCAGTAATTCTGTTTCAGTGATTCTGAACTGAGTGAGCTACAGATGCTATTTCCTTACATAAAGTTTGAGCTTTTATAGTAGTTGGTTGAATATGAGACCTACTATTAACAAAATCTGACACTTACTGCCCTCCTCTTTCTACAAGTGTCTGGCAGAGGTATTTTCGTGCATTCCTGTGAGTTGGACAATTTTCTAATGCAAGCTCAAAATCTTCTATTGCTTTGTTCAGACTTCCTTTGGTTGCGTATCTGAAGACATTAAATAAAATTAGAGATATTTACCCTGTGAGCTATTTATAAATCTTTTTCACATTTACTTAACACTTTTAAAACCTGTAATTCACTTACAATGCTCCACGAGCTACCAAAGCTTCCACATTTTGTTTGTCTATTTCCAGAGCTTTATTGTATTCATTCATAGCATCCACATGACGTCCAACCTTAAAATAATCAACTCCAATCTTCACACTTTAAAAAAATAAAATGTTAGTATAAATATATCCTAAAGGCAAATGTCTTCAAATCTGGCAAACATTTAGTTTTCAAAAATACTTTCAACATACCTAAGAAGCACTTTGCTTTTTAATATTTTCATAACGAACATTTATAGAACATAGATATTGATACGGTTCTTTTTGCAAAAAACTGAAAATACTGAATGAAATTGAGGTCTAATAGTTACAACATAAGAGCAATGTATTATCTATCTAAAAAGTTAATGTGAAAAGACTCTTAATTCACATATAAACCAATTCTGGTCTTAATGATGACATGAAAATGCTGGCTTATCCTAACCTTTAGACTAAAGATTTTGTGAAAACAATCTTCATACCATTTTAAAGCCCAAGATGCAGACTGTTTCTTTCTTAATGCAGAAGCAAAATCATCTTCAGAGAAATTTTTGCTATTAAAGAAAATAAAAGTTGGAACAATAAATACTTTTTAAATAACTACATTTCACTTTGCCTGACAGGCCCTCAGCAGTGAGTACATCCTAAGCAAGAGATCTGTAATTAATTTATACAGCAAATATGATTAAACTGTCAAAAATATTATGTACAAAATAGATTTGTAAAGCATAAAACATGTGATACAGGTCCAGGAGATGGGATCCCGTTTATTCAACCTTGGCAATATTCTCTTGCTAGGCTTAGGATGCTCAGTATGTTTTTTAGCTATTCATTTAAGTTTGGCACCCCCTCCCCCCACACCACCTAAGAGAGCAACACTGATGTACTGTACCTTTGTAGGCCTCTCATTAAAGACGGTGGATTAGATTCATCTATTCCTAGTTTTTCTAGGAGGAATTCAACTACTCCTGGATTAACAAATCCCAAAGAATTCTGCATGATATTTTCATAGGATTCCAAAGAATTACTATTTAGCTCAACACTCCTCCTTAAAAAAAAAAAACAAAAACCACAAAAATATAAAAATGAGTAAAATTATTAGTACATACCATTTCTTTTAAAGAAATAGCATTATTTCTACCTTCTACCAAGTCTAAAGGAATTTAAAGTTTATAAAAATACAATGAGGACAATTTACAGTAAGACAAACTAAAATTCCATGTGTGAGAAGTTTCACAAAATATACTATTTTAATCCAAGAAACTTGCAATGAACTGCTTCTCAAACAGTTTGGATAAATACCTGTAATACAGAGGAAGCTCTTCAGAAGTAATTACACCTAGTTTAATACTGGATAGGTGTGGTGGAAGAGATGAGCTATACAGAGACACCGCAAGCTTTTCATGGTACCTGTCAATATCCTTGATTCCAGCTTAAAATGAAATAAAAAAAGAGAACTAAGCCCAAAGAAAAATGTAAACCAACATAAAAATATATAAAAATTGTTAAACACTACCCCATTAGGCTACATTGTAAAAATTGATTAAAAAAAAAAACAAAAAACCTTCGTTTTTTTTTTTTTCCTTTTTTTGGTTTTTTGGGTCTTGCTATTGTAGTGCAGACTGGCCTTGAACTCCCTATGTAGCCCAGGCTGGCCTTGAACACCCCATGATCCTCCTGCTTTAGCCTCCCAAGTAAGTGCTGGAGTACAGGTATGCACCACCACACCCGACTTCAGTAAAAAAAATTTTAATTGTTGACTTTTTATTAGTAGAACGAAACTGAGCACCTCGAATGATGTCGCCAGTTTGGTAATATGATAAAGGATCTCCATGGTTACTGTGAGAAGGCACATCTCTTAATGGGCAAAGAGCCTGGAATGAGAAGTATTTGAAAACAGCAGACATTTCATTCTTCAGTGAGATTAGTTATCTTCTTTTAACTGCTCAGTACTAATAACTGACATGAATATTAAGAAACAGCAAAAACCCAACCTGTTTACTTTTTAACTGACATATAATTTATGTATTTATAGGGCACAGTCTGATAATTTAATACATTTATACCATGTGTAATTACATTAAGATAATTAGCATTTCCAAATTATTGTTTTTCTTTCCAAATTATTTCTTTGTGCTTAGAGCCTCAGGACCCCTCTGGTAGCTCTTCATAAAATATACATTCATTAGTACTGCACTATAGAACACTAAAACTTATTTCTCCTATTTAACTGTGTGTCAATTTCCTTCTACCTCCCCCAATCCCTGTCAGACTCTGCTAACCACTATTCTCACTTGAGATCAACTTTAGCTACCATACATGAATGACAACATGTGGTATTTGTTTTACTGTGTGTGACTTGTTTTACTTAACACAATGTTCTCTACTTCCATCCATTTTGCCACAAAGGACAATATTTCATTCTTTTTTATGGCTGAATAATATTTCATCTGTTCATCTGCCAATGGGCGTGTTGGTTTAGCTAAGTTTAAATGCAGGTTTTAGTTATAAATAATTTCCATATATAAATATGGTAAAACTTGTTTTCTGGCTCAGTTTGAAAACTATAAATTGCACAAAACTTTCTATTAGATTTAGGAACCAAATACAGATTATAAAACAAAAAGACATTTTGCACTTGTAAAAAACAGAATTGTGCCCAGAAGGTGTACGGTGTCCAATAAAAATGTAACGTGACTTCTCCAAAGTTCTGTTTTTCTTCCTTTTCATTTTCCTGGACAGTCAGAAAATCTGAAACCTTTTAAGATGTCATTTCAAATTGTGGACTATTCATCTAGGGCAAAATATCTTATTATAATGGGCAAATCTCTTACTTTTAATTATTGAAAGTATATAAATGAACTTTTCTGAATTATCCAAGTATCTCATGGAAATATTAAATGATTATGTTCCACTAGAATATAACTGCAGAATACCAATCGACCTCACCATGTCCGCTGATCTCTGAGCATGTAGAAAAGGAAACTGCCCTTGCAGAGTCCAAAAAAAACCCCAAAACCAAAAATGGAGGAAGAAACTTTTTTTCCCAGTTAATACTTCCCAAAATACCCAGGAAGTATACTTCAAAAAACTGAAAAAAAAAAAAAAAAAAAACCACATCATTTTTGGAATGAGATAACCATCAAAAAGAGGAAACTGAAAAGCTAGTAACTTACTGTGATTTCTAAGTGGGATATGTCTCTCATGATTCCACTTCCTAAACAGATTAACACCATGAAAAAACCAAATTCCCGAATGGAGCTAATTCTTCCAATTACTATATCACCACGCTCGATATCTCGGAAAAAAAGTTCTCTCCGATCCATACTAGGTATCTCCATGAATTGCTCTAAAGGCGGCATGACTGCAAAATGCTCTGCAAAAAATAATTACAACCGTGAGTTTTGATTTCCATTCGATTACAATCATACAGTTTTGATTTCCCTTTCACCTGAAATACCGTTAAACCAACCATTCAATCCTAAAAAGATTTCAGGACTAAACTCACCTTCATTGTCTTCATGAACTTCAGACGTCCCAGGTGCATCTGATTTCCAGGAAAGCGCAAAGAGCAGATCTGCTTTTTTGGAGATGAATTTTTGTATTTCGACATTGTCGTATCTCTTCTCTTTTCTTAAAAAGAACACAATTTATGAATATTAGTTTATCTGTAGAACCTTTTGCATCCAAACTTCTGCTTATGGCTTTCATTGCCCAATCCGCTCTAGGCTCGAGGTCTTACATCCTTGGACAGTTTTAACCAGGAATTCGCGTACTCGTCAACCTGGAGGTGGAGGGCGGGGAAACTTAACAAGTGACGCCTCCAGCTCCGGAGATAAAAGCCCAGGGGACTTTAGTTAAGAAATCAGCGCCGGGCGGAGCAGCGCCAGCGAGGTTGAAGTTCAGCCAGCGACGCGCACGCACGCACCGGAGCGCCGACCCTCCTGCACCCAGCCCTCCGCACCAGCGAGGCAGTGCTCTCGCGGCCCGGCTCGCCTGCGGCTAGGCGCAGCCCTGCGCGGCGGCTGCGGGCCCGCACTGGGTCCCCTTCCCCGTCTCGCTGTCCCATTACCTGCCCTGTAAATGCTGCTGCGGCGGCGGACCCCGAGCGGGCTCCGCCGCCGACCCCAGGAGGCTCCGGAAGTGCGGGTTGTCCTGCTGCTCGCTCCGGAGTAGAAAGAGCAGGGACGGCCCGTGGCAGTTCAGGGACTGCCGCAGGAGGTCCCGGTCCATGACTAGAGACTGCAGGCCCGCCGGCAAGTGGGCAGCGAGGCCCCCGTTCTACGCCCGCTACATGAGCTGGGTGATCTGTGAAGCTAAGGCAGCAGCCTCAAGGTAGCCGGAAACACACGGCACAGTCTACAGTAAGCCCGCCTCTCCCGGAAGTATTCGGAGCCGCCCCCAGAGGTAGCGGGGCGGAGATCTCGCGAATCCGGGCGAGACTACGGAAGCCGGAAGGAAAGGGCTAAGGAGTTTGTGTGAATGACTGATGTGAGAAACTTGCCTTAAAAAGATTTATTGACGTTATTAGGTAGAAGTAGCCCGAGTTGTACTGTAGGGTGACCAATTCATCCCCGTATTTACAGAGGCCAAGGTAAGAACTCCAGGCTAGTGGCACAAGATCCTTCCCTCACAGTCCTTGCTGCGTTGATAAGTCCCTACGACAGGAAAACAGCTGCCCTCGAAAAGTTTCCTGATAGACTAAAGAGCGGAAGAGAGGAAAGGAAATAACATTAAAAAGCGAGTTGTGTTCACCGTTGATACCCCATTTCTAATAACGATTTTAGAATTATGAAACCGTATACCTTTAATGTACAGACATACTGTTCTAGTTTTATAGCTTTATCCTATTAGATCAGAAGCTGTATTCATCGAGGGGGTATTGAGTGCCTATACAGAGTAGTGACAGTGAGAAACAAGTGTACTCAAAACTCAGACTGGGGGCTTTATTTTTTTATTTTTATTTTTTTGTGGTACCGGGGATCGAACTCACAACCTTGCGCTTGCCAGGCAGGTGCTTATGCCACTGAGCTATATCCCCAGCCTCCTGGGGGCTTTATTTTTGCTTAGTGCTTGCATTGAGTGGCAGTAGCCACAGTAGTGAGGTGTCAATGACAACTTTGTTCTTCACTTCCTGAATGTCACTCCCACTGCAGAAAGTGAAGATTCACTGGATCTTTGACAGGAGTGGAAGTGGAGAGAAGTGAGGGAATTAGTCTTGCATCTCATTTGGGAGAAACTAGCTCATATGGAGTTTCACGAGGTGGACATATAAAGGAAACACTATTTTCATTTCTGCTTTTATAACTTTAAAATTTTCTCTAAGAAACTACCACATGAAGGGATATGAATAAGTGAATATGTGTTTGGGCGGGTAGTAAGTGTGAGAAATGGGGAAGGAAGAGTATCCAAAATAGTTCTTTGATGTCTGGCTCCTAGGCCATTCCCTTTCTAAAATTTTATATATATATATATATATATATATATATATATATATATATATAATCTATTTCCTTTAATAGATACCACTGTAGACCCTGGAGATACAAAGATGAAGGAAACAGGATGCAGGAACACTATGGTTCTTGAATGGTTCACAGTCCAGTGGGGGAGTAGACTTAAGAAATAAGTATGGCACAGTGGTAAGTTCTGTAGTTGTGGACTCCTACCAGGCTGTCTGCTTATCAGGCTGATCCCTTTTCTCTGGAAAGAGCAGTAATGGCACTTTCCAGTGAGGGTTTGGGAGGAGCGGGGAGAGCCAAGTATGTGTAGTTCAGGAGGAGAAAAAATATATAATTAAAGGAGTAGAGTTGCAGAAAAAGTCAGATGCATTCTGGAGACCAAAAGTGTGACACTGAGATAGGTAGGGATATTTTAGTTGAGAGGTGTTTTCATTGTGTAAGCTTATCATTTCAGGAGGGCTACAGACTGATAGGAAGAGACCCCTTGCCTCCACTATGTGCAGGTGCACACACACGGATAAAATTCATGATTTATTTAGCAGAAAACAGAAAATTGAGTGAAGTAGGGTAGCTGTATCAAGCAGGAGCAGAAGCAGTGTATTTCAGTGTAACTTTTCTTGGCTCTCCAAGTTTTCCCAGGTAACATGAACTAGTTTATTTGCTGAAGATAGTCTTCTGTTTAATGTCAGAAATTTCATATTATCATTTGTAAAGGTCATACAAATAACCTATGACTTTAGAAGAAAAATTTCTTTCTGGTTCTTGATACTGATAGAAGCAATTTCAACAAGGCTTGATCTTCATGTGAGGGATGAGGTTTGTTTCAGGGAAGGCAAATACCCACTAAGAGCCTAGAGGTCTGTTATGATATGTTTAACTTGTTTTTCAGCAACTTTTTAAGACTCGTCTTTTTTTAAATAATAGAACTTAAGTGAGGTGAAGTTACAGAAATTTCCCATATACACAAGGCATGATCGAAAGATATGGTGAATATTTAAATTTAAAAGTTAGTATGATAAAAGACACACTGCCATTAATTCCCCTCAAAAATTTCTTCCTTGCTGTGAATACACTTATCCTATCATTCTTGCCACTTTCTGAAGCAGTTCTAAAGTCCTCTTTCATGAATATCTTTTTTGCACTGTTGTGGCTGCTTTGATATCGTGACTGATTAAAAAATGTTTACCTTTCATGGTCATTTTTACTTTGGAGAGGAGCCAGAAGTTGCACAATGCCCAATCTAGTGAGTAAGATACATAAAGGCACACCATAACGTTTCTATGCACCTGTATTTCTGTTGAATGGGGCTCAGTATCAGCATTCACTGTATTTTCTATTACACCTCATGCGGATATTCACAAAAAAGACATCTAGAACTGTTTCAGAAAGTGACAAGAATGATGGGATAAGTGTGTTCAGAGAAAATGGGGGAATTTTGAGAGGGATTAGTAGCAATGCATTTTTTGCTGAAGGAATTTTTTAAAAATTTAAACATTCACTGTGTATTTTGATCACCCTTTGTATTCTGCTGCTACACATGCATAACCTTCCCCCATCATCAATATCCCCCAGAGTGGTACATTTATTGCAACTAATAAACCTAACTGACACATCATGTTACTCAAACTCCATAGTTTACCTTGAGTTTACTCTTGATATCATACATTTCATAGTTTTTGACAAATGTAAAATAATTAGAGACAGCTAAGTTAGGTAGAAATGTTATAGGAAGTCAGATAGGGCTAGGCCCTCGAAGGAGTCAGTGCAGAAGAGGAGATACATTATAACTGTGGGTGGAGATGCATTCCTTGAAGACCAGACTCAAGACAAAGATGAAATGACTATACCTACATACTTCCCTTAGTGATAACCAATAATGGTCAATATTCTAAATAGACATTAATTATCTGGATGGAGAACCAGGACCTTGACCAACCCCTTCCAGGAAAGGTCCTTGTTCTTTCTGTGCACACTGGCTACATGACTTGCTTCCCCATTGGGTCAGTGTTACCTAAGTGACTACACTTGTAATTTTACTGGTTGATCATAAGTTTTGTCTCACCTTGCACCCACCTTGTGATTTTGCTCTATAAAGCTTCCTTTGATAAGTGGGCTTGTAGGCAACTCACTTTCTGGGTCCCCTTCTGTCTCTCTTAAATAGAAACTTTCTTTCCTTTCATAAGTATTTCCTGCTCTTTACCTCTGTTGTTCCTTAGAATTCATTCTTTGATTTGGGAGACCATGAACTCAGTGTATGAGACTTCTAGTAGGTTGGGAATTATAATGTTTCCCTTATATTATTTGGAGGTCCTAATCATCCCTGTATCCTAATGACATATATTCACCATTATAGTATCATATGTAGTAGTTACACTGCTCCAAATGCATCCTCTGTGCTCTGTCCTTCCCTCTATTCCCAGAACACCTGGCAGTCATTGAAGGTTTACTGTCTCCATAGCTTTTCCTTTTCCGAAATATCATATAGTTAGAACCACATAATATATAGCTATTTCAGGCTAGCTTATTTCATGTAGTAATGAGCAGTTAAGCTTGTTTCATGTCTTTTCATGGCCTGATGCCTCATTTCATTTAGCACTGAATAATATACTGTTATCCAGATATAACACAGTTTATTTATCCTTTCACTTAGAACATCCTAATGGCCTCTAAGTTTTGGAACTTGTGAATAAAAATTTAACATTTTCCTGCAGGGTTTTGTATGAATTAAGTTTTCAGCTTCTTCGGGTTAGTACTGAGGAGTGTGACTACTGGGTCATATGACAAGAATATGTTTAGATTTGTAAAATTTAAAAAAAGGACCAGACTGTCTTAAAAAGTGGCTGCCCCACTTTGCATTCTTGTGAACCCTTAGAAACTTTCTGTTGCATCACATCGTCACCATCATTTAGTGTTGTCAATGTTCTGGGTTTTTGTCATTTTAATAGGTACATTGTGCTACCTCATAGTTTTAATCTGCATTTCCCTGATGATGTATGATGTGGAACATCCTTTTAAATGCTTATCTATCGTCAGTGCAGTGGTACCTCTGTTCACAAACTTGATTGTTTCTACAGTTCTGGTTGCAAACCTGATTGGCTGAGAACCGAATCAAATTCAAAGATTAGGTTCAATGTTGACCTTATGGAAAAATTTGATTCAATTCTCACCCAGTTTGGTTTGAGAGAGAAGTGACTTTGTGAATCGAGGTACCATTGTGCTTGTTTTTTGATACAGTGTCTGTTTTAGGTCTTTGGTCCATTTTTAAATGATTGGTTTGATTTCTCATTGTTGAATCCTAAGAGTTCTTTGAATATGTTTTTTGCAAATACTTTCTAGCCTGCAACTTGCCTTTTTATTCTCTCAATGGCATCTTTTCTTTTTTTGTCTTTTTGAGACAGGGTCTTATTATGCAGTTCAGGCTGGTTTTGAGCTCACTTTGTAGCCCAGGCTGGTCTTGAACCTGCAATGATCCTCCTGCCTCAGCCTCCCAAGTGCTGGGATTACAGGCATGAGCCACCATGCCCAGCTTCACTGGCATTTTTGTGGAGTAGAAGAATTTAATTTTAATGAGATTTACTTTATCAATTCATTTTTTTTTTTAGGAAACACATAATAATAAACATACATCCATTTATGAAATAGGATAGGAACATTGCAAACTTTACACAGTTATGGATAGATTAGTAGGAAAATATCAATGGCTGCTGTAATACATGGTGGTA
>NW_004955420.1:9556078-9671660 GCF_000276665.1 Chinchilla lanigera | reverse complement strand
GGCTCCCCATGCGCTGGGGGCCCACCCTCCGGGAGCCATGAGGCAGGAAGCTAGCCAGCCGGAAGACTGGCGCTCCCCACCCGTGGCTCCCTGTGCGCCGGAAGCCCTCCTTCGGGGGAATGACGAGGCCGGGAGTGAGATCAATTCATTTTTTCAGGGATCATGCCTTTGGTGTTGTATCTAAAATGTCATTACTATCATCTAGAATTTTTTCTGCATTACATACTTGGAGTTTTATAATTTTATACTTCACATTTAAATTCATGGTTCATTTTAAGTTAATTTGGTGCAGGGTATGAGGTCCATGTATAGGTTGAATTTTTTTTTTTTGCATATGGATATCCCATTGTTTCAGAAGCATTTACTGAAAAATTTATCTTTTCACTGCTGTATCACCCTTGTTCCTTGGTCATTTGCCTGTACTTATGTGGGTCAATTTTGGGGATTTTGATTCTGTGCGTTGGTCTACTTGTCTATTCTTTTAAATTTTGTATTCACTCGTACCTGTTTCAGTATATAATGTTTACAATCCTTGTGTGATGTTGGTATATGTACATAACACATCTTAATTCCTTTTTTCATTCCCCTTCTTACTTGCTCTCACCATCTCTTGAACCCCTTTCCATTTGAGAGGTATCTCCCTACTTTCTATTTTACTCTCTATCTTCTATTTTACTCTCTATTTTTAATTTGGCTTTCTCATGTAAGAAAACTATGTGATATTTAAGTTTGTGTGTCTGATTTATTTTACTTATCATTGTAGTCTCAAAGTGCATCCATTTGCCTATAAATGAGTCAAGTTTATCTTTCTTTATGGCAGAGTAGAAGTAGTACAAATGGTCAGTAAGTACATGAAGAAATGCTCGACATCTTTGGGCATTAAAGAAATGGAAATTAAAACAACAGGGAGATCCTATCTTACCCCAGAAGAATGGCCATCATCAAGAAATCAAATAATAACAAATGCTGGCAAGGCTGTAGGAATGTGTTGGTGGGCTGCCCCTCTACATTTTTTGTTGGAAATGTAAACTAGTTCAACTGTTATGGAAATCAGTATGGAGATTCCTTAAAAAAACTAAAACTAGACATTCCATTTGACCTGGCTATTCCCCTTCTAGGTGTCTTCTTGAAAGAGCTAGAAATATATTACAGTGATACATGCATACACATGTTTATAGCAGCACAATTTATAATAGCTAATTCTTGAAAGCAGCTTATATGTCCATCAACAGATGAATGCCTATTCTTTCATTAGTACCACACTGCCTTGATTATTCTACCTTTATAGTAAATATAGAAGTTGAATAGTAAGTAGAAGTAGTATAGTAAATATTGAAGTTGGGTTGTGTTAGTCCTCTTAATTTATTCTTCTCCAAAGCCCCATGTCACCCTTGTATTTTTTCTTTTACAAAGTCCCTTTGGTTACTTAAGCCAGCTTGAGTAAATGCATGGTTTAGAATCTAGAATTTTACTAATGGGTTAAGAAGACACCAACTAGTAGCCTCTAACCTTCCTACTCTGCCATTTTAGAAATGAATGAACAAATAGGGAGAGGTTAATACATGTTGTGCTGTTCAAACACTAACTTTAAAATCCACATATATGTAGTAGTCTTTCTACAGTGTGATGCGTTTTTAGAGCACTAGCTGAAACTGTGATACTTAGATTGTCATTTTTAAATATATATGTATGGAACTTAATTTTTAAATATTGTGACAGTTTTGTCAACTGTACTGGTTTAGGGGATGCCCAGATAGCTGGACAAACACTATTTTTAGTGTATCAATGAGGATATTTTCAGATAGCGTTAGCATTTGAATCTTGAATTGGTGGACTCAGTAAAGTAGATTGCCCTCGCATGTGTGGGTAGGCATCTCTGATCTAAGGAGGGCCTGAACAGAAAGAAGAGCAGGCAGAGGAAGGAGGAATTTATGCTTTTTCCCTGCCTAGCTACTTGAATTGGGAGAGAATCTCAATTTTATTTTCTACCCTTCGAGTGGGATTTCTATTATTGACCCCTTATTGTTAGGCCTTTGGACTCAGACTCAATAAAACTACCAGCTTTCCTAGATCTTCAGCTTGCAGATGGCAGACGATGGGACTTCTCAATCTCCTCAATCTTCCATATCATGGGAGCCAGTTCTTCATGGTATATATGTGTATATATCTCTTACTGTTCTGATTAATACAAATATCCATTATTATGTTAATATCCAAAGAAATCTTTAAATCTTTTTTTCAATTCATGGGGCCATTTGATTGGATTCCTAAACACATGGTGCAAGAAGTTAGGGTTACAGTTTTCTTACTATATTCATTAACTAGCTGTGTTCTATTCAAAATTCTATTGAAAGCCACCCTGAAATGATTTATGGAAGGGTAAAGAATACTAATGTATGCATACTTTCGTATACTGATCAGTCAAAAATCCATTACTGAGAAAAATCTTAAATTACAAGCTTTCTGATAGGGGTTTATACTTCTTCATTCATTCTAATAGTCTTTGTTTAACAAGATCCTAGCCTTTTTTTCCTACCAGAGAATAACACATTTCTTCAAGAATGAAAACATTTATCAAACAATATAAGCACAAATGAACAACTACTTTGAAGATAACAATTAGCAAGTACTAACCATTGTTACTCTCCTATCTTGTTTTGAAATTTTGTATCATTGTTTTTATTGTTTTTTTCTCATTAAAATGAAAAAAGAATGAAAACATTGTCAGTCTAATCCACTTGAGGGTGCTATAAGATCATTGTGGTATCAAATTGTATGTCCTTTACCAGAAAACTACAAACTAAACAAGGATTCAGAGATGGGGGACTGTCCTCTATTATATGGAGCCCTTTTAGGGTAATTACATCTCTAACACTGTCTTCATCTTTTAGTGACTAGTGAATGTTTTGAGAATATTATTTTATTGATCATATCTCATTGCCTAGAAATGATTGGCTTAGTATTTTTTGAGGTTGGTTTGTTTTTCCCCAGAGGAAATATCACTGGTTTTAGTCCTAATCCAGGCTGGCAAGGTCTGAATAGACCCAAAGTGAACATTGAATAATTCCGGGGGTGGAGCAGAGTGGTGATGGTGTATTTACATCATAACCCATGCATGGTGTATGTGGCACTCCTGGAGATGTGCAGTGCTTGACCATATGTAGTGACCATCTGTGGCGCTAGTCTCAACCAGTATGTCTTCCGTGTTTGTCTTTGTTTATAAGAAAGACAAGAAATAGAATGAAGCTATTTCAGCATAAGTCTGTTGTGATTGTTGGTGAAAAAGTTGCAACTTGTGTGTAACACCAATATGGAATAGGTTAGTGTGCTAATCTTCGGGTATTTGATCATGACTCCATATAAAGACACACGCATGCACACATGCACATGCATGTACTTCTTAAATTCTTAGGTTTTCAGTTTTTGCAGTTTCTCACATTACTATACAAATAACATTTGAGGATTATAACCAAAATCATGGAAGTTTAATGATAAATAAATAGCATTCTTTGTTAACACACTCTCAATTCCTATGATACCCATTTCCAGGCAAATTAGATATTTTTATAAAGTGAAAGTACTTTATCATCTTCTAATTATAAAAGCAATTCTTTTTTATTTTGTTGATGGTAATACAAAAGGAGACTTTCAGGAATTAGAAATGTGACTTAGTATATTATTCTCCCTGGTAGAATCCATTGGAAGATCCCATATATCAGGAAAAGGATTTAACTATGGTCTTGGCCACTTTAGAAATGGCCTTCGGTTATCTGTGGATGCAAAGTCACCAAATTGTCAAATGCTTTAGTTCATTTATTCAATAAGTATTTGTTGAAGATTAGGTATTATTTTAGGTATTAGGGATGTAATAGTGAAAAAAATACACCAAGATTCTTGCCTTCATGAAACTTGCCTTCTGGAAGGAGAGAGACAGTGAGCAAAAGACATAATAAGTAAGTAAATGATGCAGTATGTTAGGAGATGCATCCTATAGAAAGAGAAGTAAATCAAGGCAAGGCACATTGGAAATACAGAGGGTTGGTATAGTAGTATTAAATGGAATAGTTAGGGACGGTCTTGTTGAGAAAGTTAAGTCAAGACTTTAAAAAGATGAGGCATTAGTCATTCAGTTTATTTGAAAGAACAAAATAGAGCCAGAACAAAGATCCTATCAGGAGAAGGCATTTGATGTCTTTAAGGAACCCAAGGAAGACGGTGTGGCAAGAACCTGCCTGGGTGTGGTGTGAAGCTTTGTAGAACAGTGCAGGAGCTTGACTGTTATGATTAGTGCTTGGGAGACACTTCAAGATTGTGAGCAGAAGGGCATCATGACCCATATAAGTATTACTTTGGTTACTGTATGGGCTATACTAACTAAAAGGAAAAAAGTTTCACAGAAGGCTAAGAGTCTCACTCCCTAGAAGATATAAACTTACTGTACACACCACCTATCATTGCATAGAATATTAATTTTCAGTGACTACAAGAAAGTTAAGAGTGTGGGAAGTATAATTGTGAGCTTGGTACTTACTGTAATGAGAAGAGCTTTATCTCGAGTCCCTAGCTGTATTTTGGACAAATCATCTAATATTCTTTGCCTCTCTTGTCATCTTTAAAACTAAAGTGTTGGACATAAGAACCTTTGAGATTGAACCCTTAGTAGTCTTTGTTCTATGATAAAACCTAGTCCAAGAAATAAAAATGCATGTTTCTGTTTAAGCCACTGGGATTCTTTTTCTATGAAATCAGTATGAAGTTATAGTTCCTATTATATTACAGTGTTAGCAAGTGTGGGTTCCTACTGTGGCTGGTCTCTTTAAGTGAATGGAATTCTCTAGTTCCTTTAGTCATAGTAAGAAAAATCACAGAATGGCTATCCCACAGAAATATCACAGATTTCTGTCCTACAGGACTCACAGGGACAGAATGGCTAGTCATTGTTAGGAAGTGTCAGCATGGCACTTCAATACAGATTCCATTCTGGGCACTGACTTCAGTTTTTAAGTGCAGAAATTCAAGTCATACTTGGCAGTCTGATGCACACCTCCAAGCTAATGGGACCTGGATGTAGAAATCACCTTGATGATATATTAATGATGAGATATCACTGGTATGTGGTTCAGTGATGCATACTGAGTGTCAGTGTTTTCTCTTCTGCAAAGCCAACTTCAGTCAAAAATTTGTGAGCCCAGGATAAAAGCAAACACAAAGAAACAAAGCCAAAAAGAAAAAAAAGAAAGCAAATATAGTTTGTTAAAGAATATGAATAATCTTCATCAAACTATGAAATCTTATGAATTCAGTTCTTCTATGAGTATTTCCGCTAAGGTGATCATGTATGATCACATATGATCCCCTGGATCACTCTTGCTCACTTTGACACATTCCTCCCACCCCATCTCCATACACGCCAATAATATAATTGCTGATGTGTGTTTGAAAACTGGCTTTAAATATGATTTCAGTTATGTTTTTTAATTTCTCCAAGTGGGAACCCAGTATACAAAACAGAATTACTCTAGTTGAAGCAGTTACAGGAACATATTGAGAGTTCATTATTTCCTTTTTCTTTTTGTTCCCACTCTGTCCTCCGTTCATATACCAACTGATAGCTGCATGGATAGCTTTAAAGAGTATCCCAGACTTCCTAATAGATTACTTCTTCAAGTGCTGTATCACTGATTGTTTCAGCTTAGATTATAATCATATGCTAATTATTTTGCTCTCTGTTTACACTTTACTCAATCTGTCATTGTATATTTCTCAGATACCCCAGCCACATACACTTTTTCTTCTGCTTGTATTTACTTCCACAGATGGTGATTCTCGTTTATTATGTTTTGATCGTTCCTAGTTTTATTTTGTCAGAAAGTAACTTTGTTTCCAAGCTCAGGAAGGTTCATTCTTTTCCCAAATAAATTCGTTCTAACTGCTTTCATAATCTAGTCCTTACCAAGGTGTCCTAACTAATTTTTAACCCTCTCCATCAGTCATCATCAAGATCCAACCACACGGATTCTGTTTATTCTATTTATTTTCTAAATACTCCCATGTTTTTCTTGCCTCATAGCTTTTGTACTTATTTCTGGAAATTCTCTTCCCTCATTTATATTTAATTTATCTTCATGACTCAAAGAGTACCTCTTCCATCTTACAGCTTTCCAGTTCATCATGATACTAATCATGGTCTTATCTCCTTGATTACTTATCTTCCCCAATTAATATATAAGATCCCAAAGGCAGGGCTCTATCTTCTATATTTGTCTTGTTTGTGACTCTGTTCTCAAGAATTTTTTCTCACAATACTTGGGATTGAACCCAGAGTCTTTGCATCGAACTAGATTCTGAGTTTGTATGTATGTGTATTGTTATGGTTGTGTCAACTTGGGGAGTCTAGAGGTTTGGCTCAGTGACTCAGCAGGAAGCCAGGGTGCTTACTTTGTATACATCCTGAGCCTATGGAAGAGGAAGGCATGGAGATTATGTGAGAACTACACGCCCCTTAGGTGGGGGTAACTTGTTTACAATGTAAGGGAGGGAAAGAGGCTGCTTGCTGCCATTTTCCTCCCTTTGCTCTTGTTGCTTTGCTATCTTATGTCTTGGAGCCAACCAAGTATGGACTGAAACCTCTACAAACTGTAAGCTAAATAAACTTTTCCTTCCTTAATTTTGGGCATCGGGTATTTTGTCCCAGCAATGAGAGAAAGTAACCAAGACATGTATGTATGTATATATGTATGTATGTATGTCTGTATTTAAATTCTGAGATGGGTATTCACTAAATTGTCCAGGCTGGACTCAAACATAATGTCTTCCTGCTTCAGGTTCCCAGAATGTGCGATTACAGGAGTGCATCACTATGCCTGGCTTGATGAATGGCTGTTTAAAAACATTTTCATTACACTCATTCAGAGTAAGCGTGGGACATAGTATGTTGTATAAATGCCTGAGCAAGGCTTAGTTAACATGTGGGATATGAAGGGATCTGGCAGTGAACTCCAGTTCTGGACAATGGGATCATTTGTTGGCTTGGATAGCAGTTATGGCAAACAAAGATGTCATTTGGAAATTATAGCAACAGACAAAGTAATTGTTCTAAAAAATAGTCCGTATCGGAAATGGGCTAAAAGTGCTTTCTGGGCAGGTACAGGGAGCATGGTGAGTCAGTACTCTAGAAGAATGTACCTTAATTTTTTAAAAAGCTGATTTCAAAGGTTTTATTTTTTAAAAATAATGCTCAGATCTAAGTTAAAGGATGTACTAGCCAAAAATGCAACTGTAATTTTCTCTTTTCTTTTCTTTGCCCTTATACCCCACCCAGGTTTCCATTTGGTTTTCGTCTTTTTATCTTGGTTCAATAGCTGTGGATTTCGTGATATTTGTGATTAGGTATAGTTTTCTCTGTGTTTACAGGACAAAAGCTGCAATTATATTAGGGTTCTTCAGATAAACAGAAATAATAGTATGTACACATGCATTTTTAAAAGGAGATGTATTTTAAGGAATTGGCTTATGTGATTTTGGGGACTGGCAATGCAAAATATATGTGGGCCAAAGGCTAAAGACCAAGGAGAGGGTAACGCTGCAGTCCAACAGCTGTCTGCTGGCGGAAGTTCCTCTTGTTTGGGGGAGGTCAGTCTTGTTCTCTATCCAGCTCTTCAACTATTGCATGCAGCCAAGTCACATTATCAAGGGCAATCTGCTTTACTCAAAATCCACTTATTTAAATGTCAATTTCATCCCAAATAACCTCATGAAACTGGAATGATGTTTCACCATATATTTGAGCACCATAGCCCAGTCAAGTGGACACATAAAATTAACAGTTGAAATTGTTTTCTAGTCTAATGCCATATGTGGAGCAGAGCCAGCCCATGATGGTGAAGCAGCTAGAAAGCATGTTATAGGAAGAACAGCTGAAGGACCTCGGAATGTTTAGAAATTCTGTGTCATTCGGCCTACTGGGTTCCACACTTGTCCATACACAATATCAATCTGAATTGAAGCATCACTTTTTACTTATAATACTAATTGTAGATATTTCATAGTATTTTTGTTTAAAATTACATTAATTTCATTTAAATACCTTTATCAACAGAATTTCCTTTTATTGTTCAATGCTGAGGATTGAACCTAGGTCCTTGCACATACTAGGCAAATGATCTACCACTGAGCTACGTCCCGGGCCCCATATCAAGAGGATTTCTAAGTTTGCAATGCTTTTATTCGCTACTTCCAAAATCTAGCATTTCAGAATATTACTTCTACATTGAACACTGCCTAAAAAACTTTTACATTTTACATGGGTTGTCCAGGTGCGTCCCTTTGGAACTATCAAACATCAGTCCTAATTGTGGCAATCTAGAATTTTCCTCTGAATCATTTCATTCCCATTTCTTTGACTGCATTTCAGCCCCTCTCCTCATAAAAATAAACAAAACTAAACACTACCATGTGAAGAAAATGTTTTAACTTTGTTTTTTATTATTTTGTTATTGTGATTTTTAAAAATTAGCTGACCATCCAGAATTTTTTATTGGCATCAAGGTGAGTAGCATGAATATGAGAACTGTAATTCATTCATTTGCCTGATATTTGACTATCTACTTATTCCAAATATCTACTTCTTTCATAGCCAGTGAAGAACAAATTTTAAAAATTCTAACTGATTAAAGATAGTATGAGTTTTTATTGCTGGTATTTTGATTTAACTAACAAAATCTTCCCTTAATTCTAAACCTATGGACTCATATTAAAAAAAGTAGATTTATTTTATGCCTTCTATCAGCTCCATAGAATAAAAGAGCTAATATTATTTTTATAATTTAAAAATGTAAGGAAGAAAAATTTTCACGTTTATGGTGTAATTTAAAATGATAAATACTTTCTCATTAATTTATCTTTGTATAATTAAGATATATTCAAACCTTAGCCATTTTTTCTTATTTCTGGCCAAATCAAATTAAAGATAACTCATTTCTTGGACTGTATAGCAAAAAGAAAAAGTCTCTATAAGACCCTTGGAATTAGTGGTATAAGAACTATCAGAAATGTATTTTATGGGGTTGGGAATATAGCTCAGTGGTACAGGTGCCTACCAGGAAAGCACAGGGTCCTTAGTTTGATTCCCAGGACTAAAAAAAAAAAAAAAAAAAAAAAATTGCTAAGAATAAATTTGGGGCTGGGGATTTAGCTCAGTGGCACAGCGCCTGCCTGGCAAGCACAAGGTCGTGAGTTTGATTCCTGGTACCAGAAAAAAACAAAAACAAAACAGAAATGTATTTTATGAAATAGTCTTGCGTATTGTTTTTTCCCAGTGATCAAAGAACAAGAGAGTTAAAATATGAGACAAATATCCTTATGCTAGACTCTATCAAAATGATTAAATAAAAATGCATTTTAATAGGAAAGTAGACTGATGACATATTATTGAAATTTTCTGGGCAATCTGTCTTTACAAGCCTCCTTGTCTTTTTCAAATATTGATGCCTTCCCTGTACAATTTTTTATGCATGTTTGTCCATTTAAGTGGGGGGAACCTCCCAATTTTCCTAAAACTCATAGGTCTTCATTTCAGTTTTTATTCAGTCTTTCAAGACTCATGTTCATCTAGAGCATTTAACACATTTTTCTAAAACTAACCCTGGCATATCACATTTTAAGTCTGGGAGGGATCTATGAAAATCCTTTTGAATCTTCTTCACTCGGGCTTCTATTTACCCCTGCTAGAGTATTATATACTATCCCTAAAGGCCATGCAGTGCTCAAATGCTCCCTAAGAAACTCTTCAAGTTAATTAGAAAAGTCGTTTTTAATCCCTCCTGTGTTCTTTAGGAGGTTGCTTTTCCTGTTTTTTTAAGAAGTCATCTCTAAACCGGGCATGGTGGCGCATGCCTGTAATCACAGCACTCAGGAGGCTGAGGCAGGAGGATTATTGCCAGTTCGAGACCAGCCTGGGCTACAAAGTGAGCTCAAGGCCAGCCTGAACTGCACAGTGAGACCTTGTCTCAAAAGACTTAAAAAAAAGGAAGGTCATTTCTAGTTCACTTGTTCGTCTTCTTCCTCTATTTCAGGAAACTCTTTTTTTCCTGTTTTGTTCAGCCAAACTGAAGAGACCCTAAGGAAGATGATTCTATCCCATATCATCATGTGTCTGAATTATAGTTGTTGCAGTAGTAATAAAATTTGAGTACACAATCTAGTTACAAACCTTTGGAAATGGGATAAGGCATGGCAGTATTATTTTTTATAGTTTATATATTCTATAAATTATTAATTGATATTTTTCCTGTCCACGTGATTAAATGTCGAGCCTTTCCTCAGTTGGGCCACTTATCATAGATGTACGATTATTGTTTTAAGGTGATGTAAGTTAATTGAAAGCCTCTGCTCGCAGCTATGATGGAATAGCTGGTTCCAGACTAAACTTTACATGTAAACACAACTCCAGCCAAAAATAAATAAAGAAAGAAACATAAAAACCTGGCCAACATACAAGACAACCATTTTCAGACATGGGAGAACAGTCAGTGTAGGCTGCAGTATCTGAGAGAAGGAAAGAAACTTAGTAATCTGCACAACTTCCCAGTTTTCTGACTAGAGGCACTTAGTAGACAATGATAAGAAGAGGTGGAACCCAAGCGGCATGGCAGTCTTACGAGATGAGGCAGACATTAGAGTTTGTGGGACTTAAACAATAGGAATTTATGGTGCAGAGGATGAAGAAAGAGAGATCTAAGCAGGAAAAGAATTCCAGAATTTGCATAGATATGCCCTTGAATATGTGACTGAATATTAAGCAGCACATATTTAGAATGACATCCCATGAGAAGAAACAACAACTACCACGTAAAGGACAACTACTAGGAAGCCGTAAACTGAACAACTGTCAGTTTCACAAGGTTGGGAGATGTTTGAAATCTGACCACCTTCTGTATAGAAAGTCCTTGTGGAACAGTGGCAAAAAGTTCATTAGCAATCCCCCAACGTCCATACTTTTAGTTTCGGTCCTAACAAGAAGATCTAAAAGTAACCCTAGAGTAAGACCTATTCTAGACCCTTATTAATGGAGTTGAAAAAAGAAGATTCAAAATGATCATTTAATCTCCAAGTCAGTTAATTGCCTGTCAGAAAAAAACTCAACTTTCCTTAATGAAACGCATGAAGTTTACTCAACAGTATAATGTACCATGTCCAACATCCATGAAAAATAAGTAGACATACAAAGAAGCATAAAAGTGTCATCCATAACCAGGAGAAAATTCTTCAATAGAAACAGTCCTATAGTAATAGATGAGAAGATGGAATTAACAGACTAGGACTTTTGTAGCAGTGTTACAAATAATGTGTAAGGATTCAAAATGGGAATGAACATGCAAACAGGAAAGAGACCTTTAATTTTTTTTTTTTTCATCTGTATGTTTCTCACTTGGAATGAATTCTGGTATAAATACAGGGAGTGTAGGTAAATTCCTTCTCTTCCACAGATAGGTTTACTCTTTGGTCTTACTCTTTCTTCCTAGAACTCTGACAGGCTTGCTGTGGTTCCCATATAATAGCAACTTGAAAGTAGTGACTCAAAGAATGCTGGAGGCATGGTTTGGCTCAGTGAGTACCTACTGCAACTCTAGGACTTTCTGAAGTCGAAGGCATACAGGAAAAAATCAGTGAATATTTCCGCAACAAAGAGATGACACAGGATGTAGGTGAGAAAGAGTGACTCATCACACTTATAGCACATTTTCAGTCCCTCAGCCAAACTGAAGAGACCCTAAGGAAGATGGAGAAAGATCAGAAGAAAATACTGCCAGATCTCCCCATTTTTCAACACAATGGGAAAACATTATCTCCGTGGATACCAAGAATGAGATCAAGTAAGATCCAGAGTGGACAACTTTTCCATCAGATGTCATAGTGGCATTTAATTAAGTTCCTCAGCTCGGTATAGCCAGGGAAGAGAAAGGGTAAAGAAAAAGCCACCTTAATACCGAGTCTTCAAAAACATATCTCAGTTTGTTTCTTGTTAAACAGGCTAAAAAAATGATTTCCTGCTTCCCAATTGCTCTTCTAAGCATGTAGCTTCAGATTCATTACTGGATAATTTTAGAGATGTGCTTCTTTCTGTACAGAAATAAACATGAAGCCAGCCTGCAAACCTATGAAAAGCTAAGGTACTTTGTGTAGGTAAGCAATTTGAAAACTAATATGTAGGTATATTATTGAGAAGAAAGGTAAAAAATGCAGCAGACAGCTAAAAGTAAATGCTCTTCTCTTATCATTTTAGAGATGATGTGATGATTAAGTGCTTATATACTTCACTTTGTCTTATCAGCAAATACACAGCTGCAATAAAAAACTCCATCTCTCCTATCAAAGTAATCTGTGGGAATTGAATCTATGTCTACCTTGTTAAAGCTTTTCTTTCCTAAACATTAGGATGGTTTAAAGGAAATATACATTCAGGCTGAGACCTAATAGTTCTTGCCACTCACTTGATAAAATTCACAGTGAGTTGTAAGTTCATGTAGTGTCCCTGGTTAAAATAAAGCAGTCACACTCCTGTTACCTTATCATAATCTAATTTCTCTGGGGCATAGGCTTTCATTTTTTAAGATCTGATTTGAAATGCTATCTAGTTTGGGGTCACTTGGACTTTGTTTGTTCTTAGTTTCTAAAATTACATGGGCCTTTTGAGCTTTAAATTTCTGTGACTATGTGATTCTTTAGGTTAAAACATGAACTTTTTTGGAAAAAAATGATACTGCTTTTTTAGAGTACAATATCAAAGTGTTATTTTACAGTTATTATAAGATTGAGCCATTAATTCACCTCTTGTACCAATAGTTTGGGAAGAATTTTTATCGAACAAAACCAAAAAGTTTTTTTTTCAGGAGTTAGAAGCCTGAAAAAATGTTTGTACTGTGGAGAGTGTGTATAGTCTAGAGTTAGCATAAGTGTTTAGTAGCACAACAAATCAAGTTATTTGGTGATAGGAAGCATACTATATATTCATATATAGACCTCTGAATATACACATGTATATGTATAAATATATAGATATAGCTATATATATCATGGTTTCATTGGCATAAAATATGAAAATTAAAGAATAGAAGTTGTCACCATATTTTAAAATGTTGCTTAGACTGAACTAATAGGTCCATGTATTCCTGAACATTAACATAATTAAAAGCTAAGAAACAAATTGGACTATCAAATAGACCTTAATGGTCATTTGTTATCTTTTGTCTGTCTAACATCCATTTTTGGTAATAGTACTCTGAATTTCTCTCAAAGTACATCCTTCTCCCAGTCTCTGTTCTTGGGCTTTTGGTGGCCTATAACATCGAATCTAAATTGACATGTGACTACGATGTTCAGATCAATGATCACGTTTAATCACCATAATTAGGTTGACTGGTTTAGGAAGGGGCAGTAACTTGGTTTAGGCCAGCAAGGCTTAGTCCAGGAACTCTGGTTAAACTTTTGAAATTACCTATTACTGTATTATTTTAGTTTATTTAGTTACTTCAACCTGAAACTACTATCAGGTGTCTTGCCACTGTACGGAGGCTTTGAATAAAGGGTAGATGGAGGAGAACAGAGGCAGGTGAATACCAGTGACATCCTTTGAGTGGCTAGCTTAAGCTTGACATGAAGACTGAGCTATCCCTAAACTTCTCAGATAGTTAAGTGGGATAAATTTCTCTATCTACTTGGATTAGTTTAAGTGAGATTTGTTACCTGCAGCAAAAGTACTATGTGGTATATTTCTCATTTACTCTCCAGATCCACTCTTCTCCAATCTTCATCTGTGCTCCAGGGGCCTGACCTATGAGACTGCATCAAAGTGCTTGTTTGCTCTCTGGCGTCTCATGGTATTGAGCCAAATGAAATCTCCCTAGAGAGTAGGTCAGCACATTTATTCTCTGTGGCATCAGTCTGGTTGCCTGGAACCTTTTCTAAAAGCTTTAGGTCCTGCTAGCTGCCCTTTTCTCTCCAAGTTTCAGTAGCCATTCTCTCCCTACACACCATTGGACCTAGAGGAGTCATACTTTCCCAATTACTAGCCTGGAGATAAAATATCATCCCCAAGTATTTCCCTCAACCTTTCACATACTTTTATAAATAATCTCTATATTAAATTATCCTCAAATGTCCAGTTTTTAAAGAACTATCTTGCTATGTGGAGGTCCAGAACAAGACATACTTTGTTCATCTTAATCTTCGTAAATGGAAAATGCAGTAATTTGAAAAGATATAATCAGATTTTCCATGTGAACAGTGTATTGCTTGGTAGTGAATGCTCATTTGAGTATAAAGATAAAGCTTCAGACTTGCAGTGCATAGAACTTTGGGAAGTCTTTGATGAAAGGAACTGAATACTGTCAATATGTATTCTTTTGCTTTTTGAGACAGGGTCTCACTATGCAGTTCGGGCTGTCCTTGAACTCACTTTGTAGCCCAGGCTGGCCTCAAACTCACAGCAATCTTCCTGCGTCAGCCTCCCAAATGCTGGGATTACAGGTGTGCGCCTTCACACCCAGCTTTTGTCAATATCTAGATGAACTGGGAGTTGGAGTCTTTTCTAGTTTATCAATCCTAGAAAATACCTTTTAGTGTACCCAGAACTACCTTTAGTGTACTTAGAACTACCTTTAGTATACCTAGAACTCCCTTTAGTTCCATGGTGGAACTCATGGTTATCCACAGTTAGATAAATTTCCTAAATTAAAATCTTCTCTTCTTCAGGTCTTAGAAAAAGGGCTACTTGAATCTCTGTGAATAAATGAAGACAATAATTTAGAAATGCATACCATATTAAAAGACAGCAACTTGTATATAATTAAAACATTCATCTATCCTCTGTGACTTTTACATCTTGTGATTATTTGTTCAGGTTTCTCTAACACCATCTATGTAAAAGGGTTTCCTAAGCAATTAACATAGCTACAAACATGCTAACTTCAAATTTATTCATTAAAGTAATTTATTATGAGCCAAGATTTTCAATATGAGAGACAAGTATCAGATTAAAGAAATTAATTTAAAGGTGTGTTAATTTGAACAAAAATATCAATAGTAACTCATGCCTTGTTAAAACATAGCCTTTATTTTTTAGAACAGTTTTAGATTTGCAGAAAAATTGAGCTGAAAGCAGTGTTCCCCTACACCTTCTCTTACTCTTTCCCCCAGTAATAACGTCTTGCAACAGTGTGATAATTTGTTACACTTGATGGACCAATGTTGATGCATTATTATTAATTTAAGTCTATAACTTAAGTTTCATTGTAGGTGGTGAAGATCTATGAGTTTTGAGAAATGTAAAATGTCATGTAGTCATATTATACTGTCACATAAAATAGCTTCATCATGCTAAAAATTTCCTATATGATACCTCTTCATTCTTCTCTTCCTCTCCTAATCTGGCAACTACTATTATATTTCACTATAGTTTTTCCTTTTATAAATGTCATATGCAAAAATTGGAATCATATAATATGTAGCCTTTTAATACTGGTCTTTTCACTTAGCAATATGCATTTACATTTCCTCCTTGCCTTTCCATGGGTTGATAGCTCATGTCTTTCTTTAATGCTGAATAATTTTACACTGCATGGATATGTACTATAGTGCATTGATCCTTTTATTTCTTGGAAGATATCTTGGCTGCTTCCAGCAGCCTCATTGATAAGTGGCAAGTTCTATGAGAGAGATATGCAGGGTTCTGGAGATGACACAAGCTGAGTCTTGAAGGAGTGTCATGAACAGGCTGGTTTACTGTGACAGGGAGAGGTGGATGGGCAGGCAGCACAGGGAGAGGAAAAAGACCACGGAGAGGTGAGACAGCATGGTACGTTCAAGGTTCTGCATGAACTCAGAGCCTTGGACTAGGACAGTAAGAGATTATTCTTGAAGGACTTTATATACCATTCTAAAGAGTTTAGATTTTTATTTTAGATAAAGGAAGTACAGTACTATTAACAGATTTTAAAGACAGGAATGATTGGTCAGGTTTTTGTTTTCAAAAATTCAGCATTCCAGAGTCAGCGTGCAAAAAAATTAGAGGAAAAAAGGATGGAGAGTTCACGGATAGATCTTGAGCCTGTAATGTTAAGGGCAATAAGCCAGACACAGAAAGTTAAATATCACATGGTTTCTCTCAAATGAGCAGAATATAAATGGATAGTAAAATAAAGGAGAAGTAGGAGACAGGGAAGCAAATTTTTTGGAGATGGAAGATCAGAAGATAAGCGAGGAAAGGACAGGGAGTGAGGAAAAGGGGATTGAAAATCATGAAGATAGAATATACAAGATGTCATTGAAAACTAGGATGAATATTTACATTAAAATATATTACAGTAGAAGATAGATTGTCATTAGCCCCTGTCTTGGTTACTTTTTCCTCGCTGCTGGGACAAAATACCTGATGCCCAAAATTAAGGAAGGAAAGGTTTATTTCGCTTACAGTTCATGGAAGTTTCAGTCCGTATTTGGCAGATTATAAGGCAGAGTGGCACATGGCAAAGAGCTGCAGCTCAGGATGGCAGAACACAGCTAAGCAGCAACCACACACCAGGGAGGAATGGGGGAAGAATGCCCCAAGCACTCTTTTCCTCTCCCTTGCATATGCAAACTATCCACTCCCGGGCGGGTGCAGCTCTCACACCCATATTCAAACTCTAATAGCCTGCCCCTCAAGCCTGGCTGCTTGAGGCTTTGGGGGGACACACAGATTCAAACCATAACAGCCCCCTTCAAAATATTCACCCTTGCTTCAGACGTACTTATCCGATCATTCTTGCCACTTTCTGAAGCAGTTCTGGAAGGGCTGTGCTGTTGAGTGTCTTTAATTGCTACATCATGGGTGCTGTGATGGCCTGAATCATTTCTAAACATTTCTGTTTCATCGTCATTTTGACTTTGGGGAAGAAGCAGCACTCACAGAGTGCTAGATGAGGATATGCACTAATATTTTTACAAGCCTTGCCTTTCTGTTCGATGCTACTTGGCTACAGCATTCACGGTATCTTTGATCACACTTTGTAAGACATGAAAAAGTACTTCCAGAACTGCTTCAGAAAGTGGCAAAGAAGAAAAGGAAAAAGAAAAAAAAAATCTATACACAAGATAGTTAAGATAATTATACAGCTAGTTTCTGTTAGTTCATTGAAAAGAAAAGTTTGTGCTAATACTGTTTGGACAAGATAGTATGCCTTTATCTTATACACTGAATAACTACTACAAAGACAACAATATGCAATGTATTAATTATTGCAACTGTCCTACTAACTTGTTTTGAAACCCTGTATTATTTTTATTTTTTTCCTCTTTATTTTTTTGTTTGTTTGTTTGTTTGTTTTCCGGTACCGGGAATCGAACTCATGACCTTGTGCTTGCCAGGCAGGCACTGTGCTGCTGAGCTAAATCCCTGGCCCCTATTTTTTTCTCTTTATAGAATAGAAAGTGGCAAGAAAGATACGACAAGTATATATGAATGGAAGAGAACATTTTGAAGGGAGTTAATAACATTATATCTTTTACTGTGATAATGTTTTTACTTTTTAAAATTAAAAAAAATTTTTTGAGACAGGATCTTGCTATGTAGTTCAGGCTGGACTTGAACTTTGTAGCCCAGGCTATCCTCAGATTCACAGCAATACTCCTG
Organism: Chinchilla lanigera; assembly: GCF_000276665.1. NCBI lineage: Eukaryota > Metazoa > Chordata > Mammalia > Rodentia > Chinchillidae > Chinchilla > Chinchilla lanigera. The sequence continues at coordinate 9,653,992 of NW_004955420.1, read as the reverse complement.
CCTCACCCTCCTGAGTGCTGATAATGTTTATAAAACAATTTAAACATTGACTATATATTTTGATCATACCACATGTATATGTACCAATTCCTCCAAATAAATGTAAGTGTATCACAAACATACCAATGAAAAAAGATGATATGAAAAACCTGAGCCGAGGCAATCATTTTGGCCATGGAGGGTAGGGTCAGGTTAAGAGGTACTTATGAGGACAGGAAGGCAGATTCTTTTTTGCTTCCTCTGTTTTTGAACACAGAAGGGTTCTTGTAATCTGGGCTATGAAGCTTTGCTAGAATTTTCTTGTGAAACCATTTCATTTCATCTAATGTGCTATTTTTGTAGGCTAGAGTTCTGTTTGTCGTTCTTCAATGGAAATTATTTTGACATTTTATTTATTTTTTTGTTTTAAAGAGAAAAAATAAAAATAACAATAAAAGCTTCAAAACAGGTTAGTAGGAGAGTTATAATAATACGTTGCACATTGTCTTCATAGTATTCAGAGTACAAGATATTAGCACAAACCTTTCTTTTTAATGAACTAAGAAAAACTAGCTGTATGACTATCTTGTGTATAAATATATATTTTTTCTTTTTCCTTTTCTTCCTTACCCCTTTCCTCCATCACAGTTTATTTTTTCTTTTGAACAATTTCTTCCCAATTCACAATATCTGTTTTATATTTTGGATCTTATTTGGTCATTCAGTTTCTTATACTAGTGAGACAATATGATGTGTACACATATGGGTCTGATTTATTTCATTTATGAGTATGGTTTTGAGTTGCATCTATTTACTTATAAAAGTCTCCAGTTTATCCTTCTTTATGTCTGAGTAGTACTACATTATATATATTTAAAAACCAAATCTTTTTTATCTATTCCTTGACTGATGGGAATTTGGGTTGTCTCCAAGATTTAACAATTACAAATTGTGCTGCTATAAATATGGGTGCACATATATTGATGTGATATGACGTTTTTAATTCTTCTGGGAAGATACCCAGAAGGGGAATAGCCAGATGGAATGGCACCTTTAATCCTAGTTTTTAAAGGAATTTCCACAGTGGTTAGTTACACCAGTCTACACCTCCAATAACAGTGGAAAAGTGTTCCTTTTTCCCCAGAGCCCATCCAACATTTGTTATTGGTTGATTTCTTGATGATAGCCATTCTTTCTGGGGTGAGATGGAATCTCAGTGTTGTTTTAATTTGCATTTCTCAAATGACCAATGATGTTGAGCATTTTTTCATATATTTTTTTGCTATTTGTATTTCTTCATTTGGTAAGTGTGTAATCATCTCAAATGCTCATTTTTGGATTGAGTCTTTAAATTTGGGGGAGGTCTGATTTTTTTCAATTCTTTATATGTTCTAGATAGAAGTCTTTTGTCTGAGGGACAACTGGCTATCCTTTTTCCCATTTTGTGAGTTATCTTTTCTCTTATTGGTGATTTCTTTTGTTGTACAAAAGCTCTTTAATAAGGTGAGATCCCATTTGTTGATTCTTTGTAATATTTTCCTTGCAATCTGGATTTTGTTTGTGAAGTCTCTCCCTATTCCTATATCTTCGAGATTTCTACCTATTTTTTCTTCCAGTAAATTTAGTGTTTCTATTTTAATATTTAGATCTTTTATTCATTTTGACTTTAGTGCATGGTGATAGACAGTTGTCTAGTTTTAGTCTTTGGCATGTGGAAAGCCAGTTTTTCCGTCAACATTTCTTCCAGTGAATATATTTTTCTCCTTCTTCAAAGATAAGGTGGCTGAGTGTGTTTAGGATTGCATCTGCATCTTCTGTTCTGTTTCCCTGATCCTCAGGCCTGTTTTATGGCAATACCATGCTGTTTTTAATCACAGTAGCTTGGTAGTATAATTTTAGGTCTGAGGTTGTGATGCCTTCAGCCTTGCCTTTGTTGCCCAGAATTGCTTTTGCTATGCTAGGTCTCTTCTGGTTCCAAATGAATTTTAGGAATGTTTTCTCTAGATCTGTGAGTTATGCTAATGGTGTTTTAATTGGGGTTGCATTAACTCTATATAGCAGTTTTGGGAGTATGGCCATTTTCACTATGTTGGTTCTTCCTTTCCAAAAGTGAGGGATATTGGTCCATTTTCTGATATCCTCTTCAATCTCCTCCTTTAGGGTACTATAATTTTCACTGTACAGCTCTTTCATATCCTTTGTTAGATTGATTCCTAAGTATTTTTTTTTAGATGCCATTGTGAAGGGTATGCTTTCTCTAATTTTTCTCTGTGTGAATTTGTTGCTTGTGTACAGGAATGATATGGATTTTTGAGTGTTACCTTTGTATCCTGCTACACTATTGAATTTGGATATTAAATCTACAACTTTTCTGGTGGAGTCTTCAGTGTCTTCTATGTAGAGTATCATGTCATCTGCCAATAATAGTAATTTAACTTCTTCATATTCTATCTTTATTCCTTTTTTTCTCTTTTCTAATTGTGTTGGCTAATATTTCCAGAGCTATATTGAATAGGAATGGTGATAATGGACATCTTATCTTGTTCCTGGTTTTATAGTGAAAGCTTTCAGTTTTGCTTCATTTAATATGTTAGCTGTTGGTTTGTCACAGATGGCTTTTACAAGATTGAGGTGAAGACCTTCTATTCCAATTTTTTGTAGGGGTTTTTCATGAATGGGTATTGGGCTCTGTCCAATACTTTTTCTGCATTTACCAAGATGATCATGTGGTTTTTGTCTTTGGTTCTGTTAATATGGTGTATTACATTTATTAGTTTGTGTTTTCTTTTTTTCTTTCTTTCTTTCTTTTTTTTTTTTTTTTTTTTTGTATTTTTTGAGACAGGGTCTTGCTATACAGTTCAGGCTGGCCTTGAGCTCACTTTGTAGCCCAGGCGCAGGTCTCGAACTTGCAACAATCCTCCTGTCTCGGCCTCCTGAGTGCTGGGATTACAGGTGTGCTCCACCACGCCTGGCTTTGGTGTGCAGTTTTCTTGTTTGTGTTCTTTGGTTTTAGAATCAGGGCAATACTTGCTTCCAGGAATGATTTTGGAGTTGCTGCTTCCCTTTCAATTTCCTCAAAGAGTTTTAGTATTAATGGCATTAGTTCTCTAAATTTCTTATAGCATTCCACAGTAAATCTGTCAGGACCTGCGCTTTTCTTTGTTGGTAAATTTTTAATTACATTTTCAATTTCATTGACTGATAGTGGTTTATTTAGAACTTTTGTGTCTTCTTGGTTTAGTTTTGGCAATTTGATTCTGTCTAGGAATCTGTTCACTTCTTCTGTTCCTTCCACATTGCTAGAATTAGAATATAGATTCTCATTGTAGGTATTATTGATGATCTCCTGGGTTTGTGTGGGATCCATTGTGATTTCCCCCTTTTAATTCCCAATTGTTTGAATTTGTGTTTTTTCTTTCCTCTTTTTGATGAGGTTGGCTAATGGTTTATCAATTTTATTTATTCTTTCAAAGAACCAACTTTTTGATTCATTGATTCTTTGTATTGTTTTCTTAGTCTCTATTCCATTAACTTCTGCTCTTATCTTTATAATTTCCTCCCTCATATGAGCTTTGGGTTTGATTTGTTCTTTTTCTAGACAATGGAGTTTCAACATTAGGTTGTTTATTTGAGCTTGTTCTGTTTTCCTGATGTGTGAGTTATTCTCTCTAAATTTCCCTCTTAGGACTGCTTTCATTGCATCCCATAAGTTTTGATATGTTGTACTGGCATTGTTGTTTTGTCATATATACTGTTTAATTTCATCTTTAATTTTCTCTGTGACCTGTTGGTTGTTTAAAAGGGTTTTGTTTAATTTCCATGTGTTTATGTAGTTTCTGTGATTTCCTTTGTCTTGGTATCTAGTTTCATTGCCCTATTGTCAGTATCCATGGGATGATTTCAGTTCCTCTACATTCATTTAAACATGTTTTGTCAGCTAATTATATGGTCTGCTTTGGAGAATGTTTCATATGCGGCTGAGAAGAATGTGTTTTTGGGTGGAACACTCTGTAGACATCTACAAACTTTATTTGTTCACAGGCTTGATTTAATTCTAATATTTCTTTTTTGTTTTTTTGTTTAGTTGATATACCTATTTGTGCGAGTGGGGTATTAAGGTCCCCCACTACAATTGTGTTAGGGCTTATTTGTTTTTTATGTCAGTTAATATTTGTTTTATGTAGTTGAGTGAAACTATGTTTGGTGAATAAATATTTATGATTGTTATCTCTTCTTGAAATTTTCCCTTAACTTTATCTCTTTTGATCAGTTTTGGCTTAAAGTTTGCATTGTCTGCAAAGAGAATAGCTACCCCTGCTTTTTTTTCTGGGTTCCTATGGCTTGGAGAATTGTTTCCCATCCTTTGACTTTTAGTCTATGAATTTCTTTTTGGGTTAAATGTGTTTCTTGAATGCAGCATATTGCTGGATATTGCTTCTTGATCCATTCTGCCAGTCTGTTTCTTTTGATTGGTGAGCTCAGACCATTTACGTTGATGCTTATAACTTACATGTACTGTCTTTTGTTTTTCATGTTGTTTTCCTGTTGTTGGTTCCCTGTCTTTCTCCTCTGTTTGATTGCTTGCCCTGCCTGGTAGCTTCTTTCTATTGGTGTTCATGTGTTTGTGGTCTTCATTATCTCTTTCTAACCTTTTCTTCAGGCCACTTTTTTTTTTTGGTTATTTTCCAGTATCGGGAATCAAACTCACTACCTTACACTTGCAAGGCAGGTGCTGTGCTGCTGAGCTAAATCCCCAGCACCCCCAGAGCATTCTTTAGAGCTGGTTTAGTGGTCATAAATTTCTTCAGTTGTTTTGTCATAGAAGTATTTTACTTCTCTATCACTGTTGAAAGATAGTTTTGCAGGGCTCATCAATCTGGGATGAAGATTTTTTTCCTGGAAGGCTTGAAATACCCCAATCCAGGCTCCCCTTTATTTCAGAGTTTGTGTTGAGAAATCTGCTGTGATTCTGATGGGCTTTCCTTTATAGGTGATATATCTCTTTTTTTCTAGCTGTTTTTAGTGTTTTATTCTTGTGCTAAATTTCTGGAATCTTGATTATTATATGCCTTGGTGTAGATTTATTTTGGTTATGGCTATTTGGAGTTCTGTATGCTTCATTTATTTGTATGTCAAATTCTTAATCCATGTTTGGGAACATTTTTGCCATTATTTCTGTGAAGAGTTTTTAAATAGTTTTTGTGCTGTCTTCAGCTTTCTCACTGATTCCAATCAATTTTATATTGTTCTTCTTGGCTTCATCCCATAGCTGTTGGATTGATTTTTTTCATGGTCTCTTGCAATTTTTAAGATATCTTTTCCTGTTCTCTATGTTCTAGATCTGATATTCTAGATCTGATATTCCTGTGTTCTAGATCTGATATTCTATCCTCACCTTCACTTAATCTTCTGCATATATTTCCAGCCCCCTCAGAACAGGGAAAATCATTGCACACAAGTTCCTTGTATAAGTTGAATTGTTATATTTCTGTAGATCTTCCTCCTGAGGTTGTAGATATTAGGCTAATATTTACCACAGTTTGTGAGTAGCCAGACTGTACTTGAGTCTATTGTTATTGCCAGCTAAACTACTTTAACCAAGATGTTATACATGTTATAACCAGATTTCTCCCCACTATATGACAACATTGTGATTCTAAGGGATCATAACCATCACCATAGTCCAGTACCAAAGGAATGGGGCCCTAAATAAAATTGATAGCAACTCCTCAGTCTTAATATATTGGGAAAGTAGGTTCTTGAGATAGACATAAAAACTAAGAACCACATCTAGAAGACATCCAGAGGACCAGACACCTACTAAGAAAGCCTCAATACCAGTGAGAAGGCTATCTAACATAAGGAATCTACAAGCATCAACACAGAAAGCTAAAGAAGGAACAGAAGAGCTGAACTGAGGCTCCTCTCACCACCTGTACAGTCCTAGGTCCTCTGTTTGTTGTTTTATTCTCTTTGTGTGGTAGTAGAGAATGAACTCAGGCCCTGTGCAAGCTATGAACTACATGCCCTGCCCTCTTTTTAAAAAATGTTTTGTTGTGTATATCCAAGGTATATACCATAATTTTATGGAAAGAGCACCTAAAATGTGCTCATTTAGTATGAAACTCAAATACAATAAATAATTTTATTCTTAGAATAAATTTGTTCTTAGAGACCTCCAGTTGTATGTTAGATCACTAAACTTGGATGAACTACTTTGTGTCCCTAGTCCGTGCTCCTGGGATAGCAACTGTTGTTCTCTCTCTCTCACTGTCTCTCTCTCTCTCTCTCTCTCTCTCTCTCTCTTTCTCTCTCTCTCTCTGGGTCCCTCCCTGCTTCCTTCCCTCCACTCTACCCCTCCCATCTCTCTCTCCTTAACGATTCCACCTGTAAGTGAGATCATGTGTTATTTTTCATTCTGTGTCTGGCTTTTGTCACTTAGCACAGTGTCTTCCAGGCCATTCCACTTGTGGCAAATGGCCAGATATTATTCAATTCAATAGCTGAAAAACAAATAGCTCACTTAAAAGTGGGCAAAAGACATGACTGGACATTTCTCCAAAGAAGGCATAAAATGCCCAACAGGTATATGAAAAGATGCTGAACTCATTAAGCATGAGCAAATGCACATCAAAACCACTGTGAGATACTGCCTCACATGTGTTAGAATGGTTACTTCCACAATGCTGAAAGATAACAAACATTGATGACATGGTGGAGGAAATCTTAGTGGTGATTGGTACAGCAATTATGTATAATAGTGTGAATGTTTGCAAGGAGGTTAAAAACAGAATTAGTAACATGTGACCCAGCAATCCCTCTTCTGGCATGTACTCAAAGGAAATTAAAGATACTTGTGCTTCCATATTCCCTCCATCATTGTTCATTATTCACAATATCCAATATATGGAAACAACTTAAGTATTCATTGAAAGACTATTGATAAAGAAACTGTGTGTGTGGTTGTGTATGTGTGTGCATGTGTTTGATATAGATAGATCCTGAAAATACACTGAATACTTCAATTTAAAATATGCATTAGCCAGGTGTGGTGATGCATACCTGTAATCGCAGCAGTAGGGAGGCTGAGGCAGGAGAATCACTGTGAGTTTGAGGCCAGCCTCAAATGCACAGTGAAACCCTGTCTCAAAAAGACAAGAAAAAACCCCTCCCAATATATATATAAGCCAGTTGTGGCAGTGCATGCCTGTAATCCCAGCACTCAGGAGTCTGAGGTGTGAGGATCACTGTGAATGAAGGCAGCCTGGGCTACATAAATGACCTCAAGGGCAGCCTAAACTGTTCCCCCTTGTTTTGAACATATTTATCCCATCATTCTTGCCACTTTTTGAAGCAGTGCTGGATGGCCTCTTTCATGAATTCTTTAGTTGTGCTGTCATGGCTGCCTGGATGTCCTGAGTTATTTCTAAACATTTACCTTTCATGATCATTTTGACTTTGGGAAAGAGCCATAAGTCACATAGTGCAAGATCCAGTAAATAAGCTGGATGAGGACACACTGTAGTGCTTTTATTTACAGAACTGACTCCTGAGGTGTTCAAAAATGTGGTGAATATTTAAACTTTATTACAGTAAAACACATACTCTCCTCAAAATACTCCCTCTTGTTTTGAACTTTATCCTATTGTTCTTGGCTATGTGTCTATCACCACAATAAATTTTCTAAAACAAAATTTAAATATTCAATGTATTTTTCAATCATCTGTTTTGTGTGCATGTGTGTTTGTGTGAATCTGTAAGATTATATGCATATATTAGAATATTCTTCAGCCATAGCAAAAAAGAATGATACATTGTTTGACATTTTATTTCTACTAGGGTAAATTTTAGCAAGCCATATATTTCACCTGAATCTTATAATTTTTCATGCATTTGTGCTATGCAGTCTTTTATGATTTTTGAAATGCCCAGCATCACTGGTTATTGCATCATCTTTTTATTAATTATTGTACTGCATATTTGTGCTCTTCTCTTTTTCACTTCATTAATTAACTAATTTGTTGAGATTTACCAAGGAATGAAATTCTGATTTATTTATTAATTATTCTGTTTTCTGTTGAAAACTCATTATTTTTGCAATTATTTTAAATAGTCCCTTCTTTTCATGTTTTTTATTTGTAACTGCTCCTAAGTTAAATTTTATGTTACTCATGAAGATTTAGTATCTTCATGCTATGAAATACATCTTCAAGAATAAGGAATATTTTTCTACTAATTAAGTGAACATTTATTTGTTTTCATCCTTTCAATTTTTATGTGTAACTATTTAAAAGTATAATTTTGTCTTTGATACCTGCTTTAAGTATTTCATTTTCATTATTTCTATAAATATAATATTTCAGTTTCTTTGACTCAATATTTTTTTAGAGTTATTTAACAGAATTCAAGATAGAAAGATATATTCATTTTGGTTTATTATTAATTTCTATATTTTTAATATTATAACTATCTTGCATTATTTTATGAAGGTCACTGAGATTTTCTTTTGGTGAAAATATGGTGTTTTTGAATGTTACACTGTAAAGCAGATATTTTCTATTGGGCTAGAAAACAGAATATGTATTCATATAATTTAATTTACTGATTATATTGTTTAGGACATGTATATCTTTACCTTTTGCTGAATTGACCTAACTTGGATTTAGAGTTGTGTATTAAAATAATATATTATTGTGTGTTTTTGAATCTCTTATAGTCTCTCTTTATAAAGAGCTGTGATATTTAGCACTTAAATATTTAAAACTGTTATATATCCTTTGAGATTCATGGTCTTTAGCATAATGACATGTCATTTATTGTCTTTAACTGATTAAGGTACCAAATCTAAGCTTGTTAGATATTAAGAGCACAATCCCTTTCTAACTTTTGTTTGCATCTTTATGTACCTTTGTCCATTTAAACTTTCCTAATTATATTGTTATGAGGATTTTTCTTATCAACAGCAAAAAGTTTCATTTGGTTTTGCTCTATGAGCTAAAGTAACTTTTCTTTTATTTTGAGACAGGGTCTTGGCTATATAGTTCAGGCTGGACTCAGATTCATTATGTAGTCCATGCTGGCCTTGAACTCACAGAAATCCTTTTGCCTCAGCCTCCTAAGTGCGGGGATTACAGGTGTGCATCGGCACACCTGGCTTAACTTTTCTTTTAATCTGTGAAATTAACTTTTCTTTTAATATGTGAAATATGTATGAATTTTATAGTATCATTGATCATTTTGGTCCGACTATCATCCACATTTTCCTAACTAGCATCCATCATATTTCCTTTGTCCTACTGCTTTTGTTATTGACAAAGATTTGCATTTTTATTCTAGTAGCTATCTTTCCACTAATTTCATATATCTATCTATATCGATATCTAATCTATATCTATAGTTATAGCTATGAAATACTCCTGTGATTGCTTTTGAGTCTCTGCCAAATCAAAAATGACAGTGACTGACTCCCTTGCTGATGCAAGCTCTGAACAAATAGATTTTACCTGTTCTCATTTGGTTGATCTTCTATTTCTAATTGCTGTTACTTATAATTAAAAATTTCCCTAAAAACCCAAGTGTCAATCTCTGTGGATGGGGCTCCCTTCCTCTGAACCCTCTCACGGTGGTATCATTTCTCATTCTTCTCCAGTGGACTGAGCTATCTACAGCGGTCTGGCCCTTGGTCCTTAATGTCACCACTAGCATTATCTGCTGCTAGCACCTGCTGTTCTCACTGAAGTTCAGCCTAGGCCACCTTACCCCTATTTCCAACACTGGCTATCCACAGGCTTTCACGACCCATTCCTGCCTTTCACTTTGTGTGGAACATGTTTATATTTTCGGACTCCTAGTTTAATAAGGAAGCCATTATTTCTATGTTGCTATTAAAAACCTTAAATATAGCCAACCAAACTGAGGTACACTGCAAATATAAAATAAACAACAGTTTGAAAATCACACAAAAGATAAAACATAACTATCTCAATAGTTTATATTAATTGTAAATTGAATTTTGGATTAAATAAAATATTAAAATTTATCCACCATTTCTAATTTGTAATAGGGTTATTATAAAATATAAAATTACATATGTGGTGCACATTGTATTAATGTTAGCCAATTTTTATTTGGCTATCCTGTAATCAATTGGAAAATTCCGTGTCTAGTATGAAATGCATCATTTTGCTCATAATACTAGTTCTCTTTTCCATTTCTGCTGGTGATACCATAACCCATTCTCCTATTAAATCATTATTGAGATCTGGCCCTACTAAAATACACCAATACTTTCCTGATTTCTCAATCTATTTTTTCGTTTTCATTTTCACTGACCTTTTTTCTTCTGCTTCATGCAACCGAATTTCTCATTTTCCTGGTTGTTTTTCTTCTTCACCTTCTGAAAACAAGATGATCGGAATTAACAATAGTTGTTACATTACATATTGTTATCTTCAATGAAGTTGCTCAGATTACCAGATGTAAGAATGCAAGATTGATCAAACAATTAAAGACAATAATGTAATAAAAAATTAGAAATGATGCAGAGTTCATTAAACAAGATGCTAGGAATGAGCCACTATATTTCTTACCTAATTTCTCTGATAACTTTTCTCTGCTCCTTACATTGGCTTCTATTCATGGAAGCTTAAAAGTCTAGGCATGTGCTCTGCCTTGCTTCTCTTTAATGCCCCCTTCAGATATTTTGTCTATTATAATGACATAACCCATTGCATAAATGAAAATGATTAAGCTGGGCATGGTGGTACAGGCCTGTAATCTGAGCACTCAGGAGGCTGAGGCAGGAAGATCTCTATGAGTTTGAGGCCATCCTGGGCTACATACTGAGTTTAAGGCCAGCCTGAACTAAATAGTCAGATCTGGTCTCACAAAACAAAAACAAACATAAAAGAAAATAATCAAATCACCATCTGTAGCGCTGACCCCTCTTTTTAGCTGTAGTGTTGCCTCTGCATCTCCCTGCCAGATGTTTCTATTTGAGTACCCTGCCATTAGCTTGAAACTTCCTTTTTTTTCTTCCAGTACCGGGAATCGATCTCATGACCTCACGCATACCAGGCAGGTGCTGTGCGCTGAGCTAAATCCCCAGCCCCTTTGAAACTTCTTTATCTAAGATGAAATGCTTCATTTTGTTCTCAAAATCAGTTCTCTTCCCTTTTTCATATTTCTACTGCTGGTGTAGTGATTCTGTTTATTGCCCAGCTTGAAGCCGCTGATTTATGTTGGAGTCTTTCTTTTCTCCTTAGTTTTTCCCACACATCCAGTCATGAAACCTGAGGGACCTTCCTTTGTCATGTTCCTCGTACCCATCCTCCTTTTCTGGCCCCACAGACAGATGTCCTTACATGTCACACAGGCCGCTGCTTCTTTCTGAACCCAGAGTACCTAGGACTGTGCCGTGAATATCGAGTACCAAGGCTGGGGGTAAGGAGTGATAGTAGCAGTTGACCAGCTGGTTGTTCCACGGTGATTTATTCATGGTATTTTCCTTTTGTTGCTGACAGATACCATTTTATTTTATAAATGCTACTAGTGTTGAAAAAAGGAGCTGTTCTTATATAGCCACGGTTGAGGATGTCATTCTTTATTGAGAATAAGGAGTTAAATTTAGACATACAGGCACACAAAAAAGAATGGAGGCACAATATGGATGTTAGAAGATGAAAAGATGAGAAACCATATTAACTGTGAAATGTGCTGCAGTCACAGTGTTTTAAAATCTTTATTGTAGAATACATTGGCAAAGGCTGTGTAAACACTAGGCTTTTTGCATAGCTGATACTTGTAACCAATATTTTGTTACTTTGGATTTTAAGGTCTTTTCCTTCCCCTCCTTTTTCTTTTTCTAGATCAAAAAGCAGTTCCTGAGGAGACAGAAACTGCATTCTCTTAATTTGTATATGGCACTTTCCACATGATATTCTTTTGGCCGTGGAATGGTACTCCAGAGTTCGTGAAGACATGAGACTGAAAAGTGCAGGGAAGCCAGCATAAAGATCTTTGCATGGCTGTGGATAGAAGTTACTTAAGCAATTAAAAAACAGTAAACAGTACAACAATCTCATATCTGAATTAAGTTGGTCAAAGATGAAAATACCAAGAGACTGCCCTGTTCTGTTCCTACTGCTGATGCACAATGCGTCATGCAGCTCCTTCAAGTTCTCCATGACACTTCCCACAGATCGCTCCCTTGTGCATCTCCCAGTGGAAGCTTTTGCTTTTGTAGTTTTAAAATTTGTAGCGGGTGTAGCTCAGTAGTAGATTGCTTGCCTAGCATGGGCAGGCCTCTGGGTTCAATCCATGGTGCTGAAACAGACAAAATCTGTAAGATTATTCTGATGTCATTATCGGTATTAGTTAAGGGAGTATGAGTATAGTGCTGTGCTTAGACAAAGACTTTATAACTTTGATTTTGGTGTACCCAGTCTTTTGTGACTCCATTCAGATCCCCCTATCCTCGTGGTTTTTCACCTTTACCTGCTTTTTGTAATGAGGGAGTTTCCTCATACCAGTATCATTCATTCCTTATACCAGTCATGTTTTAGGTCGCTGGTTCTTAAACTTAATGTGCATAAATATAACCTAAAAGAGCTAATTTAAAATGCAGTTTACAAGACCCTTATCCCCAAAATGTTGATTTAATAGGTCTAGGATATGAGTTCTAATAGGTTCTTGGGGTTGAGTAGATTGTAAAATTCTATTGTGAATAACATTAGGTTAGTGAATTTCAGAAAATATCTTCTCTTTCCTAAGTTATTATAAAGCAGTGAGATAACAAGAGACTTGGAGAGAATGAACCATGAGCCCTCCGCAGTCATGGTTGGGCTTAGGTCCTGTGTTCTAAGGTTTGGGTGTCATCTTCTAACTAACAAGAGGCTCCCAACAGTAATAGTTCAAGAGCAGCAGGGCCCTGTGGGAGGTGAGAAGATTTCTCAGAGTAACTCTGGCCCCTGAGGGGAGGGGAATGTGGGAAATGTCCTGGGAAAGGGAGTCACAGGCAGCTAGGGAAAAGCTGAGCAGAGAGGAGTCGGAAGATTTGGCGAAGGGCCTACTGATGGACAAGGCCAGCACACAAGGGGCTCCATAAATGAAGGCCTTATTAGATTGGCGAGATTTTCTTGCCCAGAAACAAGATATTCATACTGCTCTAAAGAATGGCTTTGTTCTGTGTTAGTGCTTACAAAGATGTGCCTGCTACCTACCCCAAGCTCTCATAGAGCCACCTCTCAGCCAAACTTTCCTGATTTTACACCATAGGTTGATCTTAATTTGGCTGAGATGTAGTCATTTTTGGGTATTAAACCCCCCCAGATAAAAGGGTCCTTTTGATGATGGTTTTTGGCCCCCTTCCAGGTTCATTTGCCTGGGAGCTTTTGACCTCTGCTTTACAATAAATCCTGTACTATACAATAAATGCTCTTGTGTACAATAACTGCTTTTGCTCAGTCCTCTTCTGACTGTCTGCCTCATAGTTCTTTCTGGGTTGAGAGGAGAACCATCCAACCAGGAGGTAACATACTATGTGCATATTAATTGCTACTTTTTGTTGTAGGACTGTGCATGGAATTTCAGATGTCAAAATGTGTTGGAAATATTTAGAGGCAGAGTAACTAAAAACCTATTTGATATGTAAAGGTGATTGCAGTTGAAAGTTTACAGTATTAAAATGATGTTACAAGGTGTTTTCTGTAGAGATCTTATTTGTTTATTGTAGAAAGTTTCTTAACTAGAAAAAAACCAAGGCTCAGTGTTATTTATAGGTATGACCCATTAGTAGAACAGGTAGACTGAGGTTAGCCAAGTGAAGAAATGAGCAGGATCAAATTTTTACTTTTTGATCTTTTCATTTCATTAAAATTTTTTTATTAGCACAAGTTCGCAGTACATGATTACATTCCTCATGGCAAGTTGGTGCACGTGTGTCACATCTTAATTTTCTCTTCATCTTCTTTGTCTCCCTCTCTCCACTCCCTTCTTCCTCCCCATCTTGGTTCCCTTCCCTTTTGCAAAAGATCTATCTCCTTATTTCCTATTATCTTTTATTTTGTTCTTTATTTCTATTTTGGATTTCTCAAATAAGAGGAACTATGTAACATGTAAGCTCATGTGTCTTAATTTATTACACTAAACATTATGGTCTCAAGGTCCATCCATTTTCCTACAAATGACTCAAGTTTATCCTTTATGGCAGAGCAGTGCTCCATTTATGTTGAGAAAGAGAGAAATGTTATTAAGATTGATTGAGGACCCTCCTACCTGCTTTTATTGTGGTAAAATGTGTATAACGTATATTTTACCATTTTAACACTTTTACACTTTTATGGTGCAGTTCTGTGCCATGAAGTGTATCTCGTTATGCAGCCATCACCACCATCCATCTCCAGTACTTTTTCATCTTCCCTTGCTGAAATTCTAGTCTTCTTAAAGACTAACTCTCTATTTATTCCTTTCTCACCCCATGTTTTCTCAAAACTGCCATTCTATTTTCTGTGCCTATGAATTTGACTACTGTAGGTGTCTCCTATACATGGAATCATATGGCATTTGTCCTCTTGTGACTGACTTATTTTACTTAGAAAAATGTCTTCAAGACTCATCTGTGTTGGAAGGGAAAGAAGGAGAAATTTTGTATGTATGTATATACAGGATAGTTAACATGGTTGTTCTTCTGTCTTCTATTTCTATGCTGAAAGAAACTGTCAATGAGTCTTTGGTTGACCAGTATTGCATGTTTATATCTGTTTTCACGAGAAGCCACTTTGAAGATATCAATATGTAATACAACCACCATTGTTAATTCCCTACCACTTTGTTTGTAACTCTGTGTTGTCTGTATTGTGCTTGTGATATGTTGTAAAATGTTGTATGTCTGTTAATGTTTCCCTCCTTTTATCTTTAAAATAAAAATTAAAAAAAAAAGACTCATCTGTGTTGTAGTATGTGTCAGAATTGCCTTTCTGAGTAATATTCCATTTGGTGTACATTCTACATTTATTTATACCCTCATCCATTAAAAGACACTTGGGTTGACACACCCTTTTGCTGTTGTGCAGAAGGGGTGCACAAACATCTTTTTGAGTAAGAAAAACCCTTTTTTAATGTAGAAAAAACTCTGGAAGTTTATTTCTATGCTTTTGAGACATGTAAAGTTTTCCCATCCCCAGACACCTACTCAGGAAGTAGGCATAATTTTATGACCTGCTTGGAGAACACAAAAATCCCTGGGTGGTAGGGCTGCTGCATTATTTATTCATCTGCTCTTACACAAATAACATACTTGCTCAATGGACGGTGAAGTCAGCAAGCAACGGACTGTTCCAGAATTGGAGTACAGGTTTGCCAGCCAGTGACCTGGAACCAATCCATATGCAGTAGCACGACGTTATACATAATACAGAGGTATAAGGGAAAAATAAAAATACATCAGAGATTCCATTAAGCCTGCAATAGACTTGTTTCTAGCTCAGTTTTTTTTCTGCCCTTGCAAGAAAGGAAGGAGGTTTTATCAGTGATGCAGAACTTGAAGGACTGAATATCAGGTGGATATGCTTTCAAAAAGAGAGGTAATTATAGGCAAAGGGAGCCAGAGCATTTACTGAATCATTGTGTCATGCAAAGGCCCTGTTGGGTACGGGAGAGTGTGGCTTTGGGACATCTTCCCTGGAAAAATTGTCCTGATTCTGCATCTGTGTTAGTATACTCATAGCATCCTGTGAATAGCTCCTGAAAATTTCTCTCTTCCTTGTCTGAAAGGAAATGATGCATTCTCTTAGCTCTCCTGGAGTCTGGTTGTGGGAAAGTGGAATAGTTTAATGAAAGGAAACAAGCAAGGAATCAGAGATGTAATGAGTTGTCAACACAGTGATGCTTTGGAGAAAAGGGGAATCGATAGACTGATGCATTGGAAGCCAACTCAGTCTGAAGTGAGAGACAGCAGAATCTAATCTGGGCTTGGAAGAACAAATGGGATCTGGATAGGTGGACAGGAGGAAAGATTCTTTGAGAGCTGTTAGCTTGAAGAAGTAAAATCAAAGACAGAAGGGAAAAATCTGACAGTTTTTTTTTGTTTTGTTTTTGCAGGGGGATGATGATACAATATGAGAATGTTCTTTCTAAAAATAAAAAATAACAAAGGAAAAAATAAAGCTGATAGTTTAGCCCAACCTACTCTTTCCTTTATAAACACGCGTGCGCACACACACGCACATGCGCGCGCACACACACACACTTCATTTATTTTGTGACATAACTAGATAGCGCAGGCTGACAAGATGATCTTTTGAAGGAACTGTTACAGCACAAGGAACAATTTAGCCAACCCTTTCAACTTTACATATTGGGTCAACTTGTGTGTAAAACTTGCAGGTTAAATTCTGAGCGCACAGCAGATGAGCAAGTTCAGCTTTGACAGAACTAGGTCATTAGATTCATTGATAACTTTGCGCAAAAGTTGCCAAAGGAGTTACAAGCATGAAGTGTTTCAGGATTCTACACATCTGGTGAACTCACTGGTAGTTTTGTGGTTTTTCTCTTATGTCGGAATCAGCAATTCCAAAGAGCAGCTTGCATAATGTGCACAATAAATAGTCGCTAAAGAGCAATTAGAACAAATAACCACTGAACATTCAATGAAGAGAGAGTTCTCACATTTCCCTAAAGTAATTAACATTCCCTTTCCTTGTTTTGTTTAAATTTTGTTTTTACCTAAATTACCTTAATGCTGCCCTTACTGAAATAGTTTAAAGTAAGAGTCACTGGAATCCGATCTTTCTTGACTAAGTGCTAGAAATACTGAAGTTAATTGGGCCAACTCTATCTGAAGGAGTTAAGTACAGATCAGTGGCCCTGACATTTTCCAGGAAGCCTTTCTCTCTCAAAACAGGACTGGCTTTGAAGATGTGGAAATCAGCACCACCACCACTGCCACTCTGTTTTGTACATGCGTGTCTGTAAAAAACAAACTGCACGTAGACCTAGTGAACTGTGTTTTCACTTCTCGTCTCTGAAACAGCTAGCAAAGTTATGTTTTGTCGAGGGAAGCTGAGATGAGGCTGAGCAGGCATGTTCTGAAAGTTGTGCTTTGGAAGGAGAAGGCACAAGAATTTTGAAACACAATGTCCATGATCCCTGAATCAGCCGGTGTTAACGGCATGTGATATGGCCCTGTCCTCAACAAAGTACATCTTTTGCAAATACAGTGGTTCTCAACTTTTTGTTCATTTTCCAGTGGCATAAGAACTTGGAGGTAGCAACAAAACATCCCTGTTAACTTTCCACATCCCTCATGTCCCAGGACAGAATTTTGTATAGCTATTATAACAATGGAAGTATGAATGACTCATATTAGAACCACATTTCACGCTGTCTAAAGACCAGTGCAAAAAGATGGAGCCAAAACGCTACTGGAACAAACATACATCATTACAGACAAGAGAGTAATCAAACAACATCAATCAACTGGATTGATAATGTGGAGCTGAAATGAAACTTCTGTGTAATTAAAAAGCAAGGCTGTAGCGTTAATACCTGAGAGATCCATTCATTCCTTCAGCCTTCCGCCAACTGCTAAAAAACTGAATACTTAACATTTTTTAGACACTCTATGAGCTGGGCTTGTAGTATTGAGAAAACACACATGATCTGGGAGCCATAAAATCAAAACAATTAAAATTATGATAAGTGTAATAGAATAAAAGTACGGTGTGTTACGGTTATGGTTGTATATAATGTATGATGATGAGAAAATTTGGGAATGAAAACACAGTCTTTATAAAAGTTAAATAGTTCAGAGATGGGTACAAATTGCAGCTTTCAATCAATTTTAGTTTCTTGCAAGCATGCTTAAGTAATTCTTTTGATTGCTTTTTCCCAGTATCTTTTAAAATTGTAAATAAAGTGTTTACAATACTTGTCGGGAGTTGTTACATGTACAACATGCATCTTTAATGAATATAGATGCAAAAATCTCCAATAAGATATTGGCAAATAGAATGCAACAAATTATTTGAGAGATTTTTCATTATGGCCAAATAGGATTCATCCTAGGAATGTAAGGATGTTTCAACATACACAAATTAGATGAGATTGGGCACATTCATGGTGGTATGACGATAGACAACATATGTGAATCAATAAATGTAATGCATCACATAAACAGAAGCAAGGACAAAAATCATCACAATAGACACACACAAAAAACCCTTGACAACATCCAACATCATTTTGTGATAAAAATATTGAAGAAAATAGATATAGAAGGTCCTTATCTCAATGTCATAAAATCCAGTTATGACAAACCTACCACCAACATTTTATTAAATGGGGAAAAGCTGAAAATGTTCCCTCTAAAATTGAGAATAAGACAAGGATTTCCACTATCACAACTCGTGTTCCACACAGTCTCAAAACATTAGCAAGAGCAATTAGGCAAGGAAAAAGATAAAGAGGATATGTATAGGAAAGGAAGAAGTCAAATTATCATTATTTGCAGATGACATGATCCTCTAAACAGAAGAACCCCCCAAAAAATCCACCAGGAGACCTAAAATTAATAACTAAATTCACTAATGTAGCAGAATCTAAAATCAACAAACAAAAATCAGTAGTGTTACTGTATACTAATAATGAGCCCACTAAGAAAGAAATTAGGAAAACATACCATTCACAATAGCACCAAGAAAAATTAAATACTTAGGAATTAACTTAATCAAGGAAGTGGAAGACCTCCATAAGTAAAAGTATAGCATTCTGAAAAAGGAAATTGAAGAGGGTATCAGAAAATAGAAAGATTATCCCGTCTTCTTTGATAGGCAGAACCAATTTACTCAAAATGGCTATACTTTCAAAATTGTTATACAGATTTAATACAATCCCAATCAAAATTCTGAAAGCATTCTTCACAGAACTGGAGAAAACAACACTAAAATTTGTATGGAACTAGAAGAGACTCAGAATAGGATAAACAATCCTGGCTAAAAAGAGAAAAGCAGAGGTATCACACTGATAAACCTGAAGTTACATTACAAAGCTACTGTGATAAAAATAGCATAGTACTGGCACAAAAACAAACAGAAAGATCAGTGAAACAGAACAGAGGATTGAGAAACAACCCCAAGCACATTTAACTACTTGATCTTTGATAAAGGGATCAGAAACATACACAGGAGGAATGATTGCTTCTTTAATAAATTGTGTTGGGAAAACTGGCTATCCACATGGAGAAGATTGAATGTAGACCCATATCTCTCATTTGTGCTAAACTAAAATCAAACTAGATCGAAGAACTAAGTATTTTTTTTCTTTTTTTTTTTTTTGTTTTTTTCTCCGGTACCGGGAACCGAACTCACGACCTTGCGCTTGCCAGGCAGGTGCTTTTGCCGCTGAGCTAAATCCCCAGCCCCAAACAACTAAGTATTAAAAGAGAAAAACCTGATGGAGGGTAAAATAGGTAAAACTTGGCATAGGCCCAGACTTTCTGAATATAACCCTGGTTTCACAGGAAATAGTCCCAAGTATCAACAAATGGATCATGTCAAATTAAAAAGCTTCTGCACAGCAAGAGAAACAACTGGCAGGGTGAAAAGACAACCTACAGAATGAGAGAAAAAATTTTACTAGCCATTTCTCAGACAGAGAACTAATATCTAGAATATATAAAGAACAAAAATTTAGACTCCCCCAATAAAAAATCCAATCAAAAAGTGGACAACTGAAATGAATAGACACTTCACAGAAGAAGTACAATTGGCCAATAAATATGTGAAAAATTGCTCAGCATCCCTGGGCATTAGAGAGATTCCATCTCTTTCCCTAACAAATATCTCAACAACATTTGTTACTGTTTGATTTTTGTTCATGGCCATCATTTCTAGGATAAGATGAAATCTCAGTTTTGTTTTAATTTGCATCTCTCTAACAGCCAAAGGTGTTGAACACTTCTTCTTGTATTTATTGGTGATTTGTACTGCTGAGAGGAGTCTATTCATTTTAGTTGTCTATTTTTTGACTGAGTTTTTAAATTTTAGGGCAGTCAGTATTTTTAGTTCTGTATGTATTCTAGATATTAGTCTGCTGTCAGAGTAGTAGCTAACATTTTTTTTCCCATTCTGTAGGCATCTTTCATTCTGTAGGCATCCTGTCACTTCACTCTTATTTATCATTTCCTTTGTCATTATATCATTTGTTATATCAAAGTAAAAATTTATCATTTTTACTTTGATATAATCCCATTTGTTGATTCTTAATGCTATATCTTGGACAATTTGGATTCTGTCTAAAAGTCCTTTTCTGTACCTACGTCCTCAAGAGTTTTACCTATTTACCTTCCAGCAGATTAAGTGTTTCAGCTTTAATATCTATGTCTTTGATCTATTATGATTTAATTTTGGAATCTGGTGATAGATATGGGTCTAGATTCAATCTTCTGCATGTATTTAATCAGTTTTCCCAGCAGCATTTGTTGAAGAGGTTATCTTTCTTCCACCATAAATTTTTGACCTCTTTGTCAAAGATCAGATGACTTATTGTGCCTGGGGTTGTTTCTTCATCTTCTGTTCTGTTTTTGCATATCTATTTTTTTGTGCCAGATTAGTGCTATTTTTATCACTGTAGTTTTGTAGTGTAAATTGAAATCTGGTATTGTGATGCCTCCTGCTTTGTTTTTGTTGCCCAGAATTGCTTGCTTTTGCTATTCTGGGTCTCTTCTAGTTCTGTATAAATGTTAGGATAATTTTTTTTCTACCTGTTAGAGGAATGCTGTTGGTATTTTCACTGAAATTGCATTAAATCTATATATTAGTTTTAGTAATATGGCAATTGTAACAATATTAGTTCTGTCCATCCAGGAACAGGAATTTTTTGGGCCTTCTATTGAACGGATCATGTCATCTGCAAATAATGACAATTTGACTTCTTCCTTTCCCTGATATACACCTTTTATTTTTTCCTCCTGCTTGATTCTTCTGGCTAATGTCTTGACTACTATACTGAACGTGAGTGGTGATCGTGAAAATCTTTGTCGTATTTCTGATTTTAGAGGAAAAGTTTTCAGCTTTTTCCATTTAATATTATATTGGTAGTAGTTTGACATAAATGGCTTTTGTCGTGGTTATGCATATTACTCTCGAATTCTTAACTCCAATTAGCTTTAAGTTAATCTTCCCAGATTCATCCATTCAGCTAGTGGATCAATTTCCCTTGCACTGTTGTTGTTTGTAAAGTATAGACATCCCTTATTTAATGACTGATTCTATTCCTGCAAGTAGGTTATTTCATGAATTTGTTGCTAAATGAGGAATTGTATATAGTGTATACATTATAATATTCAGAACAAAGAAATGGTCAAAGAAAATACAACTTAATGACTTTACTTTCATTTGCATAACTTTTACATGCAGTCCTGTAATGTATAATAGGATATAAAATTACAGTATTGTACTGTATTGTACAATCAGCAAAAGTTACAGTGCATTGTAAATAAATAAAGTGTACTGTACAATATAGACACTGAGGCTTTATAAACAAGATGTAAAGAACTGTACAAAAAAGATGGGCTTTAAGTCTGAGTTTCCTGTTCTGAGTTTAAATAGTGTGCCTTGGTCATAAGTCCAAACAGGTTGTTAAGTGAGGAATATCTGCATCTCTGAGTATATCATCTTTTTTTTGTACTCTATTCTCAATGTCTGACACTCTCTTCACATTGGTCCCTTCTGCTGCTGTTCATGTGTTCAATAAAATTCTTTATCACCAGGATTTCCTTTTGGTCTGTTTCCATGGAATCTATTTCTTTGGTAAATTTGTTATTTATGTTTTGAATGGTTTTGGTGAGTCCTTCTAATTTTTCATTTGACTTTTCTATAACCACCTTGGTCAATTTGTTTATTAATTCCACTGTCTGTTTGATTATGTCATCTTTGAGCTCACCTGGTTTCTTTGGTTCCTATTTAATCATTTTGTATACCTCAGCTACTTGATGTTTGATTTCCTCTTCATCAGTGACCCTTAGTTTTGTTTTGGGAAACTTGGGAGTCTGTGGAAGCATTTTGTTGGTTTATTTTAAAACAAGATTTGAGATCAAATAGATTGAAGAGATTATGTTTTTGGTGTGAAGATCTCTTTAATTAGGTTCCGTTCTCCAATATGTGATCTTGGCTTTATTTGTCAAAGAAGTGTTGTCTACTACTTTCCTTTTATTAGGGAAAGTATTACGTATTAAGTTTAATTGTGTTGGATTCAGTCACTGTGCTGTAGGGAGAGAATTCCTATTGCTTACAACAGAGTCCACACACCCAACCATACATCAATCATAAGCATTAAAACTTGTTTTGACAATTTTGCTTTTTTATCAGTGAACCTGACAGGCTGTACTATGCTATTACTAGCAGTTAGTCTGGGATGTGGGGAGAGGAGTAGGAAACAGGAAGGGGTAAGTCAGTAAGAAAAGAGGGAGATAAAATAAATGTTAGTAGATAAAAATAGATAGAAGGTTGGACTCTGTGGGAGATATTTTTATCGTTGGAGTAAAAGGTCAGGGTTCTAGGGTTTTAAGTGAATATTTGCAGAGCCAGTAGGAGGAGTGCAGGGAGAGGGTAGTAAAATTAGAAATTGAGGGAAGATATGAAGTTGTTGGGACTTGCTAGTATATTTGTAGTTGGTTTTATTTGGATCCTCCTCCCACAGTTATATAACCACCCTAACATGGCTGTGAATGGTAAAACTCAAGTTAAAGCACTGGTCTATTCTTATTCTCCTTTGTACATGTACAGGCAGTCCAACAGTTAGGCTCAATGTTGACCTTATGGGGAAATTTGATTCAGTTCACAACCAATTTGGTTTACAACCAAAGTCATGGAAAGAATTAAGTTTGTGATCCAAAGTACCACTGCACATATATCCATCTCATGAAAGGCAGATTAAGTGCAAGGGAAGGCAAGGGCAGAGAGTAGATAGGGGATCATAAAGAGAAAAGAATAGAGAAGAAAGAAAGTTAAAAAGAGAAGAGAGGAGAAAGACTAAGAGAGAAGAATAAAGGAAAAAACCTCAAAGAAATAAAAACCATAAAAGAAAAAAAAAACTGTATCAACAAAGAAATAAGAATTGAAGGGAAAAAAAAAAGGGAGGGGGGGACCAGAGTGAACCCAGAACAGAAAAACAATCAAGCAAGCAAATGAAAATCCTCCCTGTGGCCTCCATACCACGTGGCAGATTGTCCACGCAGTTCCTTCCCCACTGTAGGCAGAGTCTGCAGGCAGCCAAGCCAGTTTTCCCCCTGCCTAGGAGCAGGGAGGGTAGGTGGTCTCTCTGGATCCATCTCCTGGGATATAAGCCAAGCTTTGTGTGTGGCCAACTGTAGACCTTTCTTTCTGTCCCAATATGTACTTACTTCAGTTAATTTGGGAAGAAGAGCATGTGAAATAATTTGCCCTATGTCAATTCTTTTCACCTTCTATCACCTCCCAGTCCCACTTCCCTTACTGCTGGGCAAATCTCAAGGTAGTCTTCGTGTTCTCCCTCCAGGTGTCTTCTTCCTTGTGTTCCTGCATGGTACTCTAACCTTAATCTGTTGCTGACACAGAGCTCTGCTTTCCAGCCTGTGGAAGTTGGTGCAGTCCCCAGGTTGAGCAGAGCACCTGGGGATGGTGGGGAGTAGATAGGACTTTCTACCATCTCACATCTTCCCGGTGTTTAGGGAAACAAAATAGCTCATTCTCAACTGGCTCTATTGGTTCTCTCTCCCTCCCCTATACCTCCAGGGATGTGATGCGCGGTCCCTGTCAGTAGGCTTGGTGCCATCCACAGTTTGAAGTCTTCAGCCTCTTTCTGACTAGGGCTGAGGGCTTCCCTTATTGACAGTGGGCAGTGGTAGGGACAGGAACACAGTGCTCCCTGGTATTTGAGAGTATATGGGGGCAGGTATTCCCTGTTTTTGAATAATTGGCTTTCCTTTCCTCCAGTTACAGCCTGCGGCTTCCCTGGGGCACCCAATCAAAGTTTACTCCTACTCCGGTTTCTATTTCTACATGGGAGGGCGTGTGTATGAAGAGCCTATCATAGGATTCTAGCCTTTGCACCTCTGTCTCCTTCCCCTGATGTGGTTAGAACCACTCCTAAATGGTTTGTTAGCTGGGTAAAGGGTGTGGGAAGAGGTGTGTACTAGCAGTGGCCCAACTTCCCTTTTCCAACAACCTAGATGTTTGATTTGATCTGGAAGATTTGTCATTTAGATTAATTTTCCATAGCTGAGTATGACTCCCTCCCCCATTTTAGAATACCTGAATTACCCACTGTCTCTCTTCCGAGTTTCTCCAATGTACCTACTTCTTTAATTGGTCACATGGATCCCAGTGACTCTGTTTTCAATCCTCTCCACCCAGAGGTCCATTCCCTCCTTTACAGCCCCCATTCTAAAATGTATTTTGTTTTGTTTCTTTAAATAGTCAAGGGACATTTTAGCAACACCAAACTTTAGCATGGTTTGGCTATTTAGCTGGTATTTATTAAGTGCCTATTATTTGTAGTGCCTGTTATTTGAATCTCAATAGCAAATAGCACACTAGGCATTATTATATGTGTTAGTTTTCCATCACTATGACAAAGTACCTAAGACAAACAATTTAAAAGGAAAAATATACTTATTTGGCTCACAGGTTCAGAGGTTTCAGTCCACGGTTGCTTTACCTGTTCCTTCAGGCCTATGGTGAAGGAGAACATCATGGAAAGAAATGTGTCATAGAGCAAAGTTGGGCAGGAGAGAGAGAATGAGAGAGAAAGAGTTAGAGAGAGAGAGATAAAAGGACTGGGGGCTGAGGTCCCAGTATGTCCTTCAAGGGTGCACTCCCCATGACCTACTTTCTCCAACTAGACCCTAGTTTCTGAATTTTCCACTACCTCCCAATAGTGCCACCAGCTGGGGTCCAAGCCTTTAGCACATGATTTTTGGGAGACATTTCAAATCTTAACCATAACATTTCTCCCCTGGCCCACAGAGGCTCAGATCTGTCTCATAATGCAAAATGAATTCAGTCCAATTCCAAGAGTTTTGAAAGTTTTAACAGTTTCAGAATTGTTGAAAAGTCCAAGTCCAAAAGCTCCTCTAACACTCAAGGCAAACTCTTAGTTGTGAGCCCTATAACATTAAGAGATAAGAGTCTTTTACAATGGAATGGTAAATATTCCCATTCTAAAAAGGAGGAATAGAGGGATAGAAAGTATAGCTCAGACAAAAGTAAGACCAAAACTCAACAGGGAACTCATTAAATCCTGTAGCTCCAAGTCTGGTATCGGAATCACATAGTGGCATGAGGTGAGCTCCAAAAAGGCTTGGGCCAGCATCCCCATGGCCTTGCTCACTGCAGCCTTCGTGGCCTCTGCCTTAGACTGGCTCTGTTTGTTATCTGCACTTCTTTTGCCCGGCATTCTGTGTTACTGGCATCTCTCAAATTCTTGCTATCTCCCTTACAACTTTGGCTTCACACTCAGAGCTGCATGCATTGCCCAGTCAGCAGCTGCTTTCAGGGACTCCCATTCTGCCTGCCACTACCTGGCCTCCCTGGCTTTCTTTTGGAATCTTGGTGGGAACCTCCATGACACTATAATTCTCTCCTTCTGCATGTCGGTGAAAGCAGCACCACATGCATGATGCTAAGGTCCACTACCAGTTGGAGCTGGGCTGCAGTGGCCTTTGTGGGCTTAAATGGCTGAATATGGGGACATAAATCCCCATGGGATCAGAGTTCTCCAGGGCTTTCTTCTCAAAGCAAGGACTTTTAAATAAATGTGTGCTTTTATATTCTTGAGCCTATCGTGGGTGGCGTCTTCCAGATTCTTGAGGTGTCCACAAGGCATCTTTCCTATGCTCCTAGTACAAAGTACTTGGCTTCTTTTTAATGGTGCTGATCTCTTTAACAGTTAAAACTTCCTTGGCCAAAACTTTAAATATGCTCCTTTTCAAATCTTTCCTCTCTGCCTTTTGTTCCAAGTTCTCACTCTAAACCTGTCCTAAAGCAGGCAGCAATGCCAGAGATCTAAGTACCTTATCTGAACACTGTGCTGCCCTGAAATTTCCCCTATCAGATCAGATCTGTTGCCCTTAAACCTTGCTCACACAAAGTTTCAGGGCATGGATGAAATATAGATAAGTTCTTTGCCAGATGTAATATGTGTGTGCTCTAGTCCAATTCCCGAGTCAATTATTTCCAACGAAATCCTCATCAGCATCACCTTCTATAGTCCACACTTCTACCAGCGTTCTGGTCATCTGAATTCCCTCCAGAATCCCATTTAACTCTGCTTCACCTCATTTTAAGTTTTTTTTTTAAACCTATTTTCCAAACGCCTCCAGCAAACCAATTCCTAAGTCTTCTGAATCACATTATCAGATACAGTCACAGCAATAACTCTGCTTTTGGTACCAATTTCCCGTATTGGCTGGCTTTCCACTGCTGTAACAAAGTAACTGAGAAAAACAACTTAATAAGAGGAAATGCATTTGCTTTTCATTTCACAATGTCTATCATACCTCCTAATTTTTATTTACTCTTTCAGATTCTTGCAGTAGTGAGACAATATGTTGTTTACACATGGAGGTCTGCTCAAAAGAAAAGAACAACTGGGGTGAGGGAAAAGAGAAAAGAAAGAAGGGGAAATTATGTATGTATGTATATACAGGATAGCTAACATAGCTGTACTCTTGACTTCTATCACTTTACTGAAAGGAACAGTTAATGATTACTTATTTGATCCATCTTGCATGTGTCTATCTTTTTTCTGAGAAACCCCTCTGAAGATAATATATAATACAACAACCATTGTTAATTTCCTACCACTTTGTCTGTAACTCTGTATTGTTTGTATTATTCTTGTGCTATTTTGTAAATGGATGTCTGTTAATGTGTTTTCCTTCTTTCAGTTTTAAAATAAGTTAAAAAAAATAAGAGGAAATGCTTACTTGGCTCATGGTTTCAAAGTTTTCAACCGATGGTAGTTTGGCCAATTTGCTTTAAGTCCTGTGATAAGACAGTGTATCATGAGAGAAGCAAGTGGCAGGCAAAAGCTGCTCACTGAATAGCAGCCAACAAACAAGGAGAGAGGGAGAGAGGGAGGGAGGGAGAGAGAGAGAGAGGGAGAGAGGCATATATATCAAGGTTGCAACACCCTTCAAGGACATGCTTCTAATGACCCACTCCTAACTACTTAGGCACTAGCGCCTAAGGTTTCTACCACCTCCTAGAAGTGCCATCAGCTGAGACGAAGCCTTCAGCCATGAGCTTTTGTGAAACGTTTAAATTACTGATCCTGTTATTACTTAAGCTCCGCTAGGTAAAAAATATTGTTCACCTAGCATATAAATGGCAAGTCCACAGCTGTAGGCTCAGGCTTGATTCCAAATTCTATGTTGTTTGTACTATGCCACAGTTTTGAGAGTTCAAAGTTTTGAGTTCCTGGTTAGATGATGCCTTATAAGATCAGCTAGTATGATTTACTAATGTACAAAGGCCCCTTGTGTGCAACTTTGAGCATGGTAGCCTTTGTTTTCTGGTTTTCTTTTCTTCATTTTTTCCCTTCTGGTGCTTAGAGTGGAATATGGCAGATGTCAGGAAGCAACAGGCATCTGCTATAGCCAGAAATCAGCACCCACATAAGAATCAGTTGCCTAAACATTTTCTTTCATATATCTTGATATTTCTCATAAGTACACCATCTGCTCATTGAATAGATAACCAGAGAATGTCTGCAGCAGTTTTTCTTGTTATCACTCTCCTTATAATGAATGACTTTGGTTCTTATGCATACTTAATCCAATTCTGAACAGGAGTACAAAATATGGACCCATTCATCATCCCACAGGAAGAAGGTATGTTAAATATGAGAAGCAGAATAGATGGAAATCAAGAATAGATAGAAAGCTGAATACATGGAAATCAAGAGCTCAGGGTCAGACACAGAAGAACACTGCATGTTCTTTTGTATTTTGAAGCTGAAATAAATAGACTTGAAAGAAGAGTAGTGATTACTACAGGTTGGGGAAGAGATGTGTGGGGTGGATGGAAAATGTAGATTGACTTGATCTGCGTGCTTATGTACATGTATGGAAACATCACGCTGAACCCATTAATATGCACAATTGGTATGTGTTAATAAAATCATTTTAGAAAGTGCTTAGGCTGTAGTACTTGACAGATAGTATTTGAAACAAAATACTGACTATTCCCTACCAAGAATTTAATAAATGCATCTTTTTCTCTCTCTCCCTGTCCCCCTCCTACCCTTTCTCTCCTTCCTCTCCCAGGCAGTCTCCCTTACTGTGAGTGTACAAATTATGGAGCCAATTTAATTGATTTTTCATTCTTTCTGCTTGCCTGTAAATTTTAAAAATAAAATTAGCTTTCCATTTATTTATGCAAAATCATTTATTGTGCCTGATATATTTTTTGGGGGGGTACTGGGAATTGAACTCAAGACCTTGCATTTGCCAGACAGGCACATGTGCCACTGGTCCCTGATATATTTTTTTAATTGCAAGAAAGAAAACAGTAAGCAAAAAGACAAGATGCCTCTACTCAAAGCCTTAGAATCTATACTGAGAAACAGACTGAGCAAATATTTATGTGTATATATATATATATATGTGTGTGTGTGTGTGTGTGTGTATACATATATATGTATATAAAAAACTTATGGGGAGTGAAAATAAGTACTGTGAAAGATTTGTGTTTGGAGTGGGGAACTTGACCTTTAAGTGACCTTTGAATTGAGATCTGGAAGATGAGTACATGTCACCATGAGAAACAAAAGGGCAAAAATATTCTAGAGGGAATATAGTCATTGTGCCTCCTTCCTCAGCTACTCAAAGCTCATAATAGTGCCAAAGGTAATGTTCAACCTGCATACATTATGTAGTGTACAAGTGTTAAAAATACTAAAATATTTTTATATTTGTTGGTAAGGAGTTTATGCTACAAAATCTGAGTGGGTTCACCCTCCTCCCCGCCAGTCTCCATACCTGGGCTGCCCCAGACCCTCCCACCAGACGTCCTTACCATCAGCAACTAAATAGTTGGTGCCTGCCGTGAAAGTGGTCCTCAGAGATCTACTTCCATACTCAGACAGGCTAGAGTTTATCTACTGGATCGGTGATGGTGGCATATTGATTGTAAAATATTTTGAATGTCACTCTTTGATATGACACTAACAGTTAAATCTCCATTTCACTCCTGGGAGAGACATGTAGAAGTGATAAAATGACCTAACTCAGTCTCAGGAGTTATGTTCTTTCTCTCTCTTTCAGTTAGTTTACATTTTCAGTTTTTATCTTTGACCTTTGAAACTAACAGAGAGAAACCAACTTGTCCTTTGAATGAATTACTTAGTGTCTCACCTTAATTCCTTGGTTCACTGCAATTATATTTTACTTTAGTGTTGCTTATTTTAATTGACAGTGTCACAGAAACTGTAATCTATTCTCCCAGTAGAATTTAAAATGATAGAGCTAATCTCAGTAGAAGGTTAGCAAAGGGCATAACTTCAAATCTATTTCTGAGGAATTAAATGCACCACCCTAGTTATCAAATAAAATGGATGATAGCTCTTAATACTCTTCCAGAAGTTTGAGCTAAATCCTATGGTTGAGCTAAAAAAAAAAGGTCAATTTAGAATATTTTAGTGTTATTATTGCTGTAGGTATGGGTGTCAAATCATAGATACTGCAGTGGGATATTTAGTGAATAGAAAAGGATTTTATCCACTCTATTGTCTTTTAAATCAATCAATAGTAAATGGAATCTTCCAGGACCTTTCTTGAATTATCACTAGAAATACGTGCTCCTGTTTCAGCTGCGCTTTAGGTGTGTTTGATCTATTTGATTTTCGATTATTAAGAAGTCAGGCTCCTGGAAAAAGCAGACTTCTTTTTCCATGGTATGTATGCATGCCACCAAATTTAACACATATTTTTAAAAAATGTTATAGTGATTATTGTAAAGTTTCCATATGAACTAACAAACTTCAGTCTTAGCCAGCAACTTATTATTGTAATTGTGGATAGGTGATACCTCCAGAGTACAAGACTGTTGTGCAGGTAGACTTTGACACTTAAGAAAAAGAAAAAGAAAGCCTCTGGGTAGTTTACAGAGTTCCCAAAATTGTGAGGAGCAAAGAAAGCAGGGGGCTGTTTTATTTTTGCATCTCCACATGGCATGTGATTTTTAATGCACTAATTATCTTAGTGTTTAATGCTAATGACTTAACTCTTATCCAGAAAATACATAGCAGTTGCATTTTGGTAGGAAGAAACAGAGACTATCACATCAGAGGTTTGAAGACTTCAGGAAGTTCTACTCAGAGAAGCAAAATATATTTCATAAAAGGGGTGTATAATGAGGCATGATAAAATATGTGGAATCCCAAAGGAAGTGATGAAGGAATAGCACCAAATGTGGAACATCTACTTCCACGTGAAAAGCAAGGTGCTGTTACGGGTGGTCAATTCCAGGCAGCCACGCCTAAACTGAATCTACTTCACTGATCCTGTGGCTATCACAACATCAGAAAATGACGTACCTGGTTAGGTCTTTTTATTGCATTTTTGTATCTTTGTCTTTATTTTAATCTGAATTTCTAGGAGTTTTCTATATCCTATCAAATTTCATATTCCTAAAAATTATGTCACTTAAATATTTTTGCAGTGTTTTCATTGGTCATTAACAGTGATACTTGATAAGAGCCCTAGAAACTCACATATTTATACAATCCCAGAGATGGCATTTTTTACTTTGCTTTTAGCAATGAAACAAGATTCAGAAGTCCAATAAGTATGAGATTCATCCAGTTCAGTAAGAGAGACTTAGTAAACAAGTTGTTTGGGAAATGCACTCTGATAAGAATATTATTTCATGAACTCTTGAGGAATATAGGAAACAGTAAGAAAGTGAAATGTGTTCATATTATAGTAGAAGCAGAACTATGCAGAAAGCAAAAGGCAGTGAACTGGGCAAAGTTCTTGACGGAGGGTCTGGTCAGGATGCTACCTCTAACTAGCTGTGTCACCAAAAGGGACTCAACTTGTCTGCATCTTGGTGCTTCGCACATTAAATGAAAGGGCCAGGAGACCTCAGGATCTGTGTGACCAGAGGACAAATATGTAAGACTGAAGTCATCTGTCACTATTTTCAGTAGTGTCCATTAAGTCTAATTCAGAGGGGTCATCTGTAGAAAAATTGGAAAAACACTGGGAATAAGATAGTTTAAGAGCCGAGGGAAAGAGTTAAAAATAGAATCAAACAAATGGATCTTCCCTGAGACAAAGACAGTCATCAGTTTTACAGAATCTGAGGACTGGTAAAAGGGGTGAGCAGCAGGGTGATTTTAAGAGCTCTTTCTGGGAAATTTTGTGACTATCAGACTCAACATTAGTCTAACCTTGCTGTGTCCTGTTCTGACCTTGTGTGCTATTTGTAGTTACTGCCTCTAGAATCAGGCATTCTTCTCCCAAATGGATCATAGTGTTCACATCCTCGTAGACTTCTTTGAAGCTCATTGCTTTCAGACTCCCTGCTACCTGCTCATGAAAGTGGACCCTAACTGGTTACTTCTCACAGCTTCCATCTGGCCCACCTGTCTTCTGGTCTCTTTTTCTCAGGCCTCCTAAGTGTTATGGTTTAGATCTAAAATATCCCTCTGAATTCACATGTATGTGGAAGGTGACTGGATCACAGAGGTGCTGTGTGTTTTACTGGATTCTTCCATTGATGAGTTTAGTAGTTATATGTGCCATCAGGAGGTGGGTCTGGTTAGAGGTGGGTCATTGGGGGCGTGACCTAGGAAGGTACACATGTCTCCCTCCCTGTCTCCTCCCTTCTCTCTTTGCTTCCTGGCTGCCATGTTCCTGCCATTCTGTTCCTGAGTTGGAACCAGCAGGCTGTGGACTGAGAGGGTGAGCCAAAGTAAACCTGTCCTCCTTTCAGTTGTAGGTGCCAAGGATTTTGTCCCAGTGATGGGGAAGTGACCGAGGCATCAGGATACCAGGTACATTGTGATTTCTGTACTTCTTTTCTGACCAAAGTCAGTTTTCCTTCCTAGTCTGCCCTCTGGCTGGGCCCATCTACTCCCTGGACTCAGCCATTGCTGTGGAAACTTCTGTTCCTTCTGACAGCAAGGCCCAATGTTTTCTACCCTCTCTTCAGTTTCTGGGCCTGCAGAAGTTGGACCACTCACTAGTGCTTCCCAGCACCACCTCTAAAAGGCCGCTCATTGATTGTGAGCTCTCTAGAGGAAGCCCCGCTCCACAAGCCTCACCCTATTTCTGATTATGTTCAGAAATGAACTGAAAGGTAGCACTATGCTGAGGAACAGCTGGCACCGTCCCTTAGTGCAATAGCTCCATTGACTCTTATGGAAACAGTCAGGCTTGTCAAAAACAGTTAGACTGTAGGTTTGGCATTTTGGCAGGAGTAGAATGAGGGCCTTTGATCCGTAAATTAAAGTTTTTGTTTTTGCTTTTTTAAAGGATGCCCCTAAAACATTTGAGAGGATCTACAGAGCCCAGGTATTTAACAAACCTATTATTTTAACACAAACAATATGCAAAGCATATGCAGGCAGTAGGATTAAAATAGTGAAAATGTTGCACAGCTTTCCTGGTAAGTTCTGCAGTATCTAGAGGACTTGGAAATATTTTTCAGGTCTTACTTACAGCATGTATGAAATTTAGTCATAAAGATGATCATAAACATGCTGCTTACCCAAGGTATATATGAAAATTACTATACATTATATCTTCTTTAGATACATGGGACTATTTTTAAAGAAAGGAACAAAATTCCCTGTCATACAGATTATATTAATAGGTACACAGTATGAGTTTACTGTTTAAGTAAGCTAATAACCGAATGTTTTCATCAAATGCTCGTGGTCAGGTCCACAATCAAAGAAGTCACAATAGAGTGAGTACCTGCAACTTCTGGTTTTTGTGTGAGAAGCATGTAGGAAAGAACCCAGTCTTGAGTATTTCCTGACTCCAGGCTTTTCATCCTGAAGAGGTAACTCCAGTGCTGAAGCCTGCCACAGAGGAGCCAGAAGGAAAATTTCCACACTGACCAAAGCAATGATAGTTTCTCTGTTACTCCCATAAAATTCATCATGTTGTTAGCTGTTGGCAAGGACTCCCGATGAGAATGGGAAATGTTGCTGTCAACAGAAGAAGTACTTTCATATTTATGTTTTTGACCCTAAATGAAATTTAGATGACTGACTTAAAAGTGATTCATATTTATCTTAACTGATTATTGATTTGTTCATTGTTAAGCACTCTAAATATTTATATCTCTTCAATCTTCAAATGTTTTTAAGTGGTTCCTGAGGTATAACATAAAGAAAATGGGGTCACCTATGAATTCAGCTCCCAGAACTGCCATTTATGAACCTGAGCAAGTTATTTAACCTCTGTAGCTTCTTGTTTTTCTTTTGAAAAGTAAGGTCATTGACAATATCTTTGAGATAATGTGTATGAAACATGTACTGTAGTGCCTGGTACATAGTAAGTACTCAATACATATTAGCTATTTGTACTCAGTACCTCACATAAGCTATCATTGAATGAGTGAAAATGTATGTAACATTTGTATCATGGGTTCACAGGAATATTCTACCATTTACTATAATTTTACTCAGCTGTTCTGTATATCCAGCATATCACTTTGTGTGCCTGTGTCACTGTATGTGTGTGTGTGTGTGTGTGTGTGTGTGTGTGTGTGTGTGTACAGAGGTATCTTCTTTCTTAACCTTAGCCCTTTGGTGTCATGCCAAGGAAGCCGTGGAGATTTTTCTTAGGCCAGGCTTTACTAGCTCATCAAGGAATAATCAATCCTTCCTTCATCTGGAACAAAGTAGATGGGTAATTAGCATACATAAGGGTTGCAAAAAACCTCATATCTTCCCCTACATCATGTTTCTGTGGGATGGACATATGTTCAATTGCTGCTGTTTTTGTCATATTATTTCATCATAATCTTTTACATTTTTTAAAAAAGTCCTTACTTTTAAATTGTAACTTGACTGAATAGCATTGGTTAAAGTCATGGTAGCACGTTAGTGAAGGTCAGTTGCCTGCCAGGAATTCTCTATTTTGATGCATTCTTATTAGTTTATCCCAGACTATCCTTCTTCAAGGAAAAGAAGTCTGACCGTGTATTAAGTTACATGATAAGAAAATGCTGATATTTGACTCTTCTTGACCTACAAGATTGGAAATTTCATATAGTTCAAGTTAATCCATCAGAAAAGGATTCCTGACTCAGGGCACAACCATTTTAACCAGGTGCCTAGAGACTGATGTATGAACTGGAGTATTAACTTTCATCACTTTTGATGGTCACTGCAACTGCCATGGGAAACAGCTACTGGTGCATTCTAGTCACGTTGACAGAATTGTCCTGTTGGCATATCTTCACAGGAAGCCAGAAAGAAGCCAAATCTTATCAAAGTTATAAAAGAATGCATATATTTTTGAAAATGTTTTTAAAATTAAAAATTTAAATTTTAAAAATAAAAACATTTTAAGAATTAAAAATACCTTACAATACTTACAGATATATCAACCTAAATGGAAACTCAAAGAGATAAGGTCTCCAAAGAAATGATTTGATTTGAGAGTAAGTGATAAGAGATTGCAATTTGGGTAACATATACCATGAGAAACTATGGGATGGGGCATCGAGTATCATGGAGATGGGGCATAGGGTACCATGTGGGTAGGGGATAGGTGTATCCAGAAAGGCAAAAAGAAAGCAGGTGTTTTTAAAAGCAAAATGGGGAGGATTGCATGAGTATTTTGGGGAAAAATCTGGTTTCAGAGTCTTTATCAAGTATTTAATGGCAATACATTAGAGGAGACAGTGTGTCAGATAAATGTCCTTGTATATCTGGCTAGCTGTCCTTGTGACTTATAGCAAGCTGCAGTTTGGTGGATTCTTTTGCAGTGCTTCCTGCCAAAAAGCAAATAATATATGAGAATGCTCCTTTCATGGCCCCCTGACTCCACTTAGTCAGATTTCATAACAGTGCCTCCATTTTGACTCTGACAGCTTTAACAAACACAAAACTAGATGTAAACTCATTAGATAGACAAGTAACAATAAAACAGAAAGATTACAAATAAAATACAAACAAAAGTAAAAAAATTGGTAAAATTTAAGAGGGGCATATTTATTTAACATGATTCTTATTTGGTTTTCTTTCACTTTTGCAGACTGCATTATTGATAGAGTACTGGTTTCAAAGGTGGGGAGTCTTCTGAGTGCATCACTATATGACACTCAGTTTTCTTCACATTCATCTTTACAGAGAGTGCTTCATTCCAACAGTGTGGAGGAGGGAGCCATTTGTTTTTTGCTTAGCATGGATATTTTCATTGAAATATTCATTAAGATCATCTCTTCTTTTTTGAGCAAAGATTGAAATTCAAAGAAAAATACATTTCACAATTAAGTAGGACTTATTGGAGCCAGAACTATCCCAAACACTAACACAAATGCTTTATTTCTCTCTCCAGTATGGCTTTAGAGGACAGCTTATGGGGATCCAACTTTCTAAGACAACATTCTTCTTTCAATATAAAAGACTCATTTAAAATATTGAGTAAGTGAAATAGAGAAAGAAGTTTCAGTTACTATTACTAATAATAAATAAATATGTCTTTGAAGTTAAATTCCCTTTTATGTTTTAAATCTTGCCTAGACTGATACTGTACCCTCTGCTTTTCCTTCCAGTTAACACTTTTCCTGTCAAATTTCATTAGACTAGAACATTATCAAGCTTCCATCCAAGACTTTCATCTCCTAATTGCTGACAAAGGATGATGGACTTCTGTCCTTATAGATGTTAAAAGTTAAGTAATGACTCAGGAATTAAGTAACTGTACAGACTTTTTAATATCAATTTTGCAACTGACACTGCCAATGTATCACTTCATTATTTTAAGAAGAATAAGCCACAGTAAACAGTTTTAAAAGTAAGCCTAACTTGTATCAAAGATCACTCATGGTAGTCTCTCTCTCTCTTTTCTTTTTTCTGCTATTTTCTTTCTTTCAAAATAGTATCCATAGTCAATTACAGTTGTTATTTTTATTTTCATCTGCTGAGTAGGTAGAAGGCTTTTGGCTTCCATTTAAGCTGTTTCTTAAAATATAGGGCAGGAAATGAAAGTTATACTCTTAAGTAGTAATGATTAACTCTCTAAAGGGTCTTCCAGAATTTGCCTATACTACATTAATCACTTGGAGCTCACTGCTGATGAGATTTAAAATTTTGTTATTTAGAGGTTAGTTCATCTAAGCCATTTTCTTCTAGCAGCCTGAAGGAAGGCAGAAATGTATCACTGTATTTGAATAGTAGACCTTAAGTAAATGAATATAGAACACAAAGGACATTCGGAGAGAAAGAAAACATATTTCTTTATAACTCATTCATTAGTATATTCAACAAACATTAATTGAACCTTTAGCCTTTGAGCAGATACTATGGATACAAACAACTCAGTGGCTTTGCATTCATTATTTCTTCCTCCAAGGATGCCTTTCTATTAGTTTTCTTCCTGGAATACTACTTATTTGTCCAGATTCCATTCAAAGGATATTTGCTGTACTGAGTTAGCTAGCTAGCTTGCTTCTGTGACTTGATACAGTACTTATATGCTTTATATCACTTGCATAGCACTAAATAGATGTAAGTAATACATGTGCCCACTCATTGTATCTAATAACTCAAGTATAGACAGATCGCATGTTAAACTTTTAGCATCTTCATAGACAGGAAGCATGTTAACCTTTTAGCACTTTTTCTTCTTTTTTAAAAAAATGTGTACTGTTTTATAGAATTGTGGTAAGCTTTTTGTCTCATTCACTAAATATTATATGAGCAGTACTTATTCAGATGGTCAAATGGTCCTGAAATGCATGATTTTTTACTAATAGCATAATATCACATCTATGTACCATAACTCATTTAGCCATTCCCCATTTTCAGATATTCAGATTGTTTTCCAATAACTTATCACACCCATCCTTGCCTATCCTAGATCTTACTTGAAAAATACTTGCTTGGGGTAACCCACTCAGGCCTCCCTTCTGTCTCTCTCGTGGACTGAAGCTTTCTTTCCCTCAATAAATATATTCTGCTCTTAACCTCCATTGTTCCTAAAATTCATTGTTCAATTTTAGAGAACACGAACTCATCCCATATATCATTCAGGTTGGGAGTTTTTATTTTCCTATATCATTTTGGAGGTCCCCACCGAGATCCTTGGATGGAGGTAAGAATTTGCTTTTGTTTCATGAACTCTGGATTGGGACGCATTTAGGTAACAAATTTTTATGCTTCAAATTTTGTTATGCTTTTGCCTGTTGCTTATAATTGCTTGGGACTCATTTAGGTAACAAATTGCTATGCTTCAAATTGTTATGCTTTTGCCTATTGCTTATAGTTGCTTATGCTTTTTCTGTTATACAGTTTTGTTAAAATGTTGATAAATCTAAGTTAGAACATGGCAAGATTGTAAGGTTATGATATTTCTTTAATGGAACATTTTATTCCTGTTTTGTTCTGGTATATGTTGCATTTGATGCATTGGAACTAGTAGCTAAAGGTACTGGTTTTCCTTGCTTGACATTATTTAGCTAGGGAGAGTACAATGTACATTTTATGTTGCTAGCAGGGAAACCATTCACATTTGTGCCTTACATATGCTAACTAAGGGTAAAAAGGGATTCTTGTCAGCCTTAACTAACTTGCCTTTAGCAATATTTAAATGTGATTGCTAGGTGGTAAATATAAGTTTAATCTGTGAGCTTCAAAGGTTAAATGAAATAGTCTTGTCCTGTTGCTAAGAAAGGTTGCCTAGGTGATTAGATAGTGAACACAAATGTCTGGAGATTTTGCCCTAGTGCATGGGGTAAACTTCCTCCAGCCAATTGTTAGTTCTATCTAGAGGTGATTTCAGAGCGAAATATGTGCATCTATGTTCACAGCAGCACAATGTGTAAATTGCTAAACTGTGGAAGCAACCTCAATGTCCATCCATCAAGGATTGGATAAGAAAATTGTGGTACTTTTATATAATGGAATATTACTCAGCTATAAAGAAAGATAAAGTTGAGGCTTTTATAGGTAAATGGTCACAACTAGAGACCATACCCATAAGTGAAATAAATCAGACTTGCATGTGCAAGCCCCTCATTGTCTCACTAGTGTAAAACCTGAAAGAGTTAATAAAAACTTGGAGGTATGATAGACATTGTGAAATGAAACCACTCAAGGGTAAAGGGCAACTGGGATGTGGGAAAAGAAAAGGGAAAGAAGGAGAAATTTTGTATGTATGTATATACAGAATAGTTAACATAGTTGACCTACTATCTTCTATTTCTTTGCTGAAAGAAACTGTTCATGAGTCCTTGATTGATCAATACTGCATGTCACTATCTGTTTTCATGAGAAATCACTTTGAAAATATCAATATGTAATACAAGAAGCATTGTTAATTTCCTACCACTTTGTTTGTAATTCTGTATTGTTTGTATTGTTCTTTTGCTATTTTGCAAATGGTTGTCTGTCTGTTAATGTTCTCCTCCTTTTATTTTTAAAATAAAAAAAGAATATTTTAACTACTTCCAAAAACACTTGCTTATTTGGTATGTGAGAAATGTCTCCTCATTTATCTGGACAGTTGCATTTTCAGTCATTTGACTTTATTTTCTGCACTCTTTCTAAGAAAAAAAAGGGTTGGAAAGGCTAAAGAAAAAGAAACATTATGTATACTTTAAAAATGAATAAAGTATTTTAGTGTACATTTTAAGTTAATTTTCAATTGTTTTCAAGTACATATATTAAAGTACTTACTGCTGTAGTGATAATAACTTTTGAAAAAACCCTTATACATGTTCTTCGATCACATTCTACAAACTGCTATGTGTCATTCCTCCTGGCCCCGTTTACAGAATGACACAAATTGTATTGAGAAAATCCAAGGAATTAAAATAATGACAACTGGTTAAAAGTAAACAAAAACTTCAAACAATAATAATACAAATAAAGAATACTTGTCCATAACCAAAACTTGGGAAATTAATGGAGCAACTAGAACTGTCATGCTAGTGGGAAGGTAAAAATGGCCTTACCATTTGGAAAACTGGCAAATATTTTCTGAGTTAAACATACACTACTCTACTACCCATATACTCTACTTTTAGATTTTTACCTCAAAGAAAAAAACATATACTCATCCAAGACTTTATATATGAATGGTTATAGAACCTTTACTTGTAACAGCCTCAAACTAAAAATAACGTAAATGTCCATGCATGAATAAATTTAATGTGTGATATATCTATACACTGAAATACTATGCAGCAATAAAAATGAATGACTATTAATATATAGAAAAATATAGGTTAGTCTTAAAATACTGAGATATGCTGAGTAAAAGATTCAGGCCAACAAAAGTGCTATGCACTTTAAGATTTTACTTATACACAATTCTGGAAGCTGCAAGTTGATTGATGGCAACTGAAAACAGTCAGTGTTATCATGGTATAAGGGAGAAAATACGATAGGATAAAAAGTTCTTGAAACATTTTTGGATGATAGAATATATTATTTTGATTGTGATGATGGTTTTATGAATATATACATATTTCAAATCTGATTAACATACACTTTAAATAGATGGTTTATTATGTTTTAATTATATTCCAGTTAAGTTAAAAAATTAGAAGGAGATGTCAGTGAGGTAGAACAGAACTGAGTATAGGATCTGACTACTGCCTCTATTGTGTCTGAAAAAAATCTATCTCTGTCTTGGTTACTTTTCTGTCATTGCTGAGACAAAATACCCAATGCCTAGAATTAAGGAGGGAAAGGTTTATTTAGCTTACAGTTTGTGGAGGTTTCACTCCATGCTTGGCTGGCTCCAAGTCAGGGTGGCACATGTCAGAGGGCAACAATTCATGGCAGTGGAAGATAGCAAAAGCAACAAGAGCACAAGAGGAGGAGCAGCAGCAAGCAGCCACTTTCCCTTCCTTACATTATATACAAACTACCTGCCCTGGGGCAAGGGTAGCAGTCACACTCACGAATCAAACATAAACTGTAGAAGCCTGCCCCATGACTGCATGAGGTTTTGGGGTGACATCCAGAACCAAACCATAACATTTGGCCCCTGGCCTTCCAAAGACACATGTACACCCCTTCATGCAAAAGACGTTTTAGTCCATCTCTAAGAGTTGCCAAAATCCTAAGAGTTTCAGCATTGCTGAAAATTCCAAGTCCCAAGTCTTCGCCAAGATCTAAGGCAAACTCTTAGCTGTGATTCCCCTGTACAAATGAAAAGTTAAACATTTCCAACATTCAATGGCACAGGATAAACATTACCATTCCAAAAGGTACAAACAGGGGGATACAAAACATTGGGACCAAAGCAAGTCCAAAATCCCACAGGGCTAACATTAAGTCCTATGTTTCCACATCCAGCATCTGAAGCAACTTGTGGCATATTGTGAGCTTCAAAGGCCTCATATGGCTCCACCCCTATGGCACTTCTGGTGGTTATAGCTCCTAGGGCTTCTCTCTTGAGGCTACTTTGCTTCCTTCTTGCAGCTTTCCTCAGACAATACATGTTCCTGGCTTTTCCAGCCTTCTGAGTTCTCCACTGCACTTTAGGTTTCTCACTCACAGTTTCACACACTACCCTCTCAGGGACACACTGCCTGGGCACCCAGGCCTTCTGAAATCGAGGTGGAAGCCTTCTCAACCTCAGAAACCTTGCATTCTGCATGCACCTAAAACCAGCTACATGTAGATGATGCCGAGGTCTGCTGCCAGCTGGAGCAGTAGGCAGGCAGGTTTTCCTTTCTCTTGGCTATAGGGGTTGAGTGCCTGGATTGCTGGGTGCTCTGAATCCAATTCTGAGGAATAAATTCTCTATGCCACTGCCATTCTGGAACCTGGTGTGGTCACTGCCACTGTTCTAGAATATGGCACTCTGCAGCTTTCTCCTCAAAGCAGTCTTTCATCTTTGCAGGTTTGAGGCTGCAAAGGGTGGAGACTTGCTGCTTCTTGTGATGTCCTCAGGCCATCTTTTCTATTTTTCTGTCTCTTCTCAGCAATTGAGATCTCCTCAGGTCTAATTTGCAATCCATAACTTTACTGAAGCTTCCTTTTGGGCCAAACTCACAACATTTTAAATCATCCTGCTGGGCTCTTTGCTCTTGATTCTCAACATAAATCTGGCTAAAATCCCATAACAATAGCCATGCCACTGCCCCAACATTCAACTGCCTTGAAATTTCCTTTGCCAGATTAACCAGCCCACCGTCCTTGAGCTCAGTATCAGGAAATCTCTGGACACGAGCAAAATGCAGACAAACTTTCTGCCAAGCCATAACACACATCATCTGGAGTCCAGCAACTAGCACAGTTCTTTTTCCCAGCATAAACCTCCCAAACCCGATCTTTAATGGCAAGATTTCTATCAGTCTTCTGAGCTCTGATCAAAATCTCTCATAGAGAACATTCGAAGGCATTACAGCTGTACTCTTTCAGGGGACACCTCCGAACCTTTCCAAACACTTCCCACAAGCCATTTTCTAAGGCTCTTGAACCACATAGTGAAGGGACTATAGTCACAACAACAACCCCACTCCTCTGGTACCAAATTCTGTCTTGGTTACTTTTCTCTCATTGCTGAGGTAAAATAGTCAATACCCAAAATTGAGGAAGGAAAGGTTTATTTAGCTCACAGTTTGTGGAAGTTTCAGTCCATACTCAGCTGGCTCCAAGGTAGAGTGACACATGGCAGAGGGCAACAGTTCATTGTAGTGGAAGATAGTAAAAATAACAAGAGTACAAGGGGAGGAGCAATGGCAAGCAGCCTCTTTCCCTCCCTTACATTATATGCAAACTACCTGCCCCGGGGCAGGTGTAGCAGTCACGCCCATGAATCAATCATAAACTCGAGAAGTCTGCCTCATGACTGCATGAGGC
The DNA here is from genome assembly GCF_000276665.1 of Chinchilla lanigera. Taxonomy (NCBI): domain Eukaryota; kingdom Metazoa; phylum Chordata; class Mammalia; order Rodentia; family Chinchillidae; genus Chinchilla; species Chinchilla lanigera. The sequence goes on along the minus strand of NW_004955420.1, from coordinate 9,611,971 downwards.
TTTGGGGTGACATCCAGAAGCAAACCATAACAATCTCCCAAGGAGTATTTCTCACATGTACCAAGAAAGGGTCTGTTTACCAGAGATTGGTAGATTTACAAGAGAAAAATCAGAGTCAAGCATAATCTATTACTTTATTGTAGTAAAACAATGACCAGCCATTCCATTTATCTATAGGGAATAGATTTTATACATACTTGTGGTTTTTAAAAATCTTAAACCTCTGGCATTTCTTAAAGTATTAAAAAGGATTTGTCAAAATCTATCCCCTCATACACCCTAAAGTAGGCAGGAGATCTAAAACCTGTGTTGAATTAAGAGATTTATTAGATTTATCCAATTCATTGGAGTGACAAATTTAGTTTGTGATGTTGATTGGAAATTCTATGTAAAATGCATTTTGGGGCTTAATTCTGAATCCTTAAGGTTATCAAGTGGCATTTTTGGGGGAATGCAAAAGTAAAATCATTTTATATTTCCAGCTTCTAAAAATGTATTGTTGAATATGGAAGAATTTACTAAATCTTTCCAAAAGAAGCTTTTATTTATTTAGACATATTAACTGGTCTCTTCTTTTAAACAAATGTATTTATCAGATGGTATCCAGTGACCTAAATCTGCCAAGTACATACATTACATTTGTTTCAAGTGAAAATTTTATGAAATTTTAAATCATCATCTTTGAGGTGGTTATTGTTGTTGTTTAAGTGCATGTATATCTTTAATTGAATTTGAGAAGCTGATAACTGAAAAGACCTTGTATATGATTTAATTGTAACCACTCATTTTAGGATGAAGATGCTGAGAGTTTGGTTACACTACTGTCATAGGAACACACCAAATTTGGAGGACTTGACACTTGAACTAAGATTTTCACTTCTACTTCCATTTTTTTCTACATAAATAGAAATCTTTTCTTGTGTACTACCTGGCACACAGTTTATGCTTAGTAACACCCATGGTTTAGAAGAATGGATCATCATGGCACAGTGCCTTAACACCATGGGCTGTCTTATAAATAAATGCAAGTAAAAGGAAGAGAACCAAACTGAGAATCAGCCTGGTGACTTCTGAACAATTAATATTTGCATGAATCTTCATGCCTTTATCTCTATAATTAAGTTGCCCTTGGAATCTCCAAGACTCCATCAGTTAAAAACTGTATTCTATTACAAGGTAAGCATTGACTGTGTTTTTATTTTGCATGTTGATTTGAAGATAGATTTAATGCTTAGTGTGAACTTTATAGTCTGTGATTTTGGGGCTCATATCCTGACTTCACATAGTTACCAAATACCATTGAGATTCATCTCAGAATTTGAAATGAGCACTGTCAATATTTGAAGAAACATTTGCATGCAAAATGCTAACCCAAACCATTTTAATACAAAGTTATGTCTTAATATTTCAAAATTGCTATTAATTAGTTTTAAAATTGGGCTGTCAAAGTCAGTACTGAGCATGCAGAGATATCAAATGCCTCCCTCTCAACCTTCCCCATATTTTTAACCCTATTCTGGGTTTTGCCCAAAATCAGGATGAGACTCTTACTGACACTTGTGAAAGATACAAGTGGATTCTTTGGGATCTTTGAAGAAAATTAGAGGGAGATAAGATTTGAAAGGGATCCTAAGAGGAAAGAATTATTACAATAAATAAAGGAGTTTGTTACAATGTAAGACAGAATTAGTGTAATTGCTTTAAAATTTACCCAGCTCAGACTCCAATAGGTGCTTATGCTCTTGCAAAAGAGATGATTGTATACTAAAATTGAAAGCACTTTATCCTATGCACTCAAAAATTTCCTCTGTGTGATTTCTTTGCCTTCTCTTGGAAGAGATGAAAAGCAAAAATCATTTTTTTACTAGTCAGGTGAAGTGTGAACTAGAGGTCAAGGTTGGGTTAACATCAGTGCATTTGTGACCAGAATAGAATTGCAAGTGACATTTAGGACAGGAACTTGAGGATGGGTAGGATGTTATTCTAGGTACCAGAAGTTGAGGAGGTAGTTGACATCAAAGGATGTCAAATTCTATTACCACCATGCAGGTTCTATGCCAAACAGAACTGGCCAAGAGGAATTTTAAGAGCCAGAGCATATGGGCAGCAAAGACAAGCTGTAAATCTACATAAGATATGATATTCTCTATCTGCTTTAGAATACCTGAGAGAGACCAGAAAGGACATAAACCTTGCCTTTGACAGGTGGAAATTATAAATCTAGTGGTATTAGGAAAGCATCAGAAGTATCCATAGATAAGATCCACAAGCAAATGGTAACTAGGCAATCATGTGAGCACTTCTATATTTTATAAGGTGAATTTTAAAAAATCTTACTAACATTGTTAATAAGAGACATGATTTAAATAGGAAAAGCTATTGTTAAGCAAAAGAAGATGAACAATGTACAGTTTGTAGTTTTGGTCTGTGTTTTAGGGCTGCCAATCACTTACATTCCATATTTAGCCATGTGGCTTCAAGGTGTCTTTGTGGCATTTTTGTGCATTCATTCCTGCTCTCTGTCCTAATTTTCTCATTTAGTTTATCAGCCTTCTGCTCTCTGCATGCTTCACTTCAATCTCTCCTTGAACAGGTCACAGGTTATCCATAGACATTTTGTTTGTGCTGCAGACAAGTTTTGCTTTGTGTGAGCATCGTGTCATTTAAACACTTTACAGCATTGTCCTTTCACAACTAAGTGTAGAGCTTTGAATGAGTTTATTTATATTTATTTTGATTTTCTGAAAAATTGCATAGTATTCACTTGGTATTTTTCTCCCTCCATTTTGAGGAAAGATGGAGGGGTCTCCCTCCATTTCGAGGAAAGATGAGCTGGAGGAAGAGAAGAGAGAGAAGGGACAAAAATCATTATTTTTTATATATCCATTTGAGGACTTAAGAAAAAACATCAAAGAAAATAATTCCACATCTTAAAGTGATCAGATTCAGCTCACATCAAAAAACTCATTTGAAAAAATACATTGAGTTTTAACTTCAAAATGCAGTCAGCATTTTTATAGGATTTACTAAATGGTCCTTAGTACGATTATTTCCTCTTCCTCTTTCCTCTTCTTCTCCTTCTTCCTCCTCTTCTTCTTCCCCTTCTCCTCCCTCTGCTTTTTCCCCTCCTCTTACTCTGCATTCTCATCCTTCTCCTCCATTTGTAGCTAAATTTGACAATTGTTCTTTGAAAGCTTTCTCTGTGCCAGGATCTGAAGATGTTGTAAGTGAACATAACAGTAGAACATTCCTGGAGATAATTATTGTTTCACTTTATAGATGAAGATGAAAGTTCATTATGACTAATGAATGGCAGAATGAGGACTAGAGTTTGGATCTACCCATTACTCTTCCATTGTGCTCCAAACCAGTACTTCTGTGTCTTACTCCACTTTGTGCTGCTATAAAATAGTACTACAGATAGAGTGATTTACAATGAACAGAAATTTATTGACTCCTAGTTCTGACAGCTGGGAAGACCAAGATAGAGGGATAGAGGTGCTGACATGTGACAAGGACCTTCTAGCTGTGTTAGCCCATGAAAACACAAAGAGGGAGGGAGAAACAGAGAAAAAAAAGGAGGAGGAGGAGGAGAAGGAGGAGGAGAAGAATAAAAGAAGAAAAGAAAGAATAGGAAGAAGAGGGAAGAAGAAAGGAAAGAACACCAAAGACGGGAGGGTATAAGAGTGAGGGAGTACATTCGGGACTTCGTGGATGAAAGGAGACCAAATGTTGTTTTATAAGCACACCTACTCTCTTTACAATAGCATTAATATATTCATAAAGGAGGAGCCCTTGGGGACTGATGACTTCTCATTGAGCTCCACCTCCCTACACTGTCCCAAAACTTGAGTTTGAGGGCACACGTTCAAGACAGAACATTTTCAAGGTATAGTGTTGCATAAACCTCCTAGGGGGTTTTAAATTGTGGATTCTAATGCATCAGGCCTGGAGTAGAGTCTGAGATTCTACTTTTTTTTTTTTTTTAAATTTTAAGGATAAAAGGAGGGAAACATTAACAGACATACAACATTTTACAACATATCACAAGCACAATACAGACAATACAGAGTTACAAACAAAGTGGTAGGGAATTAACAGTGGTGGTTGTATTACATATTGATATCTTCAAAGTGGCTTCTCATGAAAACAGATTTAGACATGCAATACTGGTCAACCAAAGACTCATTGACAGTTTCTTTCAGCATAGAAATAGAAGACAGAAGAACAACCATGTTAACTATCCTGTATATACATACATACAAAATTTCTCCTTCTTTCCCTTCTCTTTTCCCACATCCCAGAAGCCCTTTACTCTTCAGTGAGATTCTACTTTTTAAACAAGCTTTCAGGGAAAGCTAATGTTTCTTGTTCCTGAGCTAAACTGTGAGTAGCAAGGTCATAATAGCTTTCCTGTGTGGAATAAGAAAGATCTTCTATAATGACAAGTGATGATGGAACAATTAATATATGCCTCAGTTTGCTTATTCAGTGTTTTGTTTCTTGATAAATCTGCATGTTGTTTTCTTGACAATTATCAAAGGTGGTGTTTATACATACACTTGTTTTGGTCTGGTCTGGCAAATACATACCTCTGAGAAAATAAGTTAAAGTAACAGATACTAGCAAAAAGATTACTTTGTGTTTTTTGAGTGACTATTTTTTAGAATATTAGATTGAATACAACTCCAAATTAGAGAATAGAAACTAATTATGGCACAGAAAATTTGAGGGACTCCTAGGAAAATCACTCCATAAATCAGTTGTATGGAGGATTTAATTGAAGGGAATGGGTATGTTCTTACTTTTCTCACTTCTTTTTAGGCTTTAAATAGACAATGACAAACACTACTTGTAATCTAACTGAAGTTAAAAGTCCCCAGGTATTCAGAGAGGCTCAACATGCAGTCAAAATTTTCCAGATCAAGTCTGTCATGAGAAGATCTTTTGAAACCTTTACATTTTAAGTGCGTTTCTAAATTAATTCTTTTCTTGTGAATAAATGCTCTTATAAAACTTTTTAAATTTAGTTAAGTGATAGTCAAGTGTTCACTAATAGAACTTAGAAGTTACTGTAGATAGTCCATTTATAACAAGAGTATTTGAAATTTTAAACTAAATGCTAGAGTTTGAAGGACTTAGAGGTGAAGATATCAGGACCCCAGATATCCAGGGTGAAGTGAAGACATTGAATCCAAAAGAAATCAATGACTTTCTTAAATTCAGTCAGGGTGTTAGTGGAACAACTTTAATTTTAGATTTGGCCAATGGTCACTAAGTCAACTGATACACGGATCAATTCGGAACAGTACTTTAAAGGGGTCCTGAGGAATGTGGTAAGTAGTACAGGAGAAATGGTCACAGCCACACATATTGGAATGATTATTTACATTTGAAACAGGAGCCTAATACAGCCAGCATATCTACTTTTAAAGTAACAATCAGGAATCCAAAATTGTGTATAAAATATTTTAATTTTGAACTGCTGATAACAAATAAAAGCAAAAACAGTGCAAGTCAATCAAAGCATGGGTGCAGGGAAGATTTCTCCTATAGTCTCTGACTCAGTTCTTTTATTCTTCCAGTCTACAGTGTTTTCTAGAGTGAGTGATTTCCAGCAGCGCCTGAAGCCCTGTGGTTTCTCGGTAGAAGGAGGGGAGGCCAGGTAAGCTGGGCTCTGGTCCTTCCAATCCTGTATCAATGAAATCTCCATATAAGGTTTGCTTGGAAAGAAGGGTCTAATTGATAATGTCAGTTTCATTCCTACTTCCTTAAAAGACGAATAAAGGCTTAAGATTCCTTTTACTATCTTTGAGGCAAAAAATTTTTAATTTGTAAGTCAAATGAAGAAAACTAAAACCAAAAAGGAAGAAGTTCCTGTTTCAAGAGGGAGGCATCCTGAAGGTCATTGGTCAAGATGATCTACTACTGTATTTCTTTATGTGGTTTTGTCGTTTTCTGCTTTCTATTATGCTTATAATGATTTTCATGAAGTTGTGTTTCACTGTAAATTATGGAAAGAGTTTTTTGCTGCCATAGTAGTCTAGGGTTGGGAATTATCTAGGAAACTAAGAAATCCCTTGTGCCTGTCAAGGGCTTGCTCTATCACTGGAATCTCAAGGAGGGTTGGCAATTTCAGCCTAGTACACAACAAGACTGGTTTGGGTGATGATTATGATGCCATGCTGTTGTCTTTGGACATGGATGGGGGTACAGTATGCTCCAAGAGTTCATCTCTGGAAGCATGGTCCTCAATGTAGCACTTTTAGGAGGTGGGAGTCTAGTAGGAGATGGTTAGGTTATAGGGGACATGCCCTTGAAACAGATTAATTTAGTTCTTAGTGGATCCCAGTTAGTTCTGTGAGAGTAAATTGTTATAAAGCCAGGTTACTTAATATGCTTGTTCTTTCTGTGAGTAGCTATTTCCCTTTTTGCTCCTCCACCATGTTGTGATGTAGGTTCCTCACCAGAGACTGAACAGTAGGGCTGCCTGGTATTGGACTATGCCACCAAAAGTGAGCTAAATCTCTTTTCTCATTAAAGTATCCAGCCTCAGGTATTTTGTTCCAGCAACAGAAAATGAACTAACAGACATGCTTTATTCTGTTTTTCAGAGGTAGGATAATGAAATTGAAATTAAATTTCTCAGAACTTTTTAAGAATGGGGATGGTGAAAATAGATTTGAGTTCCTCTGGATAGAAATAACTGTACATTAGCCCAGAAGAAAAAGGCTCAGGGCTTGAAGTTGCATCATAACACACTTTGGGTAACTAAAAGCTTTGGGAATCCTTTGAAATTCATGCCTTTGGCTAAATCGCCCTCATCTTTCTTTATTAGCTGTAGATTTTAAAGCTTAGTCCTGACCAATGATAATTTAAGTTCTAGTTTGGTACTGACTTTACCATTAAAAATCTTATTTTCATGGAACATAATTTTTGGTTAATGTTAAAACAAAAGCCATGCTTACTTTGGGGTGTAGGAAATGTAGAGTAAGAGAATAAATCATCTGGCTATGACCGGTCCAAAATATGGACTTGAATAACAAAAATAGGAAAGGAAGAACACTTAGGGCTTATTAAAGTATAACACTATATAATTAAATGGCAACTAATAAATGGAATATAAGCACCATACTTGATTTTTTTCCCCTAAAGATGCAGTTTTTAAAATTACAATGAAAAGTACTTACAGAAAATTATTTGGAGAATTTGTTCTTTTTGTCTAGTTATTTACCTTTTGCATTTTTTCTGGAATGGAATTTACTGAATGGAATATTTTCTTCCTTAATGTTATAACCATACTTTAATATTTTGTTTTTCTTACCTTGATGGCAAATAGAGTGAAAAGTAGCAAGAGATTTGAGGACTTTGACTCTTTCTGAAAAATTACTTCTCCATTGAAATCTCCATTTTTTTCCTATAAAACCTTTAGACACACGGAGTTCTTGCTCTGTTCCAAATAAAGTCAGCCTTTCTAGGCAGAGCGGTGGAGCTTTGTGTCCTTATGGCCTGCCTCTCTTCTGCACAGAACTCCTGAGCCACGGTCAAGGACTTGAGGTAGAAGCCTTTTTCTGGGAATGATACCAAGACTTTTAGAGTGGGCGCAGGGAAGAGGTGGCAGTTCTGGTCTCATCTTGCTCTTCCTGTGTGGAGCCTCTGCGCTGTGAACAGCGGGGTGGGGGTGGGACCCAGGCTCTAGTAGTCTTTGCCATTGCTCCTGGAGTAGAGCTACTCTGGCGGGGCCGGGTAGGGAAAGGACCAGGCTTTCTGTCACCGTTGTCTGGAACAGAGCTTCTGCAGCACAGTTGCAGGGCACACTGGGGTGAGGAATGTTGGCAGTCTGGGGCGAAACGTAACCTTAGGTTTCGGGGGAAGGTGAAACCCCTGCCTTTGAGGCTGCGCAAGCCCAAAGTGGAATGTTTGGGTTGGAGCTTCTGTTCTACAAAGCCGGTCTTTTGGAAAGGGAAGCATATTATGATTCAAAGGCGCACTCCTTTGCTTTTTTAAAACTGAAATTTAGTAGATTTTCTTTGACGAGTTTTTCACTATTTGCTGCATGTTCTGAAGACAGTTGAAATAATCTGTGCCCATATTGCTGACCCACATAAGTTTCATGGGACAGTAAATGTGGGTTGTTTTAACTTGCTGATTTTGTGGTAATTTTTAGATAACAAACACTTAGTAGTTAGATAACTAATGCACTGTTTTAAAAATACGTGTTCTTTTATCTCTTCTTTTAAACAAAAGACTTTACCCAGCTCTGTTTTGTATGGTTTTTAATAGTTAAATTATTTTTTCCCTTTGAGGAGAGGATCTGCTGATTTCCTCACTCCAGTATTCTTGAAGTGCAGTCTTGAGGCTTTTTTTATTTTGAAGAGAAAAAAAATTAGACATAACAATAAAACAGTTTCAAAACAGGCTAATAGGAGAGTAACAATAATTAATACATTGTGTACTGTTACCTTTATAGTGGTTACTCAGAGTATAAGATATAGGCAAGAAATATTGTCCAAACAATATTAGCACAAACCTTTCTTTTGAATGAACTAAGCGAAACTAACTGTATAACTATCTTAATTAATATATGTAATATATAGGTATATTATATATATTAAGATTATATTAAGCTTAATTAATATGTATATATTTCCTTTTCCTTTCCTTCTTTTGAGGCTTTTCTAGAAGTGCAAATCACATCAATTCCAGAGTTTCATGTTTTGCACCTGTGAAATGAAGTTTGTCATGTGCATTCACTTATTCAAATAATATCTGAAAATTACGTGGTACACAGAAATCCTTGAATGGATATTGGGTCTCTTTTTAATCTGACCTTAAAATGCCTTTTTCCAGTTTATTGATTGATAATTGTATATTTAATGGTTTTTCTACTCTATTTTATCAAAAGCCTTCAGTATAAATGTACACTGAATATATTTTATCTATGAAGATTTCAGCTTACTCAGTAATTAAGATGCTTAATTAGTTGGTGTTTATTATTTTAAATAATTGGTGTTGATAATAATCAACTTGGTGTTGATTGATAAATGATCAACTTGGTGTTGAATTATTTTAATTCAACAACTATGTGTTGAACACCTACATTTGCCAGTTACATGTAAAAATGTTTTTACATAGCCTAACAGAATCTTTCCTTTGCTGACTTCCTGTGTGTGTGTGTGTGTGTGTGTGTGTGTGTGTGTAGTCGGTACTGAAATCAGGGCCTTTGAACTGACTGAGCTATGTTCCCAGGCATTTATTTTTATTTTATTTCTATTTTTGTTTTTTTGAGACAAGGTCTTGCTAAGTTGCTAAATTGCCCAGGCTGGGCTCAAACTTGCCATGTTCCTGCTTCAGCCTCTCAGAATGCTGGGATTATAGGTATGCACCTGCACCTTGCTGTCCATTGCAAGGTTTTTTTTTTGTTTATCTGTTTGTTTTTTGAGGCAAGGTCTCACTATGTAGTTCAGGCTAGTCTTTAGCTCACTATATAGCATGGGCTGTCCTTGAACTTGCAGGATCCTCCTGCCTCAGCCTCCCAAGTGCTAGAATTACAGGCATGGCCACCACTCCCTGCATTGCAAACTTTGATGAAATACACTCCTGTGTTGTGATCTGCCCTATGGAAAGGCCCATATGGCAAGAAACGTATGGCAGCCTTTGGCAATGATCAAAAAACCTGAGGGCCTCAATTTGAGAATCTGCAAGCACGTGATTTTTTCTTCTAACCACTGTGAGAGCTTGGATGCAAATTTTTCCTCAGGCAAGCGGCAGAAGAGACTCCCAAACCTTGTTATAGCCTCCTGAACAGACTGCAGTCCTTAAACAGAAGACTTAGATCATCTGTGGCCACACTGCTAATTCTCAGAAATTTGCTGAGATAGTAAATATGTGGTGTCTCATGGAATTGCTAAGTTCACGGTAATTTACGTATAACTAATAGGTGACCGATACATAACTAATGCACTGACTTTTAAGCATACTCACACCCCTCCCCTTAGCTCAACCTGGACACTATGGACATTTCTGCCCAGGGAATTTTTTTGCTGTGAAGGAGCTGTCCTGTGCATTTAGGATGTTTAGCAGCATCCTTGTCCCCTACTCACTCTATGTCAAGAGCACCCACTCTCCTGTGACAACCAAAAATATCTCCAGACATTCTCAAATGTTCCCTGGGGAGAACATCTCTCATTGAGAACCATTTTGTTCCCTCTGTTAAAAATACACTTACCCATCGTTTTCACTTGATGATCTACTATGACACAGTTTAAATGCCCTGTCCCCTGACACAGGAAGATGATATAGGCACATTATTCCTACTAGAAACCTCTCCAGCTTCCGTCTGCTGCTACCTTAATGAGCTGAACTGTACATGGTGTAAAATTTTAGAATGACCTCATTATTTATATTGTTACTTTTTATTGTTTGGGGTTGTCTAGAGAAATATAAAAACTTCTCCAAGCTTTACAGAATATTGATTTAAAATCATGATATATAACTTCAAGCCATCAAATTTATCGAGTCATAGGTTTGTATAATCATAGAGTTGAATAGAAAAAGGGAAAACAAATTGGACAAAAGTTTTCATTAAAATTATAGTAAATTTTAATCATTGCCAAAAATAGTCAAAATATTTGTAGGAAATTTTAATCATTGCCAAATATAATTTCTTTTTGTACTTATAACTCTCTGGTTGTGAACTCTATGAGACATTATGGTTTTGCTATCAGAGCAGTAACATAACTCAATTCCATGCATAATTTATTTTGTTTTTGAACTGTGCTTTCATAAGCACATTTTGCTGCATAATTAAGTTAAATTTCATTAGTTTTATTTTTTCCACTTTTGGCCATCATCTATTCTGTCTCTGACTTGAGTTTATGAATGTTTAGTGACTCAGTAATGAGACTGCAGTGTTTTTTTTTAAGTTAAAACAAAAACAAAAAATGAGTAACCTGTGGGAGGAGGTGGCATTCTTGACCTTCAGAAATGTTTGATTTTTCTAGTTGCTGAAAAAGTGTTTTGAGGGTCACACTTACCATCTCCCAGCCACTCTGCATGATTTCATACTGAGATTTTGCACCCATCTCGGATTGTAGGATCATAGACTGATAGTCAGCTTCAGTGATTCCTCATGGACGTAGTTGATGGAAACTAAACTATAGCAATTAGTAATACACTTAGGTAATGAAAGTCATCCCTAATTCTGGGCAAATAACACAGGTAAAAGCTTTCTGAGGTTCTAGTACACAGTCAGAAAAACATCATTGGAGAGAAATGTGTTCTTTTCAGTTGGCTGTTTGTAAACTTTAATGGACTTTGAAGGTTACACTTGATTGCTTTATTGTTAGTCCTACATTGATATTGCATATTTGATGTTTAAGTTAATTTTTTTGTAAAATCAGAAATAATTCATTGCCTATAGAGCTTGAAATTTGTGGGATAGCTTAGACAGTGTGTATCCCTTTTATTATGCAATGATACGTCATGTCAGTTAGGTCTCTAGTTTGTGTTAGGTCCCTCACATTGTACCCTACCCAACTTGAAGAGAAAAGACTCCAACAGACAATCAGTCTCTTCAAACAGAAAGCCCCTCACTCAGCTCCAGGATAAATCTGTTTATCGGGACGGTTCTCAGGCCTAGTTCTCAGGCTCACAGGAAACCCTGTAAGTCTACAGAATGCAACGCTGTAAATCAGTAACGTGTTGATGTCCTCCTGCACCTCCCTCCCCCAGAGGCACCAGACCCACCAATCACTGCTGAGAAACTTAGATTTTTCCACCTTCCTCAGTGGAATTTTTCCCTTCCATACCTAAAATAGTCTGTAAAGTAGACCCCCTTCCTTTGTTCAGGGCCAACGGCTTCCCTACCCTTGGTCAGGTTGCACCCAATCTGAGATGAAGCTATTGCTGTTTGCTACAATCTTGCCTGTCCTGGTGGTCTCGGTTGCTAGTCGGGACCTAGCCTGACAGTTTGCAAGCTCCAAAAAAATGAAACTTGCACTGGCATAAACTAAGTAAGAAATTTAATAACTTAAGTAATTAAAAAAGGCAGGGAAATTTGACTGGGTTTCAGGTGTAGTTTGGTTCAAGGTCCCAGATGATGTCATCAGGACTGTTTTCCTTGGTTCATTGGCTGTGCCTTCCATTGTTTTTTACTGTAACTATGGGCTGAGTTTTTAAGAAAATGGCAATTTCTGTGGAAACTGCATGGCTGGAGAAAGGGGACAGAGCAGATGGGAATGTAGAGGTCTGGTGAAAAGAAGAGTTTAAAACGTAAAATTAGTACCTACTACACGAGCCAAATTTAAACTTGTGACCTAGCAAAAGAGTCTGTCATCAGAGGAAAAGAACATTTAATTTGAATTTTTCATTGAGTACTTTTTTTACTGAAACATAATATTTGTACCTATTAATGGGGTATATTATGGTAATTCAATACAAGCATAGAACGTGCATAGAATTAAATCAAGGATGTAAGCATTTCCATATCTTCACCAAGTCATCATTTCTCTGTATTGAGGGTTTCCTCTCTTCCAGTTATTTTGAAAGATGTTGTAGATTTTTTTAAGCAACAGTTACCCTACTGTTCTAAAGAAGAACCAGAAGTAATTCCTCCACTCTGTGGGTGCCCCTTTAAATTAGATTTTTAATAGCTCGATTCATGCTTCTTAGTAGTGTGAATATAGAAGCCAGAAGACCAGATGTTGATTTTTCAATGGGCAAGCTCCTCTTTGGTTAATGCTTGAATGGACCCTGCCTATGTTTACTTCTTCAGTGCCACTTTATTTCTGCTCCAATTTTAATAATTCTAGCTCTAATTTTAATGTGTTTGAATGAACACATTGCTTAGATTTTTTTAAACAGTTAGTATTCTGCTTCTTGCATTTTTACATATTTCTGACATGCTTCATTATGTGTTGTTTTTGTTGTTTAATTGTCTGAGGGAAATTTTATCTTCAAATTCTAGGGAAGGGCCAGGGATATAGCTCAGTGGCACAGTGCCTGCCTAGCAAGAGCAAGGTCTTGAGTTCAACTTCCAGTACCAAAAAGAAAGAAAGAAACAAAAAAACATTAAAAAAGCAAATTCTGGGCAAGAAACTAATTACTGTCCTATTTATCACCTAATCCTTTCATAATTTCGGGGTGTTTCTTCACAAGTTTTACTTTTGTTAATAGGCATCCCGTTGTACTTTGCACAAAATTTGGTTTGACCATGTATAGGGAACTTCAGAAGATTTGGGGAGAAATCTGTGAACTTGTTTTATAGCAATTTGCCATAGTGGCTGAGATATTCTGCACTTATTTTTCTCCTTTCACTTCATTCTTCCTTATACATCATGCTTTATCTCTTTAACCAAGATTGATGGTGTGGCACCCGCATGATATTATTTATACAAACTCCAAACCTAAAGTTACCATATAAGTTTATGTCTTTCTTAGCTAGCATTTAGTTAATCACTGATTTCTATTTATTTGTCTTCCCAAAATCTCCTTATGCATCTGTACTTTTTCACCTCACTGTTATACATTTTCATCTGTTTTCTGACACTTTCCAATCTGATCTCTGGTTTATGTCTCTCCCTACCCTGTTCTTCCAGCACTGCAGTCTTAGTCCTGAAGCCAGAGTTATCTTTCTGATATGCCAGTTTGACTACATAACTTCTTGTAGATGAGTTCTCATACCCTGCGTGGGATGGTTCAAATGCTTTGGCTTGACACACAAAGTCCTTTGTGCTTTGGATCACTTATTCAGCTCAACTTTCTGCCTTCATGATACCTGTGCCCTTTGCTCCAGATGAATATACCTGTGTCTTTGTTTTCCACACAGATCATTTTTGTATTTGACTTTGTAACTCTTGCTCATCCTTCAAACTGGGTTTAATCAGTACCTTTCCCTCCTGGTGTTATAGCAGGTACAGCTGAAGCTGATGCCCTTTATATGGCCCCCTTTAGTGATCTAGCTTAGCACTTTTCACGCTGTTGTGTAATTTTATGCACTTGTCTCCCATGTGATAATGTGAGGACTTAGGAAGGTCAGGATCTGGAGTAGTAACATACTCTTAGCAAGTACTCAACAAATATTTGCTGACTGTATGACGGCTAATTATATGTGTCAACTTAGCTAGGGTATGGTACCCAGGCAAGTTGACACATAAAATTAGCTACCATACAGTCCTCTCTATTGAGTACTTCCTAAGTATCTGTTCCTAAGGGTCTGTTTGATTAAACACTAATGTAGATATTTCTGTGAATGTACAGCATTACACGTTTCATGAACATTTCTATTTCCAAACAGTTATATTCTCAACGAAATTGTTTGACAAAATTTTGCTTCTGTTCACAAATTCCACTTCTGGTGACAAACACATCTTTCTCCTGCAAATACAAACATGGCCATCTTCTGGAAACTCATAAACAAATTAAGTTTATGAACTGAGGCACTCCTGTATTTTGTAGATGTGATTAAGATTTAAAATCATTTGGCCTTAAGTAAAGTAAACCACTTTTTATAATGTATGTGGGCCTTAATCAATTAGTTGAAGTTCCTAAGAGCCCAAAGAGGTTTTCTGGAGAAAGACTTCTGTCCGAGGTTTATAACATAAAGATCCTGCTTTAGTTTACAGCCTGCTGGTCTACCATGAATTTTAAACTCATGACTAATACTTCAAATCTTGCCTGAGTGTTAAGCTGGCCAGATTGACCTTTGGATTTTATACTTCCAGTCCCCATAAACAGGTGTCAACCAATTCCTTAAAAGCTCCTGTCTATCCCAAGAGAATGTATGTAGTGTATATAATTATTCTGTGTATGAATATATATATATGTGAGTGTACATATTCTTGTTTCTATGTCTCTGAAGATTGTGGTTGATACCTCATATATCAATGAATAAACAGAGGATGTTCTGAACATTTGTTATTCCAATCATTTGGAGAGGGGCTGGGGATTTAGCTCAGCGGCAAAAGCGCCTGCTTGGCAAGCGCAAGGTCGTGAGTTCGGTTCCCGGTACCGGAGAAAAACCAAAAAACAAACAAACAAACAAACAAACAAACAAAAAAAACCCAATCATTTGGAGAAATACTGTATTATAATTTGTGATTTGAAGAAATGAAAAATAATTTAAACAGAAAATTTATTAAAAATGTATTAAAATATGCACAAAATATTTAGTGGATTAAGTTTACCACATTTAAATGTTACATCTTTGTAGCAATTCATAAAGTGAAAATAGAATGTTTCTCCTGGACCCTAGCAATCTCAATTTTTAAAGTATTCAATTATGGGATTATTACTGATATTTTTGGTTTTAAACTGTGCTTTTTGTTCAGCATTACTTCTGTGCTAGAGTTCTGGTCAGTTTTATAAAAATAACTCAAATTTTTAAGTGTAATTTTCTCCTCTATTTACATGTTTTATTAAATGCCAAAAAATGTGATTAAGTGTTGGAGCCTTTTTGAGCTAATTTCCTTTCATTTCCCTAAAATGCTCTATGAGGAAATGGACTGCAACAATGGAATTTTACAGCTACCTAGGCATTGACTTGTCCTTTATCTAAGGCATGATTCACCTCAGCAGACAGATTAATTTTCTTCTTTCTAAATATAAGAAAAAATGGCTTTAATATGAAGCAAAAATGAGCCTAAGAAAATAAGATAAATGAAACAACATGAACTAGCAATCTCTCTAAACTAAGTAGCAAGTAGGATCTTGAAATTCAAGCAATTGCCAATTGCCTACAAGATAAACATCCTTAAAATAGGAAAAAATTTTATGTAAAAATCAGAGTTATAATATTTATTTTATGCAATTTTGTAACTTCGGAGCTAATGTTTACTTCAACATTTATCATGCCCTGCTATGAGTAAAGCACTGCACTAGATGCTTTAGCTGATCCTATGATCATGTGTAAATTCAAATAGATTGATTTAGGAACAATATTACAGTTACAAAAAATGTTTGGAAGTAAGAAAGCAAGGGTGATTATAATGTTGAGTTGTGAGAATTAATAACAGTTAATGGAGTGGAATTTGAGCTGGAGAATACAGTATTTTCACCAACAGATAAAGGAGGGGAAGGAGATCCTGAGAATCAGAAGAAAGACAGGGGAGGCAGAAAAACACAAAGTCCTTTGGAGAGGATTTCCAAGTCCACATAACTGTTTGGAGAGGGAAATCTTGGCACCCAGGAAACCAGTTAAAGGCTATTTCAGTGACCCTGTGATGCTCTGGTAAGAATCTAGGCTCAAGTGATGGTAGGAGGTGAAGTGAGGGGGTACATTGAAAACAGTAATGATATGTATTTGATATTTTTAAGTCCCTAGATAAAATAAAAAATTTAAATAAGAAATTTTCTCTCTTCAGAACCACACTGTGGTTAGCAATCTAAATTTTAAGAGAAAAAAATTCAGATGATGCAGATATTTAAACATTTAACCATGGCAAAAGTGCATGAGTACTCATTTCTTAATTTGTGGGCATAGTTGATTATTTGCAATCTCTGAAGGGACACGGAGAATGAGGATGAAAATGATAAAGAGATAGATACCAATTGTTTCAGTTGGTAAAGGGGTGTGTGTGTGTGTGTACTGGATGTGACTGAGAGGGTTGTATTTTCTAGGACTAGAGTAATGAACTTAATTTCAGGAGGAATTCTGGAAGGGACTGAAAATAATTTTGTAGATACAGGAAAATGTATTTTTTATTTTGTTTTGTTTAGTTTTTGTACTGAGAATTGAACTCAGAACCTTGCACTTGGCAGGAAGGCACTTGTGCCACTGAGCTATATCCCCGGCCAAAATGTATTAATTATTTGGAAACATCAATGATTCAAAGAACAAGTCAAGCCCAATTTGAATCCTTATTTAATTAATTTTTTTCATTATATTAGTTATACATACTCATAAAAGTTTGAAAAACCCAGAAAACTATAACAAAACATGTAACTTAAATTCTGGTTGAGCTACCATACTTATAGAAGCTAAAATCCAAAATGCTCCAAAATCTGAGTTTTGGGGGGCTGGGGATTAAGCTTAGCGGCACAGTGCCTGCCTGGCAAGCGCGAGGTGGTGAGTTCAATTCTTGGTACTGGAAAAAAAACAAAACAAACAAACAAAAAAACAACAGCAACAAAGAAAAACCAAAATCTGAGTTTTTGAGCATCAGTGTGATCCTCCAAATGGAAAATTCACATGTGACCTCATGTCACAGGTTTCAGTCAATTGCAGGCACACTAGAAATATTGTCTACAGTTATCTTCAAGCTATAAAGTGCGAATGAATGAAACATGCATTTCATGTTTAAACTTGGATTCCAACACCAAGATCTCTCATTGCGCATGTGCAAATACTTCAAAATCTGAGAAGTCTAAAATCTGAAACACTCCTGGTCCCAAGCATTTCAGATATGTGATATTCAACGTGTATACAACTTACGGAAATTTGCGTACATTTCTTGCCATTATTTTTAGGCATTCTATATTACGTATTTAGAGACCATCTTTACATTGAATTTTTTCCCATTTTTATTTTTTATTAGTCTATGTTTGTAGTACATAATGATCACATGCCTCATGGAGATTTGGTACATGTACATAACACTTATCAGTCCATTTTTTATCTCCTTTTTCTCCATCTCCCCTCCCTCTCTTAGTCTCCTTTCTATTTATAAGAGATCTATCTTCCTACTTCTTATTATCTATCTTTTGTGTTGCTCTTTATTTGTATTTTGAATTTCTCATATAGAAGAAACCATGCGATATTTAAACTTGTGTCTGATTTATTTCACTTAACACTATGGTCTCAAGGTGCAATCATTTCCCTACAAATGACTTAAGTTTAATCTTTTGTATGGTGCAATAGTGCTCCATTGTGTATAAATACCACATTTTCTTTATCCATTCGTCTGATGTTTGGCAGATAGACCACTTGCAAGGTTTAGCTGTTATGAATTGTGTTGCTTTAAACTTGGGTATGAGTGTATCACTGTAATATGATGTCTTTAAATCTCTCCAGAAGGTACCTAGGAGGAAAACAGGTGGGTTAAATGGAAATTTTAGTTTTAGTTTTTTGAGGAATCTCCATACCGATTTGCATAGTGGTAGTATTGGTTTACATTTCCACCAACAATATAGAAGGTTCCTTTTCCCCAGCAGCCTCAGTAGCATTTACTATTATTTGATTTCAGGATGATAGCCATTCCTTCTGTAGTAAGGTGGAATCTCAGTGTTGTTTTAATATGCATTTCTCTGATGACCAGGAATATTGAACATTTTTTCATGTATTTATTGGCAATTTGTATTCCTTCTGAGAAATGTGTATTCATTTCAGTTGCCCATTTTTTGTGTCTTTTATTTTGGGGAATCTAACATTGATTTGTGTGTGTGTGTGTATGTGTGTGAGATGGGAGAAGGGGTTACATCCAGAGGCTTGCTCACGCTAGGCAAGGCTCTACCAATGAGTTATGCTTCCAGATCTTTTTATTTTTATTTGGAGATAATTCTTACTAAATTGCCCAGGCTAGCTTTGAACTTGCAGTCCTTCCTGCCTCAGCCACCCAAATAACTGAGATTACAGATGTCCACCACTGCACATAGCTACACATAATTTTTGTTAAGTCCAAGAAACCTAGAAATATTTATTTTAATGAGATTTTATCAATTAATATTTAAGTCTTACACACAATTCCTTGCTTTATTCCTTCCAATCCACAAAAATAAATTTTTGACTTGTTAAGCTGTTTCTTTCAGAATTTACCTTTGTATTTTTAAAAGAGTTTTTTTACTCTGATTGATTTTTTTTTTTTTTTTTGGTACTGGGAGTCAAACTCGGGACCTTGTGCTTGCTAGCCAGGCACTTGTGCTGCCGAGCTATATCCTGGCCCCAGTTTTTTTTCTTACTCTGATTACATGATTTTTTTAGCTCTCTTGACTTCCACTAATGGAAGATAAGAATTTACTCTCTCACTCTTTATCCCCCACTTATACACCACTTATACCTACTTTGCTGTCTCCTTATGTTATGTCACAAATTTTTGTCCAACAAATGTTTATGGTCTATATTATTATGATGATTATATATACACTATATCTAGCCCGGCTCTTCAGTGTACTATAATCATATCTTCTCCTTTCTGGAAAACAGTTGTGGTTTATGCAGGCCTTTCCATTTGGTCAGTTTTTAGTGTACGTGTCATTAGATAAATTGCTTATCAGTTCATTCAGATACAAAAATCAGCCCCTCAGTTGCACTACCGTCTTGGTGACATATCTAGATTTAGTCTAAGTGACACATCTAGAGTCATCTGACCTCAGCTCCACTTGGGATCTGTTTGTCTCTGAGCCTGCTACTCAGCTAGCTCCTTGGAACTTCTGTTCTTCACAGTCAACCTAGAATTATCATCACCTTTTCCTTTTTTTTGGATTTCATGTCTTCCTATTTCTGGGTTTCTTCTCTTGTTTTAGTGGAACACATCCTTCTGTACCTTCCTGAGAAATAATTAACACAAGTAAAAATTCTGAGACTTTACAGATCCGATCATGTCCTTATTTTACCTTCGTTCTTATTGGTAGCTTTGAGGCATAAAGACTGGGCAGGAAATATTTCTTCTTCAGAAGTTTGAAGGCATTTCTCTTTTAAAAATAGTTTGTTTTGTGCTTCCCTGTTTTACAATATAAGCAAATAAAAGTCAGTATGTCTGTAGATAAATGTGTGCATGCATGCACACACATATGTATGTGAGGAGTCCAGCACATCCTGCTTTCAATCTTTCTTGTGCTCGAACCTTCACTGCTCTTTCCAGTTTCGAATTCTGGGTCACTGCAGTGAAAACCAGGGGCATTTTGGCTCCTTCAGTCACTTTTTTTTGTTCCATTAAAAAAATTACTTTCCAAATTCAAAATTTTCTCTTATCATCTCTTGTCTTCTCTCTCATTCTCTCACATATTTTTTTTCCTTTCCATTTTGTGACTTTAGAAATTACTTTCCTGTCTTTGTAGTGAAATTCCAGGACAGAATAGAGATTAATTCTTGGGTCCGGTATGCAGTTAGTTTGTCTCTGTAGAACTTTTCTCACACTAAACATTTCACTCTATGAAATTCTCTATATTAAAATTAAATATTCCTGTATAAACATTAGTTAAATAAAAATAAATGCATTATATTTCATGAGACAAATGTGCCATTTTATTTTTATTGCACATATACATCATGCTTTATTTTTTCTAGGGGTATAGTTTCAGACAGGGTCTTGCTAAGTTCCCAATTAGCATCTAACTTACAATTCTCCTGCCTTAGCCTCTTGGGATTATAGGCGTGAGCCACACTGCCCAGCGTCAATATCATATTTAATATATATAATAAAAGGTCACTATAATCAAACAAATTAGCACATCTATCTTGAATAGTTGTCTCTTGTTTAGGTGTGCATGTGTGTGCATTGCCACAAGCCATCTTTCTTAACATTTCTTTTCTTGTTCAGTGTAGTATTTTTTTTTATCTCCACCAAATATGTTTCTGCACAAAATATTTTCAGTATGTTGAAAATATTTTGTCAACTAATAGTGAATTTGTTAGTGGTAGCTTACAAGGTCCTGTGTATTTGGCCCTGTCATAGTCACTCTTATTCTTGACTGACTGATGTAGTGAACTTTCAAAAGCCTCATGATTTTGAAGGCATGCCTTAGGTAAAAGTTTTAAAAGGATGGAGTTTTAGTTCAATAAAGAACAATTTTTTATATTTAGAGTCATTCCAGATACAAATGGGGTATCTTAGTATGAAACTAGGTCCTTCTTTGCTAAAGAATGAACTCGAGGATAGCAGGGACTATCCGTTTGCCAAAGTCCAACAAACTCCTAGCACAGTACTATTACAGGGTGGGTATTTAATGAACATTTGTTTCATGTTGAAAATATGTATGCTAATTCACTGCCTGATAGAATTGTTTTAGAGGAAGAGATACTTGTTTTTTAGTGAAAAGTGTACCTCTAAAATCCTTTCTGTCTCTGAGATAATGTGCATCTAAAAGGAGTCTCTCACTGATGATATAGGGAGGGGGATGAATCTAATATCTAAACCTCTTTTGGAAATCTGTACAGAAAATTAGCATCACTGATATGAGTTGTATAGATAACTCACTTAGATACATTGTTTGGCACAGTAGTCAGAAGATTAATGACCTCATTTGTTTTTCAGTGCTTCACATGGCTCCATCTTTTCTGCCCTATAATCACAGACTTGTTTTCTACTTCTAGCTGATTACAGAGAGAGCTGTTTTCTCCTCTTAGGGTCCTCTTAATTTAGTAGAATCAATTCATTTTGATCAGCCTTTGGATAAAATACTGAAAAATCAAATAACCTAATCAAGTGAAAACTTAATTATACCTTTTGTATTTAATAGTTTTATCATTTTCTATGTTTGCGACTTCCTCAATAGCTTGTCTTTTCTCTTACTGTGTATATTGTGCCTAAAAGAATCACCATCACTTTACCTTATTTACATGCATGGATCCCAGGAATTACATGGAATGGACATTTGGCAAAAATTTTAGTTCTTTATAAACCAAGAATTTATAGTCTCTGAAAGAGACATAAACTTTACTACTCTCCCTTCTATTGCTAAATAGCAAATCTGGTTTCACTGATGGACAATCAGCTACTTCTAAATTGAACACGGAATGAGTAATTCTTGAGAACATTTTGCTTGTTCCTTTAAAATAGAGTTCATCTGACTCTGCACTCTGATAGCATTTTTACTTCTTCTACATCTTTATTCCCTTTGACTTTGTCTTTGTGGTGGCTAAAAAAGGAAGAATTTTTCCAGAACCAGACCCATGATTGAATCCTCTGCATTTCCTGAAAACCACTGCTCAAAGCTGGATAAGTTTTGGTGAAATAGGGTAAGTTAAGTCTATATTTGAATTCACATTTTTGGGTACAAAATATATTACATAAATGTAACAGAGAAAATCATATTTTATTAGCTGACATCAGGATTCTCTTGTGAAGAGAACTGCTTTGCTTAGAAAAACACCTTGACAAACTGCTTTGTCAAGCAGAAGATGATGCCTGAGGAAAAATATTTTGATTAAGAAATGTATAAGGATTTCAGCATATAGGTGAGCAGAAAGAGAGAAAGGGGAAAAAGCAAATAAAGATAATGTGCTGAGAGGTTGCCAAGCTAAACTGACAGGCGGTTGAAGAAGGCAGACCCTGAAGAAGTAGGAAATTGCAGCTTTGAAACAGTCTACAATTTAACAATACACATGAATAAGTTTTCATTTGTGATTGTTTGTGTTTTTCTGTATAATCCCTCAGGGAACACAGTCTATTGTGGATAGTGTGAATTCAAAGATATTGAATCCACCACAGTGAACCCAAACCTTCACTTAAGGTTACCAGATAAACATACCTCAGATGAGTTGTTTGAAGAAAGTGTACCCAAGGAAACTTGGCAAAGTACCATATTTTGTTCTATATAGACAGAAAAAAGGAATAGCTATAGGAACTGACCCTCAAAAATTGCAGTATTGGAGCCATGCTGTCATGGAGAATTATCAGAGATTGTTGGATATCATATACCACTTAGGATAAGGGTAGTTTTTCTAGTATTTTTTTTTACAGTTCAAACGTGGTTGAACTCGACAGTTGGGTTACATAGGCCGAGCTGACATCATCAAAGACTTAGTTGCCCAGTTTTCACCCTGAAATTATAGACAGCCTAATTTTTTGACAAGTGGCCAGAAATTCAATGAGGGCCAAAAATTACAAAATCAGTTAACTTATAATATCATTGATATTTAAGTGGTTTACTACATGATAAAGCTAATTGTATAGAAAAAATAAGTACACTATGTTCCAGACACTGTTAAAGACCTTATATACATAATACATGATCCTTATATATGTGCTAATATTCATGGGAAGTCATTGTTTTAGACTAAGTTCCCATACTAGGCTTCAACAATCAGACCAAACCAGAATGGAGTTACTTATGCTATGTGGCATATTATTAAATTGAACTTTAAAACTGGCCAGTTTTCCAAAAAACAGTAAATTTATATCAGCCAGTCAGAAAGGGCTCAGTTTACCTGAGCCAATCTAAGGAATTCCTCTGTTTTAACCATATAAGGAAAGTAACTTTGTCACTACAAGTCCACTTTTAGATTCTTGTTTCTGCTTTTTTCTAGCATATTTTTGGTCTTTTTGAGACAGGGTTTCACTATACAGTTCAGGTTGGTCTTGAACTCATTTTGTAACCCAGATTGGCCTTGAATTTGCAGCAATCTTCCTGCCTCAGCCTTCTGAGTGTTGGGATTAAAAGCAGGTACCACCATGCCTAGCTTAGCCTTTTTTTTTTTTCTGTGTATAAAGTCTACCTCCCCTGTTCAGCTTTGAAGCACCTTTCTATTTTTATAATGGCATGATACCTAATTCATGAATTGCTAATAAAAGCTTATTCAATTTTGAGCCTCAGTTTGTTGACAGAGGGGAAACTGAGGCACAGAAAGGAAAGTATACTATCTAAACTTTGAGAGCCAATAAAAAACAGGATGAAGATTTGAATCCAGGTAGTCTTGTTCTAAAGGCCTTGTTCTCAATAGTGCTTCATGTTCTGAAGTATTCTACTTTTTTGATATAGTTGGAGTCTGAGTCACAAAATAAGGTGAAATTATCTCAAGATTTAAGTTATAAAAAGGAAGGAGAGCAAATGAGAACAGCCTTGGCTAGCTCAGCACTGCCAGTACTGATGTATGGTAGGAAATGTGTTATTTGATGCTGTATTTCTCCATTTCTTCAAATTTAAGTGAGAGACACAATTAACTCCAATCCCTTTCATGGACAAGTTTTGAAAATAAATGACTGTGCAATTGAAACGTTTTGGTGAGGTAGACAAAGTTCTCCTAAAAATTACAACGTTGTGTAAAACTAAAGTTTAATTGAACCATGGGTCCAATGAAACTGGATAATGCCTCAGCAGCTAGTTGAGATAAAAAAATGTAAGCTGCAAGTAATTCAAATTTTGAAGGACAGTTCCTATACCTTGCCAAAGGAGACAGAGGAAAAACAAACTCGGTTCCTCCTCCTGTATACGCACAATGCAGATCACTTTTGTGATCCCCGAGTGTGTGGTGGTTTCTCCCTACCAGCCAGCAAATAATCAGTTCTGTACTGGATACCGGTTGGGAAATCACTAATTCCATTCCATTCCATTCTGACACTTCCTAGCTGGAGAGAGCATTTCATCTCACAGGTTGAGGGCTAAGTTCCACATCACTCTTCCAACTTTGGAAATCAGTCACAGGTCCAGGTCTCTAGAAATTCTGACCAACAAGCTATAAATTGGAGTTCCCATGACCACCTCTTTAGGCTCATAGAACTCAGTGAAATAACTATTTATTTATTTTGAAGAATATTTGAAAGGCTACACTTAAACAGCCGGATGAACACATGTATAGGGTAAGATGTAGTAGAATTCTGAGTTCAGGAGTTTCTGTCACGTTGGAGTTGGGGGTGCACAACTCTCACAAGTATGTAGAGGAGCTCTTGTTTAACTTCCTGGAGGCCTCCACATGTTCAGTTGTCCAGAAGTCCTCCAAGTCCTCTTTTGGGTTTTAATGAAGAGTTCATTGCGTAAGTATAACTGCAGGATGGACCATGTGGGAATGTGATTGGACAGGAGCCTAGTATAATGGTAACAGACTGACTGCAGAAACCCAGAAGGCCTGACTGTTCAGCTTCTTCTTGACCTTTGCGTGCAGCACCTCTTCCTCCTATGTGTGTAACAGACTGCTTTTTAAAATGAGGGTCTTACTGTGCATTATCAGAAGTATTTGTATTAGTATGTGTTTGTGATGCAAAAATGGGCAGTTGGTACATGTACATACCACATCTTAATCCTCTTCATCTTTCCCTCTGCTTCCTTCTCTCCCTCTCCCTTTATCCCTAAATTCTTACAGCCACCTTTAAAGCAGAAAAGTAGGTGCTACAGTTTATGTATGGCTTGATGTGTCTAAAGGAAGAGAAACAATAGTTTCACCTTGGAGAACAGAGCTGTCTTTCAGTCTATTACTCTGAAGCATTCCAAAACTGTCGTGGGACTCAAGAACGAACAGCCTTTAACAACAGAATATGCTTATTCTTTAAATCATTTAGGAAATAACATGGCTGTGGGAGTTACAAGCTAGGAACCATGAATAAACACACACATCCACTCACACCTTCATAGTAGCATGCCTTGAATATTTTTTTAATGATGAAATGAACTGAGAGGAAAAGCAGATGCTAAATTAAGTAACCCTTTGGCACTAGTCAGAGGTAATTTTTAAAAAAATTTCTCATTTTCAGTTTATTGTTAACATGTCACTTGTACATACCAAATTCATCACCTCAAGTGAGCCTAGACCATTCCCCTTTGTTATTCAGCCCCATTATGGCCCAAGACAAGAGTCAGAAAGGAACTGACAAACAAACGGAAGCCCATTGTCCAGCACAAGGAGAGAGTATCTCCTGCATATCATTAGTTTGGGAAAGATCAAAATTCAAAGTATGATTTCTACTGAATGTGCATTACTTTTGGACTATCATAAAGTCAAAAATTATTAAATTGACCCATTGTAAGCCAAAGACTGTCTGTATATAAAAATATATTTAAAAACTATGCATAATATATATATGCCACATCTGTATGGATTTATAATAGAACATGCATCTAAAAACTTTAAAATTCTAGCAGTCTATAAAGTTATGGGAAAAAGTAATCAACATGAGTGCTCCTAAGAGTTTAATGATTTCTTAACATCCCTAGCAACCTTAAGTCTCAGTTTGCAATTATTATAAAAGATACAGACTTTTTCCTTCCTAATGGGGAAGCAGTGAATACTTCCTTAACATCTATTTATTGTTTTCCTGCTTTAATAAGAACAAGATCTATTTCAGACCTTTATTATATCTTTGAATTATGGCAAGAACCTTGTAACTGGTCTCACTGCTGTATGCTTTTCTTCCTTTTAAGAATTAGTTTCTCCCCATTTCTTGACAAACCAATCTTGCAAAACAGCATGGATTGACACACTCCTCCAGCAATCCCCTGCTGCAATCTGATCTAAACTTAATAGTTTGTCTTGATTTGTAAGGACTCATAATCTATTTTCTTCATCTATTTCATATTTTCTGGTCAAAGGTGATAACTACTCTCTTAACACTCTTTCATTTCCACGCTGAAGCCACACTCTCTGGAAAGGCCTTCTTATTATTTCCATCTCTAAACCCCTCACCCTCCTGCAAAGCCTGACCTTAAGTGTTCTCCTTCTGACTCACTCAGCTCTATCCCCTCTTGGTCTAGCCAAGATGAAGTGATCCTTTCTTTGAAAATCCAAACTCTTTCTTTGCACCTTTATGGAAGTCATTACAGTCTGCCTTGCATCATAAATTATTTGTGCTCTTACCTAAACCCCTCCTATCTTGTAAATTATATAAAAACCAAGACCATATCTTGTCACCTGTACCTCCCATTGCACCTATCCCAGTGGTCTTCACATTGTTCTCTAATAAATTCTGTGGCTTGGAAGACATATGTAATGTAATATTGACTTGCCCCAAAATTTTGACTGACGTGTATTTTATTGGAAGAAATTGGGGGCTTCCTATAATTTGTGTGATTTTCTGGTTCTGCAACTCTTGACATGTTTTAGGTCATGTTTCAATGTAGAACATTCTAGTTAAAGTTGATAAAACTGGACACAGCACGAGAAGAGTGACAGAAAAGGAAATGCTACAGATTGTACTTATGAATGTGTTGAGCTCAGGATAAGGAAGCGGCATCTGTTCCAGAAATATCTACTAGTTAAGACCCAAGAAGTCAAATATACCTAACCATCCTGCATATCACATTCTTTCAATAGGAGGTGCCAAGAAGAAAAAGAGCAATCTACCATCTGCTAGGCCAGCTGTCTCATAAGACCTATTCCTTATTTAGTTCCACTGGTGTTTCATGTCTTTAAAAAAGTGATCAGCATGATCAAGGACCTCAAATAAGAGCATATGATAACATTATCCAATAGCTCTCCTAGTTAGCAGCAATTTCTATTTTTTCCAAGTTGTTTCCCTGTTTAATTATGTCCTTCACAATGTGTACAATGTAGAAAGAGCACAATCTGTGAATCAGAAGCTGAGTCTAAATCTTAACTCCGCTTTCTATCAATTTATCTAGGGCAATTGCCTACATCCCTGATTGAACGTTCCTCCTATGTAAGATGGAGATAATTTTTACTTCACAGAATGTGAGGCAAAATGTAAGATACATGAGGACAAGAGTCTTCACCTTTTTGTTCACTAACGCATCCTGAGTCACCTAGAACAATGACACATAGAAGATGCTCATTAGATACTTGAATGTACTAGTGGTGAAATAGGAGTGATATCTGTAAGATGCTTTAAAGATTGTTTCCCACATAATAAAATTCTAACACTGGAGTATTAAGAATTATTTAATTTAGGATCACTTATTGGTTTATAGATATATAAACTGAAGCTCAGTAAGATTGATTAGCACAAAATATTACAACTGTACAGTTGTGGAGCTGGCTAGTAATACAGATCTCCTAAGTCTAGTTCACTTTTAGTCTGTTGATCTGTGTCTTCTCTTTCTTTGAAATTGTGTGTTCAATCCTGCCATTTCCAGTGCAGCATTTGACATTTGTGGGGAGAGGATGGTAGAGGATGAAAAAAATGAAGACAAGAGTCAGAATGCAGAAAGCTGAGGTCAGGTGGAGCTCTCTCTCCTGATGCGAGAAAAGGACCTACTCGACTACAGTGCATTTATTTATACAGTCAGCAGAAGGTTGATGTCAGGTGGAGCCCCTCTTCTGATAGGAGAACTGCCCAACAATTGCAGTGCATTTATTTATACAATTATCATAGGAAACTGCTTACAGAGAATTTAAGGGAAGGATAAGATCTGGCTAGCAACACATTCCATTACTCTGACACAGTGTTCTACAAACTTCAATCTTGTGTATTCTACCTTCTCTGTCTTTGCATTATTGACATTAGTATTTACTTACTAATGTACTTAAGGTGGAATTGAATCATTAAATTTAAATACTTCCTTTAACCTTGTCTTAAGTAGCATGGTTCATGAGATAAAAATTTATTGTGCAAGTAATATTTTTCAGTACATATTAAAATAAAGAACAGCATACTGAGGTACTGCCTAATACTGTTTTACTTGTTTCCAGTGGTATATATTCCATGCTTTTAGGGAAATACTCTACAAATATCTGTGATTTATTATGACTCTATATTAACATTATTCTTGAAATAAAATTACAAAGAAACTTCCAATATGATCAACTCACAAGTTTTCATACTTGAGTAGAGGATCATAGATGACTGGAAATATCAAATTATTGAAACATCAGCTTAGGTTTCTCCTCTCATACTGTTATGTGGAGACAAAGTCAGATAATCATGCTCTTGCAGGGAGTTACAAACTTCACTTATGAACTTGGATGTGCAAAATATGAGACTTTGTTTATTTATAATTGAGTCCAGGTCTTGGGTCCCCATTCCAGCTATAATTGGAGAATCTAATCTAGTCACTTAGAAGACAATATAGATACTAATGAACATTCCAGCTATTATTGGAGAATGTAATCTAGTCACTTAGAAGACAATATAGGTACTAATGAACTTTGTCTCATCTTTTTTTTATCTCCTTCCTCTTTCCTTCTCTCAAGAAGGGACTTAAATTCAGCCCAGCACAGGATGGGAGGGGGAGGAGGTACTCTCCTGTGTTGTGCTGGCGTTGGCCTTAGGGTGCTTTGCACGCAATTTTTCTTCTTTCTGTCTTAGACAACTTGCTCTGTCCCCCATGTCTGCTGTCCATGGTGTCAGGGTGTTCCATAATCTCCAGTTTGAATAGCCCTGAACATGTTCCTGACAGGTCACCTTATCAAAACCATGCAGTTTAAGCATGGTGGTGCATATCTGTAATCCCAGTACTCTGGGAGGCTGAGGCAGGAGGATTGCAAATTCAAGTCTAGCATGGGTGGCTTGGTCTCAAAATAAAAAATATGCAAAAGAGCTGGGGATAAAGCTCAGTGTAAGGCCCTGAGTTCAATCCCCAGAACCAAAAAACAAGGCAAAATAAAAGAAAAGAAAAAAATTCCATAGAGCTTTATCTGTTTCCCTGATTCTCCACAGACCTCTAAACCATCCTTTTTTAGAGGAATAGGGTGGTCTCTCAGACTGGGCCTGGCTTGTAGTCTGCCCTCAGATCCTTTTGCCTGAGGGCTCCACAGTTCCCTAGGCTGCATGTGTGGCTTTTCTGAAAGTCTTACATTCTGCCAAGTGAGATACAAATTCTTTCTCTTAGTGATTCCCCAAACTCCTGAGGGGTTTTTGTTTCCCTCTTACTTCTATGTCTAGGGTTGCCTGTCTGCATCCAGGTTCCCTTTTCTCTCTGTGTATTCCTATATTGCCAGTTCAAAGGGTTTTTTTTTTTTTAAAAAAAAATCTTTTCATGAATGTAGGAAAGCTAAGCTTCTACCTCACACTCATTATTCCACGCTCTGGTTCATAGTACAAACTATATGATGACGCTGCTGGGCTATTAGTCTTTTGGGCCTCATAAAACACTTCTCTTTCTCCAAGAGCACAGCTCTTATAAATAAAATCTTTCAGCCCTACTAGCTTGTATGGGCTTTTTGTAGATTAAAAACCTGAACTCAGAAAACAACTGATCCTAAGCCATTCTCTTGGTCAGGTATGTGTGTGTGAAGGGAGACGGGACCGAATACAGACAAGCGTAGGAGAGGGGAGACAGATCAGCTGAGCCTTAAAACCCCTGAAACATCACATAAAACTTATAATACGCAGCACATCAAAATCTTCATCTGTGTATGCATCTCTTATTGTCTTTGTTCTTGGGGCAGTAAAAGTCTAATTTCTAATGTTTTTTTTTAGTTCTAATTTTTTAAAATAGAAAATCCTTTAACACGTTGTCTGGATTCCTGTAGGGCTTCATATTGTATAGCTACCATAATTATAAAGTAGAATAAACATCTCTACTTGTGTATTAATTTTGCTTTAAAAATCTTTTCTTATAAATGCCTGTAATTTTCTTCATAGCTCTCTTAGGGCAGAATTATCCACAAAGATAAGGAATTTGAGGCTTAGAGAAGTTTAACTGTAAAGTAATAAGATTTTTCAAGGAAATTCATGTATAATTTATACATAGAAATTGTACTATATGAATCATTTTATTTTATTTTTCTTCTCTTTTATAGTATTTTTTGTGATGAGTAATAAATAGAGTCATCGTGAGCTACTGCTGGTACACGTACATATCAATCTTGATCATTTTTACTTCTCCTTTTCCTCCCTTCTCATCTCCCCAGCCCAAGATCCAAATTTTTATTTTATTTTATTTTATTTTAGTCTTTTTGAGACAGAGTCTCACTATGCACTTCAGGCTGGCCTTGAGCTCACTTTGTAGCCCAGGCTGGTCTCGCACTCACAACGATTCTCCTGCCTCAGTCTCCTGAGTGCTGGGATTACAGGCCTGTGCCACCATGCCCAACCCAAATTATTTTAAATAGCATAACATTACATATATAAACATATACATGTATATTTGTGTATGTGAAATAAAAATGTCATCCCTATAATATCGAGTGCATGCTATTTATTTAGAAATTAGTTTTTTATGTGGGTGATATATTCATGTAATTAAATAAAAAAATAAGTTGTATGAAAAGGTTTCCTGATCCACCTTAGTTGTTCAATTGAGAGGAAATTATTTTCAAGTATTAGAGGAGCTCCATTTGGCATTAACATCTGTATTTCCAAAAATATTTACTTACATTTTAATTTTTTGATCTACTGACTTCCTGTTAAAATTATCAAGAATTTATTTCTTTTCCAACAGTGTTATATAACCATTTTAGATAAATTAATCCTTATTTTCTATATAACTTTGTCAAGGTATCTCTTATACATTGCTGAACTTTTTGTAATTCTGGAGTTAATGATTTTAAAAATTTGTTTAGTGCTCCTTGAATTTTTATTAGTCTTAAGGAGTCTTGGATATGGAAAGAATTTTTTACAACTTTGAGTTTTAATCTATTTGATTAATGAAAGATATAAATTTAAAAACCTGGCCTTTAAGCCCTTAAGTTCAATTAATATACCTTATTACTAGATTATACTTTCAAAATTTTTAAAATAAAAGTAACAACCTGTCCTACCAAAATACAATTCATTAATTTACCTTAAACATTAGAATTTTACTTACGAATTGAACATATTTACTAGTTTAGTCCTTCAAATTTCTGAGAAGGCAGATATATAGCTGTAATGAATAGTTGTGAGCACTTTACCAACTCTTACAGATCTAAAAAATTAAATTTATAGGAAAACATATCCCAAACATTCCAGTACTGTTTACAAAACTGCAAAATTCTCCCATACCCAAGATCTTCAAAGCCAGATTTTCTTAGGCATTATAAAGCTTTTAAATAATGAACAAGTTTTATTAAAATGAATACTATTAATTATAAAATAATGCTTAAGAGTTTGCCATATTCCATGACTTCAGTACCTAGTTCTGAAACTTCCTAGCGCTGTACATTTATTTAGTCAAGTTAAAAGGCAGAGAAACTTCTGATTTCAGTATATTTGCTTAGAGGTCAGACATTCCAGGCTAAGTACGAGAACCTGAGAACTGAAAACTTCCCAAACTATGTGAGTCTTCCCAAATTGTAAATAGACACCCTGGAGTGATTTTATAACCACTGTCCATGGGGGGCTGGATGTGTACACTAATCTCTGGGGTTTACTCTTATAACTCCTTACGCAGAATAGTCCTTTCTTTCTTTCTTTTTTTTTTTTTAATCTTTTTGAGACAGGGTCTCACTATGCAGTTCAGGCTGCACTTGAACTCACTTTGTAGCCCAGGCTGGTCTCAAACTCACAACGATCCTCTTGCTTCAGCCTCCCGAGTGCTGGGAGGTGTGTGCTGCCACACAGGGGCGTGCTGTCATGCCCGGCTAGAAAAGTCCTTTCTTGTTCTGTCATTTGATTTAGGTGAATGGGCAGTCTGACTTCATGGGTCACGGGTCGCAGCTAATTTTCTTCATTACTTTATTAGACTCAGCTTATGCTTTTACAACCTGATTAAATTTTACATTATTTTTTAATCCAAACTCTTATTTTAAACTTTTTTCTGTAAAACTGTATAATAGGTTAAATTTTGTGTGTCCTTCAGCTACATCTTTATAATCATCTCAATGATAATTCTTTTCAAGGTACTCTTTACTAATTATATTAAATACTTCATTACATCCGTGAAATCTATTAATAATTTTTCCTAATGATCAAACATGTTCTAAACACTTTTTTTTCAGCCCTCGGAGTATTCTGTTTAAGGGTTCTGTTTCTGTGTAGCGATCTGAATAGCTGTTTTTTAGTCCTAGTATGAATTGTCTTCAGGCTTGGTGTGAATTATCATCCTGAATGTTTTCCTGCCCTTCTCTTTTAGGTTCTTTGCTTTCTAAGTTCCCGCTTCTTCTTTCATTGCTTAAATCCTCAGTTTACCGAAACCTGTTATTCCCGTTGCCTCCCTTCTGGGTCTCTGTGTGTTGTGAATGGAAATGCTTGTTACTATTGTCAAGCAATGTAAGCACCGGGATTTCAACTTCTTGTAATCATTGAGTCAGTTATCCTTTGCTGGCTTTCCTTCTTCCAATACTATTTTTTTTTTGTAGTGCTGGGGACAAAACCCGGGGCCTCATGCATGCTAGGCAAGCACTATTTGACTGAATCACACCCCTGGCCTTGCTTTTCCCAGCATTTTGATAACATCATTTACTTACCTTGTTTTTTCCCATTGTCATTTATCATATTCAGCTGGACATTTCTGTATTTCTGGATTTCTTGCTCTAACTTCTCTCTCTTCCTTATTACTAAACCAAAACCCCAGCAGACACTGACACATATTAATCCTCAATATTTCTTAAACGATGGATGAGTACTTGAGCTTATTGATACTCTCACATGCTATGACAGAAAAAAACTTACTGTAACTTAAAAAAAAAATCTGTAATTTTTAAAAAATTTTTTTTCCGGTACCAGGAATCGAACTCATGACCTCGTGCTTGCCAGGCAGGCGCTGTGCCGCTGAGCTAAATCCCCAGCCGCTGTCATATTATTTAGGTGTAATTTCAAAAGGAAAGCTTTAAAAAATTCATATCAAAAGGCTACTGTTCCTCAGGATGCTTTTCGATGAAGTACTGAAGAATCACTAAACACATGGGATCATTACCCGCAGCAGTGCTCGTAGTTACTACTTAACGAAAAACTGACTTAGGTTCACTAGAAAGCCCTAAATGCTTCTAAGTTCTTTCACCAGATCACAAAGTGTGACACTGGCAGATATTAGGTTGAGTGTACCTGAAGTTTTCATGTTCTCTGCCCAAAGGGAACCAAAGAACTTTTCTAAACTTAGACTATTTTGAGAGTGAAAGTGAGGGAGGAAGTTATCTATTATGTAGAAACATTAGGGGCAAACTTTGTTCAGGGTGCTACAGTAGAATGCTTAAAAACTGAGTGGCTTAACAGAAATTTATTTATCACAGCACAAGATCAGGTGCCAGCAGATCCAGCCTCTGGAGAGGGCACTCTTCCTGGTTTGGAGGTGGTAGTCTTTTGGTTGTCTTTTCGCTTGACTCAACTACGTCTAAAATGTTTTGCAAAGAATTTTACCTTCAGTGTTTTATAATTTTCATCGTAGAAATTAAATTGACCTTCCTTGGTTGAATTTGTTACTGCATGTTTTCTTTCTTTTTATTTATACACTACTTGCTTTTTTGTATAAATATAAATGAAGAGCAAAATGAATAATAGGGAAATAATGCGGAATCAAGGAGATAGATCTTTTGTAAAGGGGAAGTGGACCAAGAGATGGAGGTAGGAGGAATGGTAGGGAAAGGAAGGGAACGAAAATTAAGACATAGCATGTGGTATATCGTATCATACCAACTCCCCGTGAGGATTGTAATCATTATGCGCAGCAATTGTGTACTAATAAAAAGTAAAAATTGAAAAAAATAAATTGCCTACAATTGTACTGAAGCATATATTTATGCGCAGCTCCCTCCAAATACTGCAGATGAGGTTGACTCCTTGGCTTTCCAGAAATCACTGTCAAACCCAGCGCTAGCATACAAGGACTGCTGCATCTTCCCTACTCGACCCAGCTGTTTGAATAGTTAAGCTTGGGGTAGGTAGCATAAGAGGAAGTAATTACTTTAAACTATAAGACCTGGTTCTAAACAGTTATTGATAACGGGGAAAGTTTCAATTACTAAATGATCATCAGTGCTTTATTTTTTTAAAGGCGCGTCTTGCTATGTTGCTGAGGATGGTTTCAAATTTCTGAGCTCAAGTGATCTGCCTGCCTCAGCTTTTATGCGATTATACCCTAGGCACATGCTTGATGTTTGACTAGACATGAGACTATGTATTGAAGACTAGTGATCTTGTCCATATTCACATTTGGCTAGTATTTGGCAGTATTTTCCAACTTTAAACTTCACTCATGCGTAGTCTGTATCTCAGTACAGACAGTGCCACTTTGTAACTTTTTCTGCTTACCTTTTCTTGCGTTTATATCCATGTGCACATCTCCTGAAGGAATTTGAGAATACTATATTCTTTTTTTATTTTAAAGAGGAAAAACACCTAACAAAACAATAATAATGAAGATAAAAACAAAACAACACAGAAACAACAAAAAACGATACATGACCTTGAAACAAAATGATAAGAATTAACAGTGGTTGCTACACTACATACCATTATCTTCAAGGAAGTTGCTCAGTCCACCAGATGTAAGACTGCAAGATTGATCAAACAATCAAAGACAATGACAAGTAATAAAAAAAAAATTGGAAACTATACAGAGCTTTGCAATACGAGATGGTAGGGGTTCAACAGTGGTTCTTATATTGTGTATTGCTGTCTTCAAATCAGTCCTTCTGATTACAAGCATGCAAAATTGGTCAAGAAAAAAGAAAATTTTAAGCATTTGAACTTTCTTAATTTCTTGCCATTTAATATAATTAAACTATAACTTTAATATAATAGGAGGAAAAGTATTGAGATCATAAGGAAATAATCTTCCTAATCCTGTTTGATAGAGTATGCATGGTGATTTGACTTTTATTCACTGTAATTTTTGAGTTTTCAAAGAGTTCATTAATCATGTAGATACCAACCAATTGAAGGATTAAAACCTTGAAAGATAGAATACACATGCTAAGAAATGCTTATCACAAACTCAGATGAAGATCAGAAAAAGAAAAGACTTATTTCAGATAATTGGATACTCAGAAAAAAAAATCTGGCATTAACAGGGGTACTTGTGGTCTGCCTATTTTTATTTTTACCCAATTTTAATCAGCAAGATTTCTGATAAAAGAAGTTTTTTAAAGCTTTTGAGCACTGGAACTCACCCTCCAAAATCCATTCTATTACAAGCAATCTTGATAAATCTGGGAGGAAGCCTATCAAATCAGAGGTTCTGCATTAGTTTTCTTATCAATTTTTGATTAAGAATTTTCAGTAATTGTGCCATGTAGTCTGTAATGTTTTGAAGGTAAAAATTCAAACATTTGTCTATTTAAAGTTAGGTTCTACTGCTATTGATTTATAAATACCGACAGGGATTGACTGATCTAATTCTTCCATGATGAGGCGCAGCTGGGCTTACCCGGTTCTCAGGATGGGAGGATGAATGAGCTTCCTAAAACAAACCTTCTGAGCAAAAGAAAGACTTTGGAGGAGCCAGTTAGCATCCTAGTTATATAGTTATTATTAATAACTAGATTCTTTGTTAAGAAAGTAAGAGAAAAGTGAGACATACCATTCTATTGATTATTTAATATTTAGTGACTTGGAGACAAGATGTAGGAAGCCAGGACTGGTTATGGCTGAAAAGAGTGGGCTTTTGGAGCTAAAGGGCCAGGGATTGAAGCTGACTTGGGCATCATCAGAGGTCATCAGTTGCTACCAAAAAGGCAGTAAAAGGAGGGGATTCATGTGTGGGATTTTTTTTTTTCCCCCCCCTCCGGTACCAGGAACTGAACTCACGACCTTGCACTTGCCAGGCAGGCGCTTTTGCCGCTGAGCTAAATCCCCAGCCCCAGGATTTTATATTAGACTGCTTGTTTAAACTGTATGTTGTACATCCAAATAATGTGAACTTGGGAGCATGAGATCGTGCTCAACAAATTATTCTCCTCTTCTTCCATCTCCTCCTCTACTTATTTCCCCTACTTGGCTTCCTCTTTAGGAGTAGTAGTGACAACCGTAGTTGTAGCAATCCAGTTAGTGGCATAAAATCTCTGGTGAGAGTAGAGTAGATGTGGGGGAAGATTATCCTGGAAGACTCATGTACCACTAGAAGTAATATTTGGATTAGGAGAACATACATGGGATGGGAAGAGAAAGAGGCAAAGAAAATAGGCCTGATATATACTGGAGGTGTTATTTGGCCAGATGCATTCTGGGGATAGGCCCTGATATATTTGAAGAGATTAGCTATGTTTTCAGCTGCTCAGAATACTAAAGCTGGGGACCAGAATCTCTTACTCTGTTTACTTTTCTTTGTATGGTCTCTACTGCAGCTTATTGGGAATAAAATTTCAGACTTTGCTGAACAAATGCTTCCTTGCTATCAAAGGCTGGGTTTTTGTGTGTGTGTGTGAAAACCTGGAACTGAATCCCAAGTATTATTGATCCATATTATTTTGTCACTGACATAGAATAGTAAACGGTCCTCTAAAATCTGATTTTCTACCACTCCACTCTTTCTATCAATGATGAAGTAACACTAGCTGAGTTTCAGTGAGTTCTAGGAGGGAGCTGTACCGGAAAATTGCCCCGTAATTCAAGTGCCCAGTGAATTCAGTCACTTTTGACATTGACATACCTCTTCTTAAAAAGAGCTTTTCTTCTACAATTTCCAACTTGTCTAAAACAAATTCAGACATAAATATTTTTCTTGAATTCACATAATTACACAAAGTATCAGTTTCTGTCTGGTTCCAGTTTTCATTTGAAAACAGTTTAGGGTTGAGATTTACACAAGCTGTCCACAGAATTGTCATCCATTCTTTCTGATTTCTGATAAACTCCAAAATTTTAGATTTTCTCTAACCTTTGAGTACAATAAATGAAAACATATGAAAATGCTTATGTACTGTTGACATTATCTGTCTAAGAATTAATTTAATAGAGGGTACAGAAAATCAGTTATTGGCAATGAGTGATCAGCATTTTTTTAAAATAATGAGAAATAATTGGACATTTTGTCACAAAAGCCCATTTTGGGAAGAAATATGAAATTTTCCTTAAATTATTATTCTAGTATATTTACTTCCTTATTAATTTCTGTCACTCTTAGCAAAATTGTTGCCTTGTAATTGGCATTTCCTAGATATGTTTGTATCACAAACTTGACAAGTCATTTGTCTAGTCCTTCAAACCTATCTCTTTGAGACCAAGTGAATATATTCCTTTTGTGGGAGTTTGAGAAAGTAATCCCTTTTCCCCTTGTCATCTTTTGTTTTAAGCAAAGCAATAATTATTTGACATGTGTCTTAGTTACCTTCCTCAATGCTGAGACAAAATACCCAAAGTTAAAGGGGAAAATGTTTATTTAGCTCACAGTTTGCAGAGGTTTCAGTCCATAACTGGATGGCTTCAAGGCAGAGTGGCATGGCAGAGGAGAAACAGTTCATAGTGAGCAGATGTTAGGAAAGCCACAAGGGACCTTAACAGTACCTTTCTGCCCCTTCATCTTATCCAGGCTACTTAGGGCAGGTAGCACTCACACCCTTAGTCTTAGTATCCTTGATCCTAGCATTGCACCATGAATCAATTCTAGCATCACACACTCTAGATCCAGGCACCTCTGAAAAAGTTCCACCTACATGACTACATGAGGCTTTGGGGGATATCTAGATACAAGCCATAAAAACATGTAATTGATTCATTAAATATTGACATGGTCTAACATTACACTATAGCTTCTTAATCCCTTCAATAATTTATGGTAATCCAATATATTCTCCCACTCATCACTAAATATTTTAATCTCTAACTATGTAAGAATCTCCTTTGTTTTGCCCTTTCTGCTGTCTATCCCTTGAGGCAGGAGACAGTGGTTGTGCTGTCCAGAAGTACCAGGATGTAGCTTACTCTTCAGAAAAGTCAGTGAGCTCCTGCTTGAGCATGGCAGCAGAGAGAGAAAGGAGCTGTCTTTTGTGATGAGCTCTAGGAATTGATTTTTATTTTTGGTACTGGGAATCGAACTCAGGACCTTGCGCTTTCCAGACAGGCACTTGTGCCACTGAGCTATAACCCCGGCTGAGCTCTAGGAATGAAGGCCACTATGTATTCAATATTTACTATGTGCTATTCTGAATAATTTGCAATCATTATTTTACATAACCTGAAAAATACTGCCAGGTAATTATTATTTTCTCACATTATATATGAGAAAACTAAGGCTCCAAAGGTAGGTTGCTTAAAAGTGCACAGTTAATAACTAAAGGAAGGATAATTTAAATCCAATATATCCATCTCCAAAGACTGTATTTTAATGGTGGGACTATATTTTAGTAGCTACATTACATGACTTTCTCCAAGGACACCAAATCTCCAAGATCACCGTGCTTGTATAGTTACTATGTTGTTTCTTAAAGTATTGTCCTGCTCAGCACTATTGGCCTTATCTGGGAGTTTTTTAGAAATACAGAATCTTAGGCAAGAGCCAGGCCTACTAAACCAGAATCTTTTTATCAAGGTCTCCAGGTGCTACACACATTAAAGCCTGAGCATCCCAAACCATCTACCACTTATTTTCATCTTTCCATTACAGGCTCAGATTGTAACAGATGCAGCTGAACTCCGTGTTTCACCCACTCCATGTTTATGCTTCATTTTTTGGGGGGAGCGAAGGAAGTGAAGTACTCCTTCACATTCTCTGCTTAACCAAATCCTGCACATTCCCAAAAAACTCATTTTCTCAATTACCACTTTTTTCTTTTGCATTTTGATCAGTTGGAATTAATTAATTCTTCTGAATTCCTAGTCCTCAGCATATTTGTCTATGGACCCTGTGACTGCCTCACTTTGGGAAAAGGAGTATGCATTTTGTCTTCATGCTCCAAGTTCCTCCATAGTGGGTTTTTTTTTTTCCATTGCAGATGCTCTGTAAATGTCTATCAGCTAAATGAGCAGAAGGGTTCATCCTTTCATGCTTTTTTTTAGTCTTGATTCATTCTTTGATCTAAAGGTTACTTAGAATCATGAATCTCAATTTCCAAATAGTTGAAGTTTTATTTTTTTAGAAGTATATTTTCTTTTATATACAAAAATGAAAGCCCAGAATATAGTATGTCAAACAACTATCAGAAAGATGTTGAATTACTTTACCTTTGCTTTAGTTAAAACAGCCTAGGAACAGCAGTCAGTTCCTCTTCTACTAATAACATACAAACACAGTGACAGGACTATTTTTAGTACAGAATAAACGACTTTCAAGAAATTAATTTTAAATTAATCACTTCACCAATAAATACATTATTTTAAAAAGTAGCATCTTCATCCTACAATCTTGGGCAAAATATATACATGAATTTAAAAAGTAAAATTTCTCCCACAACAGTAAGTGCAGGTGTTAATGCAACAAGCTATGAAATGAAATTAATGTATTTTACAGAAAGAAAAGTCCTAGCAACAAAACATGAATTTCAAGTTGGCATTTTCTACAGCCATACATATTCCAAAGTAATTGACCAATATTTTCTTGCAGAATATAATTTGACTTTGATCGGGACTGCATTAAATCTGTAAAACAATTTTGGAAGTATGACCATTTTCACTATATTTGTTCTTCTCACCCAAGAACAGGGGATGTCTTCTCATTTTCTGATATCCTCTTCAATACCCTTTTTCACAGTACTGCAGTTTTCTATGTAAAGGCCTTTTACTTCCTTCATTAGATTTATTCCTTGCTATTGTGAAAGGTATTGTTTCCCTAATTTTTCTCTCACTGAGAGAAAAATTTCTTGTGTACAGTAATAGTATTGATTTTTGAGTGTTTACTTGGTATCCAGATATGCTGCTGAATTTGGTTATTAAATGTAGATATCTTTTGGTGGAGTCTTTGGGGTCTTCTATGTAGAGTATAGTGTCATCCATAAATAATGATAATTGCACTTCTTCCTTTCCTATCCTTCTTCCTTTTATTTCTTTGTATCATCTAATTGCTCTGGCTAATGTTTCTAGAACTATATTGAATAAGAGTGGTGAGAGTGGAATCTTTGTCCTTTATTTTATAGTGAACGCTTTTAGTTTTTGTTTATTTAGTATGATGTTGGCTCTTGGTTTGTCATAGATGCCTTTTATCAGATGGAGATAAAAACCATCTATTCCAATTTTCCGTAAGATTTTTTAAAACCATGAATGGGTATTAGGCTTTTTCCAATGCTTTTCTGCATCTATTGAGGTGATTATGTGATTTTTGTCTTTGGCTTTGTTAATATGGCATATTACATTTATTGATTTGCATTTGTTAAGCCATCCCTGTATCCCTGGGATGAATCCTACCTTGTCATGATATATAATCTTCTTGATGATTTGCTGCATTCTGTTTGCCAGTATCTTAGTGAGGATTTTTGTACCTATGTTCATCAGGGAGTTTGGCCTATAGTTCTCTTCTTTGGTTGGAT
The DNA here is from genome assembly GCF_000276665.1 of Chinchilla lanigera. Lineage (NCBI taxonomy): Eukaryota > Metazoa > Chordata > Mammalia > Rodentia > Chinchillidae > Chinchilla > Chinchilla lanigera. Next base: position 9,571,176 of record NW_004955420.1, on the reverse strand, counting down.
CCTTTGAGAAACTGTATTCTAATAAGATGGAAAACACAGAAGGAATGCACAAATCCCTAAATACATATGAATTACTGAAGCTGAGTCAAGAAGATATGAAAATTCTAGATAAACCAATATCAGTCAATGAAATTGAATGTGCAATAAAAAACCTTCCAACAAGAAAAGGCCAGGCCCTGATGGATTCATTGTAAATTCTACAATAAACTTAAAGAAGACCCAATACCGCTACTTCTCAAACTCTTTAATGAAATTGAAAGGGAAAAAGTATTCCCAAATTCATTCCTGGAAGCAAGCATTACCCTGATACAATAACCAGAGTTGAAGTTTTATTCTGGTCAACTTTTAATTATGAATTTCTTTTTGTCTTGGCAGAATATAGAATCTAGATTCAGAAACTCATAGCTAAGTACATGATTTTTATGAATGAACATAAAAGTATGAAGATGAAAATTTTTACATACATTTATAAAATTTAGATTGTTAATATTCACTTCTTACAAGTTATTTTTATTACAAAATCCATCCCATTTTGGAAGATGTATGCTAATATTATCACATATATTATAACTTTACATGAATAGATCTACAAAACGAATGCAGTACACCTCAGTTCACAGAGGCTTCTTTTTTTTTTTTTTTTTGGTTTTTCTCCGGTACCAGGAACTGAACTCATGACCTTGCGCTTGCCAGGCAGGTGCTTTTGCCGCTGAGCTAAATCCCCAGGCCCTCACAGAGGCTTGTTTTTGCAAGCAGTTCGGTTCACAAACAGAAGCCTTCCACAAAATTTTGCTGTCATTTGCAAACTCTGCCTCCAGTGACACTGAACAGTATGGGGAAATTTGATTTGGTTTGTGACCAATTCAGTTCATGACCAGAGTCATGGAATGAATTAAATTCATGAAACATTACTGTGTAGTTTTCCCAGTCTTCAGACGTATTCCTTGAATGTAATATGCTTAAAAATGTTTTGCTTTAAATTTCTCATCTTGCTGAGTTTGGTGTTTAATGCCTGTAATCCCAACCCTTGGGAGGCTGAGGCAGGAGGATTGCTGTGAGTGTGAGACCAGCCTGAACTACTTAGTGAGACCTTGTCTAAAAAGAAATTTTTTACTCGCCCTAATCTAAAATTTCTAAGCATGCCTTTATTATTGAAAAGGGAATTATCTGTCCTTCTTTTGTAAGAAAAAGAGTAACAATTGTGCATTTTTGATGGTATATTGGTCCAGGAAGTTGAATCATAAATGTATGAATTGTAAGGGAACATCAACTCTGGTTATAGGATTAACCTTAAAACAATGCTGGACTCTTTTCCTGTGCGTCCTTCTGTTTATCTGCCTTCTCTAATGTCCTTGAAGTCTAGCTTTTGAGCTGACTGTGTGGTAAAGCATGTTTGTGCCCAAGTCAAGATGAATGGGACAGGCAGGTTTGGACCAGGGCAGACCATCCAACCACCTGAAGTCTGTTCTTGGGCTCTCTGGGAAAGGGCAGTGGACAGGAAGACAAATTGAATAATGGGAGGCTGTGTTTAGCTGGTGACTGTGAGATGTTATCTTCCATAACAGTTGAAGAGAAATGTTAGCTCTCACTGTCTGATTGGATTTGGTTCATTTAAAAATTCTGTTTACTTTAATTAGGTTCACTGCAGAATGGGAAGCTTGCTGAGCTTGAAAAACTCCTGTCTTTTGAAATAACAAAAGAAGGTTGGCTCCCTTGGTGGTTCTTTGCCATTCTTTCACTCAACTCTTCATCCTTCAGTTACTTTAGACATTAGTAGGATGCTTTCCCAAGATGACTGAGGTTATGAACCTTGCAGTTAGGTATGTGCTTGTTTCCTTGGACTCAGCTCAAATAGGTGTAAATATTGTTTAACCAGACCTTGAAAATAAACCAGAATGAAGGAAATCATGTCCACTGGAGACCTATTCATTCCATATCCAACAAAAGAACAGCTGGGTTTTCAAACAGTAACTCACTATCTTTCTTTGTTGTCATAATTACTCTCTTTGAATTATAGTCCTTTACCTATTCTCAGTAAGGATCTGGCAAAAAATAGATAGCACTTGAAAAGTATATAATAGGTGCAGCATTTAATAAGGCATCAGTTTATCAAGATGTAGGGGTGAGATACAGGGCAGATACAAGGAATGATGCAATAATCTGGGTGTAGTAACAATAGCCGGTTGTTAGTAAGAGCTGTGGCTGTTCGTTGAGGGTCACAGTAAAGGCGAGTAGTGGTGAATCTGCAGCATATATGCTATTGTGGGCTGTTTGTATCATTGAAAGCTCTAAAAGGTTCACCATCACTGCTCTAGACCATGGTATCCACTCAGGGATGAGTCAGGGGAGTAAATATTCCAATGTCTTTTTCTTTTCTATCATGTTTTCCGGTGCACTTTCCATTGACCATACCCAACTATAAATAAAAGGTAAAAAGAGCTGGTAGAAATCATCACTAAAGGGTTATAATACCCACTGCCTGTGCCCAGGGGCCTGTGGAGAGGGGATTTGGATGGCAAAGGGAAGATCATACCCTTTTCTGTGACCTCTGCTCTGGATATTTCATGAGTTTTATTTCCTTCATGTCTTCACTGTGTGTAGCTACCTTTTCCACCAATGTCTTTTAGGACGGAATCAAATTACCCTTCCTAAGGGGTCTCGCTCTTTCTTACTTTCTTAGAACCATAAAGTCTCTATATTAGTATTTTCTGAATCTTGAGCTCTCTTTGTACCTGAGTTAGTTTTTAGGTTTTGTTGAAAAACTAAAACTTATAGCCTGTGTCCCAGGGCCACTCTAGCTCACTGCTTATTGTGGCTGTGCTTTGTAGGGTAATGCCTGTGGCAATCTGTGTGTTGCATCTTTCTTGTTTCGGGGGTAAAATACCTGACATCTGCAATTTAAAGGAGGAGAAACTTAATTTGGCTCCAGGGTTCAGAGGTTTCCATCCATGGTCATGGTGCCAATCAGCTGAGGACTCCTCTACTAGAGTTTGATGGAAATTATGAATCAACAAAGTGCAGCTATGCTTTCTGTCTTGACTGATGTCACCAGATGACACTGGATAGTGCCAGATGCCAACAGTTGATACAGCTGATGGTTGCTGCCCCTGCCAGCCACTACTGGATGCCCTGGTTAGCTCTACCGGGTGCCGATCTTCACTGCTGATCTTTGTTGGTTACTGGTCTCTGAAGCTTTTTAATGATCACAGCTCTTAATGTTTATTGCTCTTTGTTTTGAAATAATTGGTGTGTCCACATGACACAGCATAATAATCCTAAGTAGATTTACAGGACTTTTGAAGCCCACATGGAGAAATAAATTATAAGCAGGTTTACAGGACCACCAAAGGGAGCCTTTACTTTTATAGGGCCTGTGTAGTAGCACAGAGAAGTCAGGACAGATGAGGAGCTCTCCTAGACATTGCAGAGAAGGGTGTAGGGAGTGCTGCTTGTATAGCACCTGCAACCTGTGATTAGTCCAAGTACATGCTTGTGGTTGATGCAGTGCTCTGGGGCTGCTGTCATGGCAGTAATCCAGTGAGGGGGCAGGGTTGAATCCAGGGAATCTTCTGGAAGGCTAGCTGTGGGGGTTGGGGATGTTAACAATGGTCCCAGATCCCTCCCTCAGCTTTGCTGGGTGCCCCCTTCTCTATTTCTAATAGGCAAAGGTAGCATCTGAATTGGTGGGAGTGGGGAAGGGGTGCCACACTGGTAGTGGAGCTGCACCCTCGTTGGAGTGGAGTGGAATGGAAAGGTGTGGCAGCTAGATAACCAGGGAAGAGACTGAAGCAGGTTGTCCCAGTCCACTGTGGGGCAAAGGGGAGCAAAGCAAAGTGAAGGGAAGGGGCGCGACTGTCACTGGCCAAGCCCAGCCCCTGCCAGCTAACTTGGGAAGAACTGGAGAGTCAGGCGTTTCTCATCTGTCTCAGTCAGCTGGGTCCAAGCTGGAAACCACACCGCTGAAGGCTGTGGTAGAGCCAAGGTGCTCCCTTCATGGTGGCCAGAGAACAGAGCACAGAGCACAGAAAAGGGAGCCAGAGAAGGAGGGGCCTCATAACTCACCGAGACACCAAGAACTGTGCCTCGTGGATCTCTCAAACCAGGCAAGTGGACAATCAAGATTAACTACCACAATTTGCACCTAATTTACTGAGAAAACTGTTGTCCCCTAAGGAATACTATTTTCCTTTTCAACATCACTGAGGAAAATTAGACCACATCTACTCTCCAACTCAGTGGATTTGGACTCTATGTTGGTTGGGACAAAATTGTGCTTGAAACTGTTGGTATAACTAGCTAGAATTTCTGCATATCCAGGGCTTGCAGAAGTTGAAGTTAAAGAGTTCCTGAAATATAATGTTCAATCCAGAGCATAGTGATGGCACACATACAAATATTCCATAACCCTGTTCTAATCCAGTGGCCTAAGTATTCTGACTTTAGAGCACATACTTTTAATACTTCACTATCCTGAACATGGAAGTTGGACAGAAATGGAGAGAAATCCAATATGATGCCAAGGTTTTGATTCCACACGATTGAGAGAATGACCAAGTTTTGAGAGGAAGATGAAATGCTCAATTTGGATTTACATTACCTGAATGGAGGTATGCGTTAAGCAGCTGGATGTGGGGAAGGAGGAGTTTGGGAAGTATGGGATATCAGGAAATAAGTGGTCTCTTCAGAGATAGGACTTATACTGTCAGTGGATGAGCTTGTTTCTCTAAACCATGTAGGATCAGAAGGAAAAAGGACTTCATTTTTCTCATCTTTACTGCTACTATCTAATCCCAGACATCAAGATATTTAATTTTCAATCTGTGGTTCTCTAATTGACTCCTATTTAAACATTCCCCCATATTGTCAGCATCTAGCGTGATGTTTTAAAATGTGAAATATCACAAGCCAGGTGTTGTGGCTCATGCCTATAATATCAGCACTTGGGAGGCTGAGGCAGGAGGAGCTTTGCAAGTTTAAGACCAGCCTGGGCTACAAAGTGAGTTCAAGGCCAGCCTAAACTGCATAGCAAGACCCTGTTTCAAAAAGACAAAAAAAAATGTGAAATATCAAAATTTAATACCTGCAATTTTCTTATATCACTTGAAATAAAATTCAAACAATTTTGTTTTCTTTTTACAAAGTCTCCAAGGCCCTGAATCTCCATGAAGAACATGCTCTACCTTCTCTCTGCCTTATTTTACACCATTCTCTTCTTTCCACTCTAAGCTCCAGTTATATGGGCTCTCTTTAAATTTCTGGCAACATCAAATTCTTTTCCACGTCAGAGCATTTGTTCCAGTTCTTCATCTGTGGCTTTTTTCTTATGCTTCAGTTATCAGCAAATGGCACTTGTTCAGAAAAGTCCCCTGAAAGCCCCACATGTAGAGTTCTTTGTTATACATCTTATTCTTTTGCTTCATAGCGCTTATCTCAGTTTAGAATTATATCATGACTTCTGTGTTTACTTTTAAGATATCCATCTCCCACAGTGGACAGTATGAAATCTACTCAATACCCTGTGCCTATGACATAATAAACATGTACTCAACAAATTCTTATTGAAAGGATGAGTCTCCTTGCAAGTTATCTTTATTAATTTACATTACAATCATCAATATTCTTTTAAAAATTGTCTATAATATATTTAACCCAATATATCAAAGGTAACATTTCAATGAGGCATTTTGCATTCTCTTTATGAAACTAAGTCTTCAGCAGCATTTCAATGAAACATTATACATTCTCCCTATCAAACTATGTCTTCAATATCTGACATGTATCTCTCAATTGTGGCATCTATTTATTTATTTTGTTTCTTTTCTTTTTTGTTTTCTGTACATTTGCAGTACACAATGCTTACATTCTTTGTATGGAGCTGGTACATGTGTAGAACACATCTGAATTCTTTTTTTTTAATCTCCTTCCCCTTTGCTCCCTCCCCACTTCCACAATTTCTTTATCCTCTTCCAATTTGAGAAAGATCTGCCTGCTTCTCCTTATCATTCTTTTATTTTGCTCTTTATATTTTGGGTTTCTCATATAAATGAAACCATGTGATATTTATTTATCCTCTATGTATCTTTTATTTTTCTCTTATTTACCTACAGGCTACTTTAAGCCTAGTGCATAAAGAATCTCTAAAGCCTCAATTTTGGTTTCCCCACAGTTGTAAGGAGATCTTTGTTATACCTCAAGCAAGCAGCTGCAGATGAATTTCTGTCAAGATCAAATAAAGGCAGCAATATTCAAATGGAGAACAGGACTGACCTTCTTTCTCTGTGTCTGGTTTAGAAAAAAACGCTTCATTTCCAAAATTGGCTATGGTGTTGTCTATAAATATTATGCAAATATCTTGAGTCCTTATGATGCAAGTTAGATTATAATGAGAAATCAGCAACAGTGGCCCATGACAAGCAATTCTTTGGGCATGAAATTTTCCAACAAGTTTACAGAGCAGTACAGAAGGTTAGGGCTCACAAAACATACAAAGGTGGGGCAGAACCTAGTCATTTACCCGATTTCTTTATTTTTACTCCGTTCCGACTTTTTGTATGAGCAGAAATACAGCGGGGGGAAAGGTGAAAAATCTTACTTTAATCTGGCTGCAAGAGCTCTCTGGTAAAGAACGGGCTGTAAGAGACCATGAATAAAGATGATACTATGCAGCCCGTGTCTCCAGCCTGAGCTCTTAGGACTCAGCTTCAGTCTCTGCCCCTAACGGTGCATCTTCTCCTTCTTTCTCCTGAATTTCTTCTATTTCTGGCAGGAACTTAGGTTATATAAGGGTAAGTTGAGGCACCCTCTTGTTAGCCCACTTAAACTCATACTGTTACTTACCAATGGGAGAAAGGTGAGCTGTTTCTCCTTACTGCCTTCTGTCTTTGAAACTATTATGGAGAGCTCCAGCTACCTGAATGAACTTTTGGTGAACAGCACAGACCTAGCTCCCTGTTTCCAAGTATATCCTACACAGCAAGAGTCACATATTGTGTTCTTCAAGTCACACTCTCCCTGAATCCATCAGTGATGGTTACACAAATATAGACTTCTGAATTTTATGGTCTTATTCCTAGGAAGTGCGACATTTGTCTCCTCTTTTTTAAGGTTCTCACAGTCTTCAAAAATGGTTCTTCAGGAATTCTTCCACTGAGAAAAGAGAAGAAAGCTAACGTGGCTTTTACTTCTGCAAATGCCCTTACTAAATCATCTCCCTGTCCCTTCCCTGTCAATTAAATCTCTTCCTAAAAGAGAAACCAGAATGTTCCTTTTAAAAACTCAAGTTACTGTAGGTCACTCTTTTGCTCAGAATTTTTCAATGGTTTTTCACTTCCCTCAGAATAAATGTGAAAGTTCTTATCATAACCCATAGCCTCTCTTACTGCTCCTCACTATTTCTCTAACCCTATGTTATGGTTGATACATTGTGTCAACTTGGGGAGTCTAGAGGTTTGGCTAAGTAACTTAGCAGGAAGCCAGAGTGCTTACTTTGTATACATCCTGAGCCTGTGGAAGAGGAGGGCAAAGATTATGTGAGAGCTACATGCCCCTTAGGTGGGGGTAGCCTGTTTACAAAGTAAGGCAGGGAGAGAAGCTGCTTGCCACCATTCCTCCAGTTTTGCTCTGGCTGTTTGCTGTTCGGCTGCCATTCCCCCCTTTGCTCTTGTTGCTTTGCTATCTTCTGCCTCGGAGCCAGCCAAGTATGGACTGAAACCTCCACAAACTGTGAGCTAAATAAACCTTTCCTTCCTTCATTTTGGGCGTTGGGTATTTTGTCTCAGCAATGAGAGAAAAGTAACCAAGACACCCTATTTTCCATTATTTTGCTTTAGCTCAATCTGCTCCTTGCTTTTCCTTGAATACATTAGCCATGCAGTTTTCCATATGTCTTAAGAATGATCTTCTTCCTTATATCCACTTGCCTAGCTTTTTCACCTGCTTCCTCTGGGTCACCTTCTCAGATGACCTCAACTGAAAGTCTTCCATCTGAGGAGTGCTGACAACTGAAGTTTACAAAAATCCACATTCATTATTTCTTTTTTACTTGGACCAAATGTGAATATGCATTTTTCATTATTGATTTATTTAATATGTCCATCCATTTAGCTCATATGTTCCTGGGTAAGTAAGATCATGACCCTTATTATGACTTCTGCAGCAAATAGGTACTTAATGTTCTTTGCAGCCTGGAGGAAAAACCTAGAACATGAGGTAGACTAAATAGGTTTTAAAGCTCTGTAAAACTTACTGGAGGATGTGTGATTTACTGATTTATATAGTTTAGTTACTACAAGTTACGAATTTTAGCAGGCTTTCTGTACTCTGGTCCCTACTGTAACCCTTCCTAACACTATCTTTTAAGGTACTGTTCTTTTATTAATCACTTTTTTCTTCACTTGAAATCTTCAGAATTGTATGTATTTGGCTGTCTGTTTGTGCACATATATATATATGTGTCCATCATTTAAGCCAAAGATGGCTTCTTCTTCCCTTTTTCCTTTCTTCCCCTTTCCTTTCCTTCCTCTCCCTCCTTTGTCTTGATCATTTAGTGAGTATAATTATATCTTAGCTGTTTTATGTATTTAACACATAGAATCTCCCTGCAACCCTCACAACATCTCATGAGAGTATTCTCATTTTATAGATGAAAAGATGGGGCTTGTATTGGTTAAGTAGCCAGCCCCAGATGTCCACGCCAGTATGTGACCAAAGTAGAAGTGGGAGCTAAGTCTGTTTGTTTCACATTGCTATACCAGTGTTTTTATAAACTCAAGAAATATACAGATTGCTTGGGATTTATTTTTCAGTTTTTTATTGAAGTATATTATAGTTAGAGTAAAATATACACATTAAGTGTTTCATTTGGTGAATTTGTTAATATATATTCACCCAGGTGACTATACCTTAGATCGAGATATATAACATTTGCAGCATCTCATAGATAAATTTAAAGAACAAGAAAATTTTCCATAGCTTGCCAGTACTGACTTCAATTATTTTTATTACATTATAATCAGTGAATATAAAACTATACACAAACACTTTACATTTATAGCTCCTGAAAGAATAAAAACAAGTAAGTACATAATTTTAGAAGAAACAAAACTGAAAATTTAATAAAATTTCAATTAACATAAATTCAATGAGACAGATAATGTGTTCCTGAAATCAAACCTCTTCTGACTATTGAATATAGTATTGATTTTTTAAATTTTTAAATTTTTTTTAGTGTTGATTTGATGGATAGGTTCTTGGCATCTGTTATGCCAATGTCACCATGTGATATCATTTTTTCCATTTGAATTACTTCAAAATCATTATTTGTCCTTTATGATGTGATTTAAACACTGTTGATGAGAACACATCACTGATATTTTGAATCAAATTTTATTGTGTTCTCAGGAGCCCTCAATATTTAAAGTATTTGATATCAATATAATAACATATATACGTAAATGCAGGTACTGAAATTCCTCACTTGGAGAATACTAGGAGTTCATGGAGAAATTGCAGGATTAGTTTCCCATTTTGTTTTCAGCTCCTTCATCCAAATTAATTATCAGCCAAGGCCAGCCCGAACTGCATAGCAAGACCCTGTCTCAAAAAGACAAACACAAACAAACAAAAACCAAATTAATTATAAAACTAGAAGAAGAGCATGTTAATGAAATGAAGGCCCAAATATCACAGTGCTTTGATTCTGTCTCCCATTATTGTTGGCCTATATGATCATAGCAGCCTTCTTGAAAGTTCTTCTGGCCACTTGGTGTGAATTTTTTTCTTCCATCTCCAGTCTGATAAAGAAAGCAACATTTTAGTTCCACAGGTTATTTCTCATAAAACAAATCTTGTTATTCTCATGCTTAAAAATACCTTAAAAATCCTCTATAATTGATAGGATTAAGTTTGGGTTTCTGATCACGGCACACAAGGTCCTTGATGGTATGTGGTGAAATTTTCTTTCATCTGATTGCTGTTTATTCCCTTCATACTTTTTGAATTCTAATTTTGTCAAACTTCTCATTGTTTTCTGAACACTGAATGTATTAATCCTTTGGTACAAATGCCTTTCTTTCCCAAGAAAATTCACAGTATTTTAAAAGCTCAATTTGCATATTTCCATTTTTTCAAATCTATACAAAGTTAGATAGTTTTTCTTCTGTAACCACATACTTGTGAATGTATTTCTGCAGTAGCACTTGCCATAATTAAGTAAATATGTATTTATTTATATGTCTGTCTCTCTACTAAAGCCTGAGGTCCCCAGGGAGAAGAATTTTAAACATGTTGCTCAGCAGTTAGTGAATGTTCAAAATATTTATTGAGTGATTGATGAGAGCATGCAGATTGTCTAAATTAATTCAAGTCTTCAGGGTCAAATGAAATACGTACATGCTTGAGCAGCAGAAAAAGTCATCCGTGATTCAGGGGTTACTGTTAGATATTTTGAAAGAAGTTGGGGTTAGTAGAAGTGTCAAGAGACTGGAGATAGGCAATGTCTCAAATACCATAGTGGAGCTGAGAGTATATCTGAGAAATCACAGGCACTCAAGCTTGAAGCCACACAAAAATGTTGAGCAGATTATTAAGCAGATGGCTTGTGAGCATTTTAGGAAAAAAACACTGACAAGTATATTTCTATTGTTATATTTTAACTCTGTCTACTTCCATAAAGGATTAGAGACAGATGTTAATTTCTAGGAACCTGAAACAGTTTTCTTAGGATAGGAGGAGTGGTAAAATTATGCAAAATTCTTTCAAATTTATTGAACAAGATTAGTGGCTATGTATTTTGTAAGGCATTCGATGATGTCTTGCAGGTACACCTGTTGTGTTTTTTGGGGGGACAGGAGATGTATTTGTGTATTGAAAATTATAAAACTGTATAGCAGGCTTTCCTCAATTTCAGTCATTTTTTAGCACCTTCATATTTTTGCTATTTTCGTGTGCTTGCTACTGTACTGTGTATTTAAAATCTTTCTTTAAATGAACTCAGCCTAAATAGAAACATCTAAAGCCACAGGTTGTAATGTGCTGTTATGTCTTCTAATGCACATTATTATGAATGCATAACTATGAACAAAAATGCTAGTCAATCTATCATCTTATAAACAATCATATATAAACATTATATGTTTTTTCATGTTATAATCTTTGTATATAAAAAAAGAATTGGCTAATTCAAAATGCCAGTGGGTAGATTTTTGCTTATTACAACATTGTGAGGTCCACAAAAGGACTTGATTAATGGATTGATATCAAGTCTGAGTCTCCACCCTCTCTGCACCCTGAGTGGACAGGAGATCCTCACTCAGAAGGCCCACAAACTCCTCTCACCTGGTTTTGCATGTGGGCTCTCTCTGCCTGTGCTCAGCCTGGAATGAGGTACTGGACTGGGTGCCCCAGGAACTGCTGGCACTGCAGTTCGGGTTTGGGTTTTGCTTGTGCCCCAACCTCCTGGGGGTCGCCGACACGGGCAGTCTGTGACTGCTTTTGGTGCGGCCCACATCTGGCTCCTCTGTGCATCCTGAACTGACTGGAGACACAGAATCAGGCGAGCTATGACCCGCTGACAGCACGGTTCCCAGCTGAATGCCACTGAGAGACCCAAATACTTCCCATCTACTTCCTGGGGGCAGAGCATGGGACCCATGACCCCACCACCATTCCAGTCTGAGTCTTCACCCTCTGTGCACCTGGTTCAGACAGGAAATCCTCACTCAGAAGGCCTGTGAACAGTTCTCACTGGGGTTCATGTGTGGGCCCTCTCTGTGCATACCCATCCCAAAGTGAGGTACTGGATTGGGTGCCCCAGGAGATGCAGGCACCATGGTTCAGGTTTGCATTTTGCTTGTGACCTGATTTCCTGGGGGTTGCAGACACAGGCAGTCTGTGAGCACTTTTGGTGCAGCCTGCATCTAGCTCCTGTGCACGTCCTGAACTGCCTGGAGACACAGAAGCAGATCGTCCACAAACTGTTGATCCTACAGTTTGTGTCTGGGTTTGCCTGCACCCTGAACTGCCTGGGACACAGGTCCACTGGTCTGGGATTGAGCTTCCAGTGCAACCCAATCCTGGGTCATACATGTGCCCTGAACTGTGAGAAGATGCTGGTTCAGAAGGACTACCATCAGCTGACATCAAGGTCTGTGTCTGAGACCTAGGAGAACTAGATACACTTCACGATCTGCCAAAAAACCCCAAACTAAGCAGTGCATCTCAGTGGATACTGAGGAGCAATCCTGACCACCAGGAAAACTAGGGACACTAGCAGCCTTTGCTGAGCTGCCAGAGAAGAGGGAGACTGAGCTTTTGGCATCCAGTATCAAACATGACAAGAGGAAGGACTAAAACACAATCTCAGAACTCCACCCAACTCAGAACAAGTCCAGGAGACATCGACATAGGAGAACTTCATAAACACACACCTGAAATTTCTGAAATGATTGCAATGGAAGTAAAGAAACAACTTCATCAGGCCATAGAAGAGCTCAGATCAGAAATAATCTCTCAAGCAAAAAATGAAATGACAATAATAATGAAAGAACTGCTCAGCATATCTAAAGAAGAAACATATAAGAAAATAGAAGAACATATACAATGGATGGAAACGTTAAATGAAAAATACAGAAATGAATTAGAACACATGAACTGGATTCAAAGAGACACCCAGGAAATCAAAGCTTCCATTGAAAGCTACCAAAACCACTTGAATGAAGCCAAAGATAGAATTTCAGATTTTGAAGACAGCATGGCAGCTAGTGATCGTGAAAGAAAGGATCTCTTAAAATCAACAAGGAACCAGGAAAAGTCAATTCAATAGCTGCAAGATGAGGCAAAGAGGAATAATGTACGACTTACAGGAGTCAATGAAAGAGCAGGAGCAACACAATTAACATAAAAAGAATATTTGCAGAAATAATAGCAGAAAATTTCCCAAGTATGGAAACAGAACCTGATATACACTAAACAAGGCACATAGAACTGCAACTAACCATAACCAAAATAAAACTACACCCAGACATATAATAGTCAACATCCTAGATCTTCAGCAAAAGAACAGAATATTAAAAGCTGCTAGAGAAAAGAAACAGATTACCTTTAAAGGAAAGCCTATCAGAATCATGTCAGACTTCTCAACACAAACCATCCATTCAAGAAGAGCCTGGAGTGAAGTATTATAGGTCCTGAGACAAAACAGTTTCCAACCAAGACTGATGTACCGTGAAAAACTATCCTTAAAATTCAATGGAGGAATAAAATATTTCCACAACAAAGAACAACTGAAGTACTTCATGAGTGCCAAATCATCATTGCAAAGAGTACTAAAAGATATTCTAGACAGAGAAAAAAAATAACCACAATTTGCAGAACAAAAATAGAAAGCAACTGTCAAGAAGAGCAAGCAATTAAACAGGTAGGAAAAGTAGGACACCAACAGCAAGCAAATAACATGACAATGATAAGTCAACACATATCGGTTATAACCATAAATGTAAATGGTCTCGATTCACCAGTCAAAAGAAACAGACTGGTAGAGTGGATTAAGAAACAAAATCCAGCGATATGCTGTATATAGGAAACACATTTTACTTAAAAGGAAATCCATAGACTGAAAGTCAAAGGATGGAAAGTAGTTCTCCATGCAACAGGAACCCAGAAAAAAGCAGGTGTAGCTATTCTCTTTGTGAACAATGTAAACTTCAAACCGACAACAATTAAAAAGGATAAAGAAGGTCACTACATACTTGTTAGGAGAAAATTTCAAGAGGAACAGATAACAATTATAAACATGCATGTACCAAATATCGGAGTACCAAACCAAATAAGACAAATCTTAACAGACATGAAAACCCAAATAATTAATAACACTATTGTAATAGGGGACCTCAACACCTCCTTGACACAGAGAGATAAGTCAAATGGACAAAAAAATCAGCAAAAAAATAACAGATCTGAACCAAAGCTGTGAACAAATGGACTTAGTAGATGTATACAGAGTGTTCCACCCCACAACATTAGAATACACATTTTTCTCAGCTGCACGTGAAACTTTCTCTAAAATAGACCACATTCTAGCCCATAGAGCATACCTAACTAAATGCAAAAGAATTGAAATTATCCCATGCATATTATCAGATCACAGTGCAATGAAATTGGAAATTAATGACAAAAGGAACTCCAAAAACTCCATGTACACTTGGAAACTAAACAACAACTTCCTGGACAACCAATGGGCCACAGAAGAAATTAAAGAAGAAATTTAAAAATACCTACAAATAAATGAAAATGTAAATACAACTTACCAGAATCTGTGGGATACAATGAAAGCAGTCCTGAGAGGGAAATTTATAGCAATGAACTCACACATAAGGAAAACAGAATGAGAACAAATAAAAAGCCTAATGCTGCACCTCAAACTTCTGGAAAAAGAAGAACAAGCCAAGCCCAAAGCCCAAAGAAGGAATAAGATTATAAAGATGAGGGCAGAAATTAATACAACTGAAATGAAGAAAACCCTACAAAAAATAAATGAATCAAAGAATTGGCTCTTTGAAAGAATAAATAAAATTGATAAACCCCTAGCCAACCTTATCAAAAAAAGAAAGAACTCAAATTCATGCAATAAGGAATGAAAGGGATGAAATTACTACAGATTCCACAAAAATTCAGAAGATCACTAATACCTAGTTTGAAAATTTTTACTCCCATAGGATAGAAAACTCAGAAGAAATAGACAGATTCCTAGATATGTACAAATTACCAAGGTTGAGTCAAGAAGATATAAAAATCCTGAACAACCCAATATCAATTAAAGAGACTGAAAATGTAATTAAAAACTTACCAACAAAGAAAGCCCAGGCCCTGATGGATTCACAGCAGAATTTTACAAGAAATTCAGAGAGGATTTAATACCAACATTCCTCAAACTTTTCAATGAAATTGAAAAGGAAGCAGTTCTTCCTAAGTCATTTCTAGAGGCAAGAATTATACTGACACCAAAATGAGAGAAAGACTCAACCAAGAAAGAGAACTACAGACCAATCAAGAAAGAGAACTACAGACCAATCTCCCTATATAGATGCAAAGATACTCAATAA
>NW_004955420.1:9548736-9552188 GCF_000276665.1 Chinchilla lanigera | reverse complement strand
CGCTTTTTGCCGCTGAGCTAAATCCCCAGCCCCAATATTTTCATTTTGAACAGTAAATCTTAAAATTACTTGGGAAGAGGTCAGTGTGAAAAGATTTTTGTCTTTATCACTTAATAGCTGCATGCTTCTGACTGATTTCCTATCTTCCCTGAGTCTGAAGTTCCTCTTCCAGACAAAGGAAATAATATTTTCATACTGGATAACTGTGAAAATTAAACTAATATTATAAATGACAATTCTTGACACATCAGGATTTCAATGTGTATAATTTTCTTGTCTCTGGTCTCAAATTCACTATTGATAGTAACAGTGAACACTTAGTGGGAAACCAGAAATTCAGCCCCAATTTTTAAATTAATTAATGAATTAATATTTTGAAACAAGATCTCACTGTATTGTCCTTGGCTAAAATAATCCTCCTATCTCAGCTTCCCAAGTAGCTATGATTGCAGACGTTTGCCACAGTAATGGTTAATTCTTAAGTTTAGACCTTCAGCAGCCTTCTCTTAACTTGTGATTTAATAGTTTTGAGGTAGGAGAAAAGTAAGATAGAAGAAAAGCCCAAGAGCTCTATTTTCATTCATGAGTGGAAACCTCTATACAGTAGTTCATGTTAACATAACAGGCTTCACAGGTGAGTGAAATTATATTCATTATTTTATTTGTTTTAATGGCCAAACTCTGAGCAATAAATATGTGAGCCAAGGGCCAGTTCAGTTTAGTTGTAAAATGGATGAAATCATCAAATCATCCATTTCACAGCTCTGTTAATTATGTTTTTGTGATAATTAAAGTAGGTGGTTGTTTCGCGATCCAGTTAAATGCTGTATAAATTGACCCTCAAATAACTTTGCAGTTTTCACCTAAGTCAAATAAACACACTTGAAGCTTTCAGATAGGTTAACACACTGATAGTCTCAGAGTTGACTGCTTTCTTGGGAAACAAATCAAGAGGTACTTCAAACAATCACATCACTCAATCCAAGGGCCGCCATATGCATATCTGTATCTATATATCTATATCTATATGCAATTCAGTAGACATCACTTTGTATATTCATTTTAAAATTCTGTGTTTAAGCATTAGCATCATTTTCCAAAGAACCTTCTGCTATCTACATAGATATAATGACACCAGATGTTACTTGCCGCTACTACCGTCAGTTCAAACAGAAAGGCTAAATTCTAGAATTATTGTCTAGGGTTTCTAAATCTTCATGTTCTTCTCGTACCTCCATGATTTTAATCATCATTTCCTCAGTATTTTTACTTTATATCACATAAAATCCTTTGAGCAGGTGGGCTCAAATAATGTTGAATCATTACCATTTTAAAGATGATAATTGGGGGGAGAAAGTACAGAGATAGATAAATGCTTGAAGTCTAATCCGTTACCTTTTCCATTAACTCTTCACTTCATGGTGAACCCACAAAACGATTGAAACCCAAGTACTTCCTTGCAACCATGTTTCCTCTTCGGGATGCCTTGGCCTAATTGTTTAGCTCATTTCTCTCAGTAGCCAATCAGTACCTGGGATAGGTAGCTCATTGGTTCATTTTTTTTTTTTTTCTCCAGACAATTTACATTAAAGCATAAAAATATTTAATTTTTCTTCTGGTCTTTGTACTTTGGAACTTCTCTAATAGTACTTTGCTGCATCTTAGTAGCAAGCTAGAAGTCATATTCATTTCTAAAAAAAGAAATTATTTTCTTTAAGAAAAAAATCACATCATACCAGCCTTTCTTTGGAGACTTTTACTTTAAATCTTAATTTGCGCCTTTTTTGCAATTTCCAGAAAAATTCATTTGCATTATCAAAGATGGGTTAATCGCTTCTAATTTCAGTAGTGAAATTAGATAAAATTTTCTAGAGAATGCTGGTTGTAATTCTTTTAATTCACTTGCTGGCATCAAAAGTCTTTATATTGGTGAGGCTGCGTAGCAGTAGAGGAAGGAAAGAGGATCAATTAATGGAGACGTTTGCACCGCATTTTTCTTCTACAGTTCCTAAGACTGATTGGCACTCAGCAAAGGTTTTAGAATCAACTTTGCAAATATATTTTTAAAATGTTAGCTAAACGGGTTATGCAAGTTGTCTGGTTGCTTGTTCTGCTGCTCAGGAACCTGAGTGACCTCAATTCACTTAGGACTTTTCACTATGTCACGCTATTTTTGAGCAAGGAAAAAGTGCTTGAGGCTAGTCTTTACAAAAATAGAGAAGGGATTGCAGGTAGAGGAAAAATGTCCTGTGTGTTTAACTGACCACTCTCACCAGTTACAAGAAAGATTTCTTACTCAACAGCTTTAGCTGTCAGGGAGAAAATAAGAAGTGCAGAAAGAAAGCCCTAGGAAAGGTTAAAGAGAAGAAAAACACATCTTATACATAAAATACACTTATGTATAAAATAGATAGTGCTTGCAGGTTGCATATGGCTGTAAGAGATATTTAGGGAAGGTTAAAGATCATTCAGATCAGCAAGTCTTTTCTCCAAGGTCAACAGGAGAAACTTATTGTGTAATACTGCATGTAGCTTTCATATTCTGAAAGTAAACTCCCTTTTATTCGTCCATATGTTGAAGCGATTTCCAAATCATCTCTCTAGTATGCAGTAAAAGTACTTTTTGATTTCGTGTTACATAAAAAATTGCTACTTTAAAAAAATCAAAACGTCTGAATTGGCAAAAGACCTATGGGAATTAATGCACAATGGTCATGCAGGATCAAAAGAGCAATGAATAGGTAATGAAAAAATCTGTAGTATACCCCAGATATGGCCTAAGGAACGTTAGTTTACAATCTATTGTTTCTTCATTGACAATGGAAAGGGTAATAGTGGCTACACTGCCTTCTTCATAGCATTCTGATGAAGATCACTTGTGAATATTGAGAAATATCTCACCATAACAGCCACTATCAGACATATTTGGCCCAGAAAATAGCCAACCACAGAAAATTCTTCACTCCAAACAACAAATAATCCATCCTCATTCTGAAACACCCCTAAACTACTGCTTAGCTTTTTGTAGTCAAACAAAAACTTCCAATTTATTTGAAGATTAGTTAGAAAGTCTCTCCTAGTTCTAGAGCACTCCCCTTAGTAGAACACTTGCCAATCAGATTGTCTTAGTGTTTCATGAACAAAATTAAGTCTTCTTTCTAAAACTTTTGAACTCCTACTGAAACAAAAGATGGGTTTCCTGGATACAAGTTTATGAATAAACATCTTTTGTTAGTTTTGGCTTATAAGTGTTGATAGCATTTATACATTGACATGTAGATGTGGTACTTTTATATAATGGAGTACTACTCAGCTATAAAGAAGGGTAAACTTGAGACTTCCATAGGTAAATGGGTGCAACTAGAGACCATACTCATAAATGAAATAAATCAGACTCACATGTGTAAACATCATATTGTCTCCCTAGTGTAAGAACCTGAAAGAGTAAATAA
>NW_004955420.1:9543585-9544766 GCF_000276665.1 Chinchilla lanigera | reverse complement strand
TAAAGAAAAGCCTATCAGAATCACTGCAAACTTTTCAATACCTGTAGTTTCATGTAGCTGCCCTTTGTTTTTCTATTTTAATAAGAATTTTCCATATCTCTTTTACATTCATTGATTTTAAACAGTTTTCTTTTTCACTTTGTCAATATGCTGAATTTTATAGTTTAATTTTTGAATGTTAAAGCAACCTTACATCAGTAAGACATATACAAATTGATCATTATACTTGTCTAATTTATACTTTTAAACATATTGCTGGATTTGATTACTGAAGTTTTGTTAAAAGTGCTTAGATCTATCTTGAGAAAAGATATTTTTTCTTTTTCTTTTGGCATATTTTTGTTGTTATTGTACTATCATGGTAGTGTTGCCCTAATAAAATAATGGGGCAGTATTGTTTTTTCTTCAAATTATGGAAAATTTTGGGTAGATTAATATTTTCAATTCTTTTAATGTTTTTTTGAATTTAACAGTGAAGTACCTTAGGCATGAGGGGTCTTTTTAAAAGAATATTTTTGCAATGAATTTAGTGTCTTTAGTAGATATAGAGCTATATAGATTATCTATTTCCTTCTGAGTAAGCTTTGGTACTTTGTGTCTTTCAAACAGTTTGGTCATTTCATCCATGTTGTTGAATTTACTGAAACAAAATTGTTTAAAATATTGTTCTATTTTCCTTTTTTAATATCTGTAGAATCTATACTGATGTCTCTTGTCTTATTCTATTTTTGTTTTTTGTCTTTTTGAGACAGGGTTTCATTACATAGTTTGGGCTGGTCTTGAACTCACTTTGTAGCCCAAGCTGGCCTCGAACTCACAGTGATCCTCCTGCCTCAGTCTCCCAAGTGCTGGGATTACAGATTTGTGCCACCACATCTGGTTCTTTTCTTATTCTTGATGTTGATATTTGTCTCTGTGCTTTCTTCCCTGATCGTGAATAGAGGTTTTATTAATTTTATTGAGAATTTGTGAGTATGCAAACAGAATCCTTTCTATCTTACTATTCACCCTGAATGTGGCTATGTGAAAGTGTTCTAAATATTTTTATAAAATAGGATATAAAGGCTTTTCATCAAAGGGGAATTTGTCAGAAATAAAAGGTGGCAATACATATCTCACATTGACAAAATTGGTTATATATTGTTTGGAGTACTTTTTAAAGGTAGGGAAATGAAAGAACA
>NW_004955420.1:9534145-9543485 GCF_000276665.1 Chinchilla lanigera | reverse complement strand
AACAAATAAATGTATACCTGCTGCTGCAGAAGTTTACCTTTGTTAAAGGAGATAGCAAAATTAAAATAAAATTTAAAGAATCAAAGTTCATCTGAGAAAAGCAAATTGTAAGAAAATAGCTCTTTTCATATTTCTGAATCCAGGCCAATTATATTCTATACTAATCATCATTTGTAAGAATCATTTTAGAGTAGCAGAGCATCTCTGAAAGTTGATTATTTAGCTTTGATTCCTGGTTTCACAACTTACTAGCTGTATGACTCAGAACAAATATTTTAAAAATGCTAACACTTGTGGAGTAAGTCAGGCACTGTGACAAACACGTACTGTAGATTATTTCATGGAATCATATGGAGGTCAGTATCATTATCATTCTAGTTTTCAGAGACATTAGGAAAAGCAAAATAATATTCCCAGGAGCACACATCCAACAATTTCCACATCAACAAATCAAGAGATATTTGCGTATAGCTCAAACTGTTGTTAAGCTGACTACATAAGACAAAGTGTGTAAAGTGCTTGTTTTGTGAATTGTCTGATACCTAAGAATTATTTGGTGAATGTTTATTATGATAATTTTTGCCATTGTTACAAGGTGGGAATAATTGTCTGCTTTATGATCAAGAAACTTCAGCTGACCTTAAATAAAACAAGACGAAAGATATTGAAAAAGCATGAATGACATGTTAGTATTACAAAATAAAAAAAAAAAACCACATTAGATTAGTTAGAGAAAACACTCACAAGCTTATTTTGGAAAGCTTTTAAGATGGAAAAATGTCAAAGAGAAAAAAGTTCTGATAGGTTTTTGGTGAGATAGGTAGGCAGTTGTAAAACAAAGGAAATACGGTAACTGTATGTTACCGTACACTGTAGAGTAGCTGAGTTAGAGGAAGGGTCATATTTACCTATGAGTTTTTGCTGTTCTAGAAGTAGTTCATTTTAAGGGTCAACGTTCATATTTAAATCTATGAGATATGGAGAGCCATGTCTCAATATTTGGAATGCTAGAAGTTATAGATAAATACTTTGAAGGATTGGGGAAAATGACACTGGCCTCTGGATTGTACCTTCCTATAGTAGGGCCTGGATTTATAAATAACTGGAACATGAGTTAAGTAAGTTTAGCTTGTTAGTGAAATAATATATAAAGATCTGGGACTTGGCTAGTAACTGACCATCTCAGAGTAGTGTTATGAACATATTTCCAAAGCTGAAGAGACCTATGAAGCAGAGAAAGAAAAAAGCAAGAGTAAAGGAAAGAGGTAGAAAAGGCAAATTGTATTTAGTTTATACTTTTTTCATTCCAGCTCTGATTTTAACGATGTCCAGAAAAGAACAATATTTCTACTTACCTAATCCTTATTGATTAATTGATGTAAGTAGTTTAAGTGCCAGGAATGGTGAGGCCAATGGGAATTTTAGATTAGATGGGAAAAGACCAAGGTCATCTCAGGCCAATCAGTGAGAGGCTTTGAGACTAGTATGCTCATTTAAATTGCAGTGCATTAGTTGCCTAGTCATTTAACCTCTGGACCTCAGTTACTTCACCTGTAAAATGTAGACGTGGAGCTATAGGATCTCTGGGGAACTTTGCAGAATTAAAATGTAATGATTCTCTCTGACTTACTTTTAAGGAAAAGGAAAAATCTACATTGGTTCCTAAAAATCTTTTTAAAAAGCTCACATCTCATATATGTGCATTGTTCACACATAGATGCTGTTATAGGAATTATCATGAAATATACTAATAAAACTGGAGTGGTGACTTAAAGATGGAAAGATAGTCAACTGATAAAGTGCTTTTGTCTGTGCAGCATGGAAGAACGCAGCACAGATGTTTTACAAGAAGAGTCTTCTGATCAAAGCTGAGGAGATATGGCAATTCATGTAAGTAAAGTCAAACTCTTTTTACTAAAATAGTAATAGCACCCTTTCCTGTGCATCTCTGTGTCCTTAAGAGAGCATCCAATCACGCCATAGTTTCTTACTCATACTTGCAAAATGGTATTATTCTGCTGACATTTCATTTTGATAGTATTTCTCTCTGAAAGATTAGAGCCAACATTCCCTAAACTCACCCTTAGGAAGTACTTTAATTTAATTTTAAAATCTATTCAACCTCTTCCAATTTTGACAACTTTTTATGCAAGAAGCTATATAAATATGAAGCCTTAGGTATGGCCAACAGACCTATGCTTCATGAGACTTGGGATTTAAGGCAGTGTGGTGCCATTCTTTCTTATTACTGTGAGTGACAAGACTTACTAGAAACTGAAACAATGAGGTCAAGAGTGGAATAAAGAAAAAATAAAAAGATAAGGTTGGAAAACTCTCAACCTAAAACAACTAAAACATTCATGAAATCTTACAAAGAGGTTTCTGAAGTACAGAAGATTATTTAGGGGAAATTGCAGATGATAAAAGAAAAACTACTAGCAAAATTAGGAAAGCCAAGGAAAGAAGACCAGGTAAAAAATAGTCTTCACTTTGTCTTCTGTAAATGGGAAGCCCTCAGTATTTTTTCAGTATGATTTGTGGAAGGTGCGTGTGGATATCAGTGGGATATACAGGAGAGATAAATTTCAGAAAGATAATATGAAACTTTTGGCTGTTTCTGCAGACTCAGCAATAGAGACAATGACGACAACTCGGAAACTTTAGACAGTTTCTGTGCTTCTACTGTGTTCTCATTTATTTATGATTTAATCTTCTATTGATAAATACATAATTTGAATATACTTTATTTTCTAATCATTGGATAAAATATAAGGACAAAAAAAAACATAAACTCTCTTGCATGTAAGCATTTTAAAATCTATTTGGAAATAAATTATAATGCTTTGATTTTGATTGTTCTCTATATTGCTCTAATAAAGTAACTTTTAAGAGACGTGAAAATTCAGGTAAAATTTTTCCTCTGAAATGCTTAAGAGGAATTGATAATAGTGTTTATGTAAAAATTGGCCAAAAGATAATGCAGTCTGTTTTATTAGTAGATCCAAATTTATTCATCTTCAATATGCTTTAATTTTGTTGAATCTATTTTTATTCTGCTAGATATTTCAATACTTAAATTCACATTGCCGAAGGGGAAAATGTCCTGGGAATTTATCATCTGTTCTGCTCAGTAGATAGGCTGCTGAAGTTCCAACAGCTGGAACATTCGCTTGCTGTGCATGATGTCGCCTGTCCCCATGGAGCCCTGTAGGCTTGTTCTTGCTCCCCCAATGTCCTTGGGGGAAAACTTCTAGCATCTGGTACCTGGGGCTACATGCAAATTAGAAGTAAATATTTTCTCTATTGTTAAGGGCCAGTTTTCCAGTCTAGCTTGAGCTGATCATGTAAAGTGTAAAGGTGGGATGAATGAAAGAAAGGGTGTTGAATGTGGAGAAAATACTATGGAACTAAAAATGATGTCATAATTTGCTCTTTGATTTATTTACATTTTTGATAAAGACACTAAAATTGTTTACTTCGGAATAGAAAATTCTAGGGAAACAATGTAGCTGTCTTTGAATATCTGAAAGGGTGACATGTCGATAAGTACAAAACACACTGTGGATCCCAACTCAGTACCTGTGCCCTGTATCTTTCTTCCCTGGAGTGTGGTAGTCATTCCAGGAATCTGGGACTCAGCTTGTCCACTTCTCATATACTACTTTACTACCCAGCCAGAAAACCTATTAAGCCAGATTGGCTGACGTCTTAATTCTCTCAAGTTTGAGGAATAAATTAGGACAAGGCAAGCTCTCCAGACAACGTCTGGTGATGAAGCCCCCAAAATTGTGAGAGAAAAATAAAACTTTTCTCTTTGTAAGTTGATTTCCTCAGGTTTTTGTTACAGTAGTGGAAGTCTAACTAACAGAAGCATAGTAGTACATTGGAAAATAATTTGGTTCCTGCCTTCATTCCTCCATTGAGATTTCCTCCATGAATAATGCATGAGTGTTTGTGTTACCAAAACCAGTGCATGTTTGGCCACTTCTTGAAACCTTCTTGTCTCTGGGCATTTCTTCCTTATTTTCTCCCATGTTACTAATTGTAATAAGGTCATCTTTAACAGGTGTTAAAATCTACCTATTTTCTCACCTGCCCATTACTATAGATTTAAATGCTGTTTTTATATTGATAAAAAATTTGTAAACATAGTCTAGAAGTTTAATTTTACCATCCTATCTGACTATCTGCTTGAAGTGATCTCTTTTAGGATGGCTCACAGGTACTAGATCCCGTGGGATTAAGGGTAAAAGAGTATGGTGGACAGGTGAGTTGGAAGGCTATTGCAGCTATCTGGAAGATTCATCCCTAGTGTATTTTCCTTCCCTTTAACCATCTCAATAGCACAGTCAGCTGTCCAGGTGATCATCTATGAAATCTAAGGATTGTTCTTGTTTCTTTTCCTTTTCTAGCCTTGCACCCTCCTATTGTCTGTATCATTATAAATACCCTCAAACTACATTATGGGTGCACCACTCTCTTTTTCCATTAGCCCAGGCTACCAGTGTCTGTCACCTAGACCATTGCTTTAATCTCCTAAAAGCTTGCCCTACTAAACTCCAGTATTCACAAGGTAGTAGTAGTAATCTTTATATAATTCAACATTAATTTAACAAACATTTGATTGAATTCACAGAGAGTTTACCATGAACCATAATGCTCTAGTCTCTTGAAAATTACCAGGGAACAAAAACTGGTAAATCTTTAAGAAGCTTATATATTCAAATGGAGAAGATATATAATGAATAATCAATATAAGCATAGTTAAATTATATAGTAGACTAGGTGATGATAAATACTGTAGAAGAATTGAAAGTAAAGCAAAGTAAGGGGCTAGAGAGTGCTAGGGCAGTGTTTTTCTGATATTAAATAGGTCAGGATGGGTCTCAATGAGAAGGCGATCTTTTCATGTGAGCCCAGTGAGAACAGCTGTTTTAAATGTGAAAGTAATCTAATGTATTTGAGAGAAAGCAAGCAAACCTGAGCCAAGTGGGTGAGGAGGAACATAAGAAGAGAGAGGCTCGATCACCATGAGAGAGAAAGCAGTCTCTGGGGCACTGTGAGGAATTTGGCTTGTGCTCTGAATGGAAGAAGGAACTATTTCATAGTTTTGAGTGAAAAAAGTTGACAGAATATGACTTTCAACTTAAAAAGATCACATTAGGTACTGTTTGGGGAATAAACACTAAGGGGTAAAAGAACACAGTGCAAAGATGAGCTAGAAGGTTGCTGTAGCTATTTGGAAGATTATTGATTAAAGGTGAAAGTTTAGATCAGGATGGTAATGGGAGAGGTAGTGAGGAGTGGTTAGATCTGGATGTATTTTGAAGGTGGACTCAACAAAATTTTTTAAATGACTTTGATGAGATGTGAGATATTGAAGAAGAGAGGCTTTAGCCTTAAGCACAGGTTTTAGGACTCAGTAACTAGAAGAGTCAGGAGTATGATTAAATGAGATCGAAAAGATAGAGGAAGAACAGGTTTAGTGAGATCAGTTTTAGTCTTGGTCATATATGTTGGATATACCCGTTAGATCTCAGCATGGAGAGGTTGAGTAGGCAGCAGGGTGTGCACGTCTGAAGTTCTGGAAGAATGCCAATGAAGTCATTGGCATACAGCGGTCATTTAAAGCCAGTAGGTTGGATGCTATCTATCATCAAGGGAGTGAATACAGAAAGAGAAAAACAAGGACTGTGTGCTGGAGACGGATGGGAGGGGAACTCAGAAGAAAGAGACTAGTACGGAGGGATCAGTGAAATTAGAGAAAATTGTGGACTTTAAAAAGCAAGTGAACAGGATTCACCAACCAGAGGAAAATCATCAGTTGATAAATGAAATGATGGTGCTTAGTAAGGATTAAGAGGCCTTTGATAGGAACAGATTTGTTGTTGGAGAGCTGAGAAGAAACACTGTTATATGTGTATTTAAAAGAAAGGGAGTATCATCTATGAAGCATCAAAAAGGAGAAAATAAGGGAGGAAGGAGAGAGAAGGAGGGAGGAGAGAAAAGAGGGAGAGTGAGAGTGAGAGAGAGAGAGAGAGAGAGAGAGAGACATAGGTGCTCAATATGCTGTTTTCTTTTCTTCTGAATTACTTTGAAAATTTCCCATAAGACATTTTACAGAGATATAGGGGAAGCACAGGAAACAGTGACAAGATATCTTTTTTGAGGATCATTGTTGCAAAAGGAAACAGTAGAATGGTTCAGAAGCTGACCGCTGTTCAGATCAAGAGAAAAGTTTTTATTGCTGTTTTATTTGGCTTGTTTTAAAAGGGAAGAGTGAACATCAGGCCCCAATGGGAACAATCTAGTAAAGAATGGAAGATGAAGATATGAAAAACTCATTTTTCTTCCCAAATTAAAACTCATGAAATATCTTCCCACTGCACTTAGAACAAAATCCAAGTGGTGCATCCTGTTGTCTGTCTCTGTCCCTTTCTTATTTCTTGGGCCTCAGCCACGATGACCTTCTTTCACTTCTTTAAATACACCAGACTCTTGCTTATTTAAGGGCTGTGGCGCATGGGGTTCTCTTTGCTTGGAATGCTTCTCCCCTCTATCTCTGACTGAGTGGTTCTTTTCCATACTGTAAGTCTCAGCATGAAAATTATCTTTTCACAGAAATGTTTTAATGTTCTTTTTTTCTTTCCTTCCTCTATATGGTTATGCAATTGTTCTACCATTATTTGTTAAAAATATCACTTCTCCTTGGAATTGTGTTTGGATCTTTGGTGGCAGTCAGTTGTCAATATATACATATATCTCTTTCTATATTTCCTATTCTTTTGCATTCATCTGTTTGTTTGTTTGTTTTGTTTTTTGGTTATTTTCCGGTACCAGGAATCGAACTCATGACCTTGTGCTTGCCAGGCAGGCGCTGTGCCACTGAGCTAAATCCCCAGCCTCTGTATTCATCTATTTGGTATAACATCATAACCAATTGTGAAATGAAGTTGTTTTTTTCCCCAACTTTCTTCTTTTAAAAGTAATTTTCTGTAACTTTGATTGAAGTTTCATTGAACCTACAGGCTAATTTAAGGAAAATTGACCTATGAACAATATGTCTTCTATTCATAAACATTATATATATATATATATATATATCCTTTGAGTTTATCATTTTTCTCTCAGCAGCATTTTATGGTTTTCAATGTAAAAGTTTTGTACATATGCATTCAGAGTTATTATCTATTTTATTTTACTGTAATTAGTATTGATTTTTTCATCATTAGTGTATATATGCATTGATTATTACATACAGACTGATCTTGTATCCTAGAACATGACAAACTCACTAAACTTTAGTTGCTCTTTTGGTCAATTGTATAGAATTTTCTACATAGACAATCAGTTTAATTTCTTCATTTCCAATCTGGATGTATTTTATTCATTTTCTCATGATTTGTTACACTGGTTAGAACCTGTTGTAAAATACTCAATAGAAGCAGTGGGAGTAAATGTTTTTGCCTCACTCCTGTTCTTAAGTAGAAAGCATTCAGCGTTTCATTATTAAGAATACGATCTGTAGTTTCTTTTTAAAGAATTAATCTTATTGGTACATTTTAAATATACATAATGATCACATTCATCATAGGGAATTTGTATCTGTACATGACATAACTTAATTCTTCTTTTTCCTCCCACTCTTCTACCCGATCTTCAACCCCTCTTCCCCTCCCTATTTACAAAAGCTTTGTTTCCATTTTTTCCTTCTTTTCTCATTTTACCCTTTCCTTTCCCCTTACCCTTTCTCTAGCTTCCCTTCCTTTTTGAGCATTATCTTCCTATTTGATAACATCTAGTAGACAGTTTTGTCCTTACTGACATTTACAGTTTCTCACACCAGAGAGACAATGTGATATTAGCACATGTGTGTCCAATTCATTTCACTTAAGATTATGTTCTCGAGGTGCATCCAGTTACCTAGAAATGTCTCAAGTTTATCCTTCTTTATGGCAGAGTAGCACTCTGTTGTTTAAAAGTCCACATCTTTATCCACTGGTTGATGGGCATTTGGGATGTTTCCAAGACTTAGCTATTACCAACTGTGGTGCTATAAACATGGGTGTGCATATGACTTTGTAGTATGATGCTTTTAATTCTTTCAGGAAGATACCAAGAAGAGGAATAGCTGGGTTGAAGGCAAACTCTAGTTTTAGTTTTTTGAGGAATTTCCACATTACTTTTTCCACAGTGTTTTCACCAGTCTACACTGTCACCAGAAGTGGAGAAGATTCCTTTTTCCTAAAGCTCCACCAGCATTTGTCATTGGCTGGTTTTTGTTTTTGATAATAGCCATTCTTTTTAGAGTAAGATGGAATCTCAGTGTTCTTTTACTTTGCATCTCTTGAATGACAAGTGTTGTTGAACCTTTTTTCATATATTTATTTGCTATTTGTTCTTCATTTGAGAAGTGCCTATTGATTTCAGGTGCCCATTTTTGGATTGGGTCTTTAAATTTGGGGGGTCTGACCTTTTGATTTCTTTATTTTTATTTTTATTCTAAGGAATAAAAAATAATGAAAAACATTAGGAATGATTCAGAATTTCACTAAACAGGATGATAGAAATTCAACAATTGTTGTTATATTTGATATTGCTGTCTTCAAATTAGTTGTTCAAATTACCAGATACAATCATGTAACATTGGTCAAAAACATTAAAAAGAATTAAAAAAAATTAAGCTTTTATTCCTTTCAGCAGACCAGTAGAAATCAGAAGTATAATTATCCCAGCTATCCTGTGTGTGTGTGTGTGTCTCTCTCTCTCTCTCTCTCTCTCTCTATATATATATATATATATATTTCCCTTCATTCTTTCTTTATTTTCTTCTTTCCCTCACTCTAGTTGTTCCTTCCCTTTGAACAGTTTCTTCATATATTCTAGATAATAGTCATTTGTCTGAGGCAAAAAAATTTCCCACTCTGTGGGTTGTCTCTTTACTCCACTGATGATTTCTTTTGCTATGCAAAAGCTTTTTAATAAGATAAGATTCAAGATGACGCAAAGAAAAACAACATAAGATTAATCAGAGTCAATGAGAAAGCAGGAAACCTGCTCATAGAAGTAATGGTAGAAAACTTTCCAAGCACTGGAAAAGAATTTGACATGCAAATAAGAGAGGCATAAAACTCCAATTAGTCATGAAAAAAAAAAGTCTACACCAAGGCATATAATAATGAAGATTCTAGGAATTCCATACAAGAACAGAAAGTTAAAAGCTGTTAAAAAAAGAAACAAATCACCTGTAAAGAAAAGCCTATCAGAATCACTGCAAACTTTTCAATACCTGTAGTTTCATGTAGCTGCCCTTTGTTTTTCTATTTTAATAAGAATTTTC
>NW_004955420.1:9507365-9532843 GCF_000276665.1 Chinchilla lanigera | reverse complement strand
CAAATGTCCATCCACTGAGGATTGAATAGAAAAATTGTGGTACTTTTATATAATGGAATATTACTCAGCTATAAAGAAAGGTAAACCTGAGGCTTTTGTAGGTAAATGGTCACAACTAGAGGCCACACTCATAAGTGAAATAAACCAGACCTACATGTGTAAGCAACATATTGTCTCACTACTGTAAGAACCTGAAAAAGTGAACAAAAATTAGGAGGTATGCTAGACATTATGAAATGAAAGGAAAATGCTCAAAAGTAAAGAGCAACTGGAGTGAGGGAAAAGAGAAAAGAAGGAAGGAAAAATTATGTATGTATGTATATACAGTATAGCTAACATAGTTGTACTACTGAATTCTATCACTTTACTAAAAGGAACAGTTAATGATTACTTGTTTGATTAATTTTGCATGTCTCTGTTTTCCTGAGAAACTACTTTGAAGATATCACTATGTATTACAACAACCACTGTTATTTTCCTACCTCTTTGTCTGTAACTGTATTGCTTATATTGTTCTTATGCTATTTTTAAATGGATGCCTGTTTGTTAATAAGTTTTTCTTCTTTTATTTCTAAAATAAAGTAAAAATTAAAAAAATAAAGTAGGGGCTGGGGTTTTAGCTCAGTGGCAAAGCACCTGCCTGGCAAGCGCAAGGTTGTGAGTTCAATTGCTGGTACCAGAAGAAAAATGAAAAATGAAAAACAGACAAACAAAAATAAATAAAGTAATATAAAATTTCAAATGTATAATTATGCATCAATTAAACATAACATAAAACTTACAAAATAGACATAAAAAGAATGAATAAATATAAACATACCTCACTTAGAATTACTATCCTAACCTTAAAATAAAAAGAAAAAAGCTTAAATTATTAAAAGCTTTACTATGCTAACTGAAGAAATAACTGTATTTCTCAAAAGTTGTCAATGATCTAGATTTATAGAATATTTAAGATTATGTTATCTTCTGGTATTTTCCTATCATAAAAACATTTAACCAAGTTTATGCTATAACAAAGCATAATAAAAACTATGAACTTATAGATCTTCTTAAAGAACAAGTTTTGGTTTCACCAATTTTTATATTGTCTTTCTGATTTCTATTTCATTGATTTCTCTTATCACTTTTGGAATTTTTCTGCTCTCTTTACATTTCATTTTCTCCTTTGTATAAAATTATTAATGCAAAAGTAGAGATCATTAATTTGAGAATGTTGTTTTTTTTCTCATATAGGTATTTAGTGTTGTAAATATTTGTTTAATTACTACATTCTGTAATTTCAGTGTGAAATACTTTCTATGAGTTACTGATCCATGGGTGAATTACAAATATATTATTTAATCTGAGTATTTGGGGATTTTTTGGGGGAGGGCGGTACCAGGAATCTAAGCCAGCTTCTTGCACTTGCCAGGCAGATGCTGTACCATTGAGCTGCATCCCTGGCAAATTTGAGGATTTTTCAGAAATCTTTGTATTGCTTTCTAATTTAATTCCTTTTGGCATTAAGATGCATTGCATTTCTTGTTTCTCTGAGATCTTAAATATTAAGTATAAATGACTTTTTTATGTCATATTTATACCATTCTCCCTAGTTTATTCTTTGCATTTGAATCGTGATGATTTCTTTTGAATTGGAAGTGCCTTTCATTTCATGTAGTCAAACCTATATATTTTCATAAAGTCGTTTAACAACCAGAGAATTATGTTTATACACATTGTCTTATTTCTTATTGCTTCTTTTTAATGTTTAAATTTTTGAAGAATTTATCCCCTAACTTGTGGTTTAGATATGAATTTATATTTTTCCCCAAGTCTTCTGGCAATATTTCCAAATATTCCTCATTTTCATACATATATGAAGCAGTCTTTACTATATTAAAAATTCTGTCTGTTGCTATAGTTCTCTCCCATTTATTCTCATATTTAACACTACACCACTGAATTATTGTTATATTTTATATTTTGTAGTATAAGATCCCTCTTGTACCTTTTTCCTGATAAATTTAATTTTATTCTTATGCAAAGTTAATGTGTTCATTATATAAAAATTAAATAGTTAATTCTAGTAAAAAGAGCACAATTCATCCATAAGCAAACCAAAGTTGGTATCTGTGATAGTTTTTGTTTATATATGTACCTTTAAACATTTTATCAAATGAGGTAGTGCCACCTTCTTTTATAACTTTTCTTCCACTTCTATTGAGCATACTTTCTTGCCAATCACATATTATAATATCTTAATGGTTGTAGAATATTTCATTTCATAAGTGTATGACAATTTAACCAAACTTCTCTTTTGGTAAATTTATAACTGAAGAAGGACATTATAAATATATTATATACATGAATTACATCTGTATATGACCATATATACATATATATATAAATGACATGTATGCAGCTTGTGTTTTTACAGAGTGAAAATACTTACATAACGAATCTCCAAATTAGAAGCAAAATATTTCCAACACTTCACAAATCTTATTAATCACCCCCTGCCCCACTCCAAATAACTGCTCTGTACTCCAAAGAAATCATCTTTCTAACATCATAGACTATTTTGCCTATTTTAGAACTTTACATAAATGGAATTATACTATATGTACTCTTTTGTGTCTTGCTTTTTTCCTTAACATTGTGTCTGTTATCCATATTTTTCATTCAGTGAGTGAGGGTTCATTCATTCTCAATGTGCTTGAGAGTTTAGGGTTATTGTAAATACATGTTTCATTGCCCTCTTTCCCAAACTTTACCATTTCTGTTCCAATATACAATGGAAAAACATTCCTTTTGTTTTGCACTCCCCTCAACAGTTGGTATCATCAGTTTGTTTTGTTTTATTTTTACAGACATTCTGATAGATGTGTGTTGGTATCTTATTGTTGTATTAATTTGCATTTCCGTAATGAATGATGAAGTCGAACATCTTTTGATATGTTCATTTATCATCCATATGTTTTTTGTGATGAAGTTACTATTTAACTGTTTTTCCTATTACTTTTCTTTGGGTTGTTCACTGTTTTTTGTTGTTGTTGTTTGTTCATTTGTTTGTTTTTAGATAGGGTCTTGCTATGTAGTTTAGGCTGGCCTAAAACTTACTATGTAGCTCAGGTTAGCATCCAACTCATGATAATCCTCCTGACTCAACCTCTCATGTGCTTGGATTATAGGTATGCATCACCACACCCACCTGAATTGTTTTTTTTTTTTAAAGATTTCTTTACAGAACTGGACATCTACATTTATAAGATTGAAACTTGATCTTTATCTCTCACACTATACAAAAATAAACTCAAAATGTATGTAAATGTATGACCTGAATTTCTGAAACTACTAGGAGAAAATAGAGAAAACATTTGAACACAGTGGTACAGGTAATGATTTTGCAGGAAAGACCTGAAAAGCATGGGAAACAGAAGCAAACCTCGACAAATGGGATTATATCAAACTGAGAAGCTCCTGGCAAAGGAAGCAATCAACAGAATGAAGAGACAGAATACAGTAAGGGAAAAATATTTCCCAACTGTTCATCTAACAAATGGTTAATATCTAGAATATATACAGAACTTAACAAATCCAAGCAATTCAATTTTAAAAATGAGCAAATGATCTGAATATACACTTCTTAAAAGAAGTATAAATGACCAATATATGAAAAACTACTCAATTTCATTAACTATCAAGGAAATGCAAACTAAAACTGCAATGACATATCATCTCACTCTAGTTAGAATGGTTTTTATCAAAAAATAAACCAAGAAGCATAAAGTAACAAATGCAAGCAGGAATATGGAGAAAAGGAACTCACTCCTCACTTGCTGTGCTGCTGGGGATCAAACCCAGGGCCTCCCACATGCTAACTACTCTACTCCACTGAGCTACAGATCCAACCCCAAGGGAACTCTCATTATTCATTGTTAGTGGGACTGTAAGTTAGTATAGCTTTTGTGGTTTATATCTATATAGTTCCCCAAAGTCTTATCATCTCTTAGGTGGATTTTTGGGAGTTGATTGGATCATGAGAGTATGGTACCAGTTTGCTGATAAGTTTCTACCTAAATGTGATGTTGGGGGATGAGCTCTGGTCTAAGGAGTTGGGTCACCGGGATGGTTTTAACTCCTTCCCTCCTGCCTTGATCTCTCTCTACTTCCTACTGCCATGCCATGAGCTCTTTCTCCTATACCATGCCCCTCTGCTGTGCTGCCTTGACCTGGAGCCAGTCATTTATGGACTGAAACCTCTATAAACTGTGAGCCAAAATGAACCTCTCCTCTTTAAAACTGTGGGTTTTGGTATTGTGTCCCAGCAATGAGAAAGTGATAAAGACAACAATCATTATGGAGAACAGTAGGGAGATGCACAAAAACAAAACCAAAATAAAAAACTAGATACCTTATAATTCTGCTCTTCCACTTCGGATTCTATCCAAAGGAAATGAAATCAGCACATCAAGAAGATACCTGCACTGCCATGTTTACTGCAGCAGTATTCACAAGAGCACAGGTATGGACTCAGCATAGGTTCTCATCCACAGATGAATGGACAGAAAGTGGAAGATTACTCACCCATAAAGAAAAATGAAACCAAGTCATTTGCAGCAGAATATATGCAACTGGAGGACATAATGTTAGGTGAAATATGCCAGAGATGGAAAGACAAGTACCCTCTATTATCTTCCATATTTGTAAGCTAAAGAAAAGTCAATGTGAATGTAGAATAGTGATTACTGGAGATTGGAAGAAGGGTGAGGTAAGGGTGGATAAAAGGAGATTTGGCTAGTGCAGTCTATATGCATGTGTGGAAATATTATACTGAGTCTCACTAACATGTACAATTAATACATGTTCACCACAAATTTAAAACATAAAGAGTTCTTTGTGTCTTCTAGGTACATCTTTATCAGACATATGTTCTCTAAATATTTTTTTTGCCTGGGGCTTGACTTTCATTTTATTAACAGTGTCTTTCACAGAACACAGTTTTTTAATTTTATTTTTTATTTTTTATTTTTTTAGGTAGAAGTTGACCTCATGTCTTTGCCGTCTTTTGAAACAGGAGAATGAGTACAATTAGACAGGAGGGAGGTGCCCCAGGCTTGCTTATTCTGCCCTTTCTCCTCCACCCTGTGAAGAAATGCAGTGCTCCCTGGTTCTCAGGCAGGGTGAAGCAGTTTAGCCCCGGCTCCTTGTTAAGCAAGTTCAGATTCTGGGTCAGAGTGTGGGGTGGGCCCATCAACAATTCAGGGGCTTATCCAGATCCTAACTCGGGGTTCTTTGATTTGAGATGAAGACAGAAAGAGAGAAAAAGCTTCCCAGTTTACTCATTTTGGTATTTGTGGCTCTGCTTGGGAGAGCTGAGCCCCTGATGCTATACAGTACATCCCCACGCAATTTCCCCACCCAGAACAAACTTTAAAACCATGGAACTTTTAAAATATCTTGCAGAAACCAATGAGATAGAGAATACAAGTTTTTAATTTGGGTGAAGTACTATTTATCAATTTGTTTCCTTTATATGGTATCCTTTCTGTATTGTGTCTAATAACTCAAGATCGTATGGTTTTCTGTTACATTTTAATCTAAAAGTTTTGTTTCATATTTTACCTTCAGGTTTGTAAACCAAAATTATGCACATTTCAAAGTCTAATGAGCCATACTAAAGAAAAATGCCTTATGAAAGTTTTTACTAATTTACACTGCCACCATCAGGGTATGACAAAAATTCTTCAACCACCACCATTTTTCTTTGTCTTTAAATCTTTGCCTCTTAATTGTTTAATAATGGTAATTTGCTAAATTTTTTTGCTTTATTCCTGATTTCCAGCCCCTTATGTTTGACTTTTCCAGTTTTAAAATTATATTTTGTGCATTTAATTTATTTCTTCTCTGGTAGGGTATTTATCTTTTTCTTTAAAAATTATAGCTTAAAAATATTAAATCGCTCTTTCAGCCCAAGTGCATATAAGCCAGTGCATATAAGCCAGTAGTGTGGCTTAGCTAAATAAGAACATTTTTCTCTCACATGACAGGCTCAGTAGGGGCATTCTAGGGCTGGTGTAAGCTCTCTGGGCACTAAACTCCTTTCTTAATGCTTCACTCTTACTGGTGTGTGACTTTTTTAATGGTTAAAATATACTTGTTCCTATCTCTAGCACCAAATTCATATCTTCAGAAGGAAGAGAGAAATGAGACAATGGATGGCAAAAGTGCCTTAACATAAATAACAAACCCTGACAACCTTATAAAGTGATTACGCTCCTTCAGGTTATTCAAGTGTAAGAGCAGTATGTTTGCACATTGCTTAAAACACTGTTAATTTTGATCTTTGTATCTAGATCTAAACTAATTTAATGAATTTTCCCCAGCCCTTACTTTCTTTGATTTTTCAGTATTTTTAGACCATATCTACATATTCTTATACTTAAAGGTTCTTTTTTTCTTTAAAATGTTGAAATTTTGTTTCAATTTTGCAGGTTTCCCTTTTTTTTAATTAGTAAACTTGTGGTACATAATGAATACATTCATTGTTCAGAGTTGGAACATGACACATCTTCATTCTTTTTTAAAAATGAATTTTCTACATACATTTTAGATAAACATAATGATCCCATTCATCATAGGGAATCTGTACCTATATGTAATATATCTTGATTCTTCTTTTTTCCCCTCCTCTTCCTTCCCCTCCTCTTCCTTCTATCCTTCTCTTCATTCTTTTTCTTTTTATGTCCCTCTTCTCTCCTCCCCACACCCCTCCATCTCTTCGTCCCTTTCTCATTTGCAAAAGGTCCATCTCCCTGTGTGTTATTGTCTTTTATTTTGCTCTTTAACTTCAGGTTCTTTATTAATGTCTTTGTTCAGGTTCTCTTTATGCCTCCCAAATATTTCATTAGCCTCCTGTAAGACTCATCTTTCTCTTTTTGCTATTAATTTAGATCTTCCCCAAAGACATTTTCCTTGGCTTTTATCTATCGTCTTCCTTTTTCCCCTTAAAATCCTATTGCTTTAATTATCCTTCCTTGAAATTGATTTCCAAAACCCTTTGCTACCTGAAAAACCAGGCCTGTCCTGGAGGTCTTGGTTCCAAATTTCCAACAGCTTGCAATGAATTTCCACTTGGGTGTCCTGCCATTTTACATTCAGCATGTTTAAATTTAAACTCTTGTTCTTTTCCAAACCAAACTCCCTTCAAGATTTTGCTATTTATGTTAATGACATCATTATTCTCATTGTCGTTTGCATTTAAACTTTAGAATTGTCTTTTTTTCCTCCTCTCTCTCTCTTTCTCACCTGTCAGTGCAATTTGAAATGGTGGACTGCCTGAGTCACTCTGAGTCACTGTGTTTTATGGGCGTAAAAATGGAGATGGCGATTTTGGAATTCAAAATGGCTGTAATTCCCTGTTCCAAAGCCGGATCAAATAGTAGCTGGTTTCTAGTCACTTGTGTGAGAAACCCTGCGGCCAACTTCGTGAAATTCCTTCACATGGACTATGAATCTATAGTCCTGGCTCTGCTTTTCCCATACTGCCACTAACTCCTTGCTCCTGTATTTTCTTTCATATAATTTGTGGCAATATAAGTCTATTATACACACACTCCCTTAAATATTTAGCCATCTCTCTTTTGGACATTCCATCTACCCTCTAAATATAGTGTTGTGTTTTTCTCCCAGATGCTGCACTACTCAAATATAATTATTATAATATGGTTAAGTATCACTACTCTGAACAATTCAAGGGCTTGGCATCAGTTATTTTACTATTAGTTCACTGAAGATGCAGTTTGGGGAGCATCTTATCACATGTGCACAAACTTCAGTTCAACTATTCAGTCGGATTGTACAGCCCAACCACGTGTAAGTTGCATGTCTCTTATCTGAAATGCTTAGGAGCGGAACAGTTTCAGATTTCAGATGTTTCTCAATTTTTGGAATATTTACATATCAGTAGTGAGGTATCTTTGGGATGAACTCAAATGTTAATGTAAAATTCATTTATATCTCATATATTTTATACACATAATCTGAGGGTAATATTATACAATATTTTTGGTGGATTTTTGCTTTAACTGCAATATAGCTTATGAGGTTAGGTATAGAATATTTTATCTGTAATATTGTGCTGACACTCAAAAAGTTTCAGATTTTGGAGCACTTTAGATTTTGGATTTTCAGGTTAGAGATATTCAGTCTGTACTGCCTTTCCTTCCTGTCCTTTCCCTCTATCCTTGCCCCAGTGCACGCCTTTTACTCCTGTATTTCCTTCTATATACTAACGCGAAGCCCCAGGGATTTCATATCAAAATGGTCCCTATGTGTCTCTCTTTCTAAAGGCCCCATTGAAACTAATTTGCTTTGGATTTTCATATCAGGCCTAAGATTTTTACATTGTCCTTTGAGTTTTATGTTTCTCCCTCTATCCATCTTCTGCAGCTTAATCTTGAGAAATTATTGTTTTCATGACCCTTTTTTCATAAACCTCAAGTGGCTCCCATTTTCTTGCAAGTTAATGCACAATCGAGCCTCAATTTTGATCACTCCCTTTTCATGACTGATTGTATGTAAGAACATTTCTTATCCCAAATACCTACAAGTAGCTGTGTCTTTTGTCTTCCAGTCAAAGACTATTTTTGAGTCTGAGCATTCTCACTAAGGCTTCAGGCCTCTGAGACTAACAGGGATTGTCTCTGGCATGAGATTTTATAGTGCATAAATTCTTTTCTAGCTAAGAAAATCTTCATTACCTTTTTTATTTTATTTGCACTGTTGAAGATTGAACCCAGGCCTCATGCATGCTGAGCAAGGGCTCTACCCTAGCCCAACTCTTTTGTTCTTAAGGCACATCCTTTCCTTTTCAAAGCCCTGTGGGTGTTATTCCTATTATTTCTCTACTGCTTGGTGCTGTGGTATAGTTTGTATCAAGCTAAATTTTCTTTATGGATCATCTTATTTTTTTCTAATAGGAAATCTCCCTAAATATAAATATGTTGTATTTCTATATCAACCACTTCTTTTATATGTTTCAGAGAAATTTTTCAGTTTTCTCCACTTATGTCTTGTATTTTCTGATTGGGATTATTCTATGATTCTGTCTGGTTTCTCTTGCTATCATGAATAGACTTGTCTTTCGATTCTCTTGTACTTCCTAATTAAGCATTATATCATCTGCAAAAGTTAACAGTTTGGTCTCTTCCTTTCCATCTTTTATATTTCTTCAACCTCTTCAATTATTCATTCACTTCTTCCTGCTCTAGATCTTATTGTTTTAGCTGGAATTTCCGTGACAATGCTGAATGGTATAATAACTGTGTTCTTGTGGTCTTATTCTTGGCTTTAATGGGATGTCTTTAAAGTTACACCATAGAATGGATGTTTGCTGGAGTTTCTGATGGCTGCCTATACAAAGTTAAATTTGCTTCCCCGTCTTAGTTTATTAAGGGTTTTAAAATATGATTTATGTGTTAAATTTTATTTTTCAATGTTTTACAAATTTCAGTTTGTTAATATAGTATGTTACATAATAAATTTTGTAACATTTAATTATCCTTGTATTTTTGGGAAACGCCCTACCTGGTTATTCTTTATAATTGTTTTACTGGCTGTATTCAATTTGTGAGTGTTCAGTTTTGGAACTTTCTATCTTCATTCATGAGATTTACCTTTCCTTTAGCATCTTCATCTAGTTTTGTGGCAGATTTAGTTTGATCTCAAAAATCATTTGCGGACTTATTAACATCATCATATCTTTCAGTTAATTATTTTGCCTTGTCTTTTGTTGATTGAAGTTCCTTAGAAATACTTTTCCTCTACTACTGTAAAATATTTGTATAACTTCCTAATTTCAAGCATACACAAACTTGAGTTTATATTTCCTTATTAACATTTAGAGTTAACAAATACACCTATCTTTTTATAACTACTTAATATCCCACCAGTACTTTAA
Organism: Chinchilla lanigera; assembly: GCF_000276665.1. Taxonomy (NCBI): domain Eukaryota; kingdom Metazoa; phylum Chordata; class Mammalia; order Rodentia; family Chinchillidae; genus Chinchilla; species Chinchilla lanigera. Next base: position 9,522,900 of record NW_004955420.1, on the reverse strand, counting down.
TTTCTCTCTGCTCACCACCAAATCAAACAAGCTGTCTCTGTGTCTAAACATCCCTCCTTCCTACAGCGGAAGGAAGTAAACTGTAAACTGTAAACAGTAAACTGCCAGTGCTCCTATCCAGGCCAAACTGTCTATACTGTAATTCATCTCATTTGCTCAGAGACATTGTTTCTGCAATTATCCTGCTTCTTACAGCATTCCAGCGGGTGGCTTTTAGGTCATTGCCGTACTGTTATATCTCCCAGCTTTTAAAAACCTTTCTTTCAGTCTTCACTCCACTCGTTCCCTACTTGTCTGCAGCCTTCAACTGTAAAAGCTCTTTGAGGAAGTGTCCATGTAAGTCACTTTATGTATTTCCTTTCCGCTCCGGCCTGGCGTGTGTTCCCACCAACACTGCTCTTGTGGACCTCACAGGTGCTCGTCACCAATCACCTCCGTATGTCGAATGCAAATATCAGTTTTCGGCCTCTGTTTTGTTTAACCTGTCAGCAGTGTTTGACACAACTGACTCCTCGTTGTTGAAATCCGTTATCCACTTCCCCTCTATGACATCAGTAACTTTCTTTTTTCCTTTTACAACTTATCTAAATCTCCTTTTTTGGGCTTGTTTCATCCTCCCAACTTCTAGATATTATAGTGCCTCAGCTCTGTCATAAACCCTCTGCTCTATGCACAGTCACTACCTGAAAGATCATGTAAGTCTCAGTGTTGATCACCACCTATATTTTGGCAACACCCACATTTATATCTTTAACCCAGATCCCTCCCTTTGCCTTAGACTCATAATTCCAATCACCCACTAAATATATCCAATTGGATGTCTAATGAGCATCTCAAGCTTAACATGATGCAAAGTAGAAATGTAGTACTTATGATTTTAAAGATGATAGAGCTGAGATTAATAGAACTTTCACAGTTTAGTAAAAATTATCATGGATGGTTAGGTATGGCAGCATATGCCTGTAATCCCAGTACATATGGGAGGCTGAGACAGGAAGATCACTGTGAGTTCGAGACCAGCCTGGGCTCAGAAGTGAGTTCAAGGCCAATCTGAACTGCATGGTGAAATGTTGTCTCAAAAAGGCAAAAAAAAAAAATTATCATGGAGTAATAGGTTAAATCTATCTCTTTTTAACTCTTAAGACTTTTATCTTTTCATTATGTCATAACTCCGTAGTTTGTAAAGTTTATAACTTTGAATACACCTTTGTTGAATTTGGAGGATATATTGAGTTTGGAGGATATATTGGCTCTGCAGGAGGTAAGGGAGGCAGTGGTGAATATTGATCAAAACTCTTATTACCAGAATAAAGAAGGGTGTGCACAAAATTTTTATTTACTCTACTCGGCCATGTATGGATGCTATGGTTGGAACTTTTGTCTCCTCTAAAACTAATGTTGAAATTTAACTACCATTGCAACAATATTGAAAAGTGGGGCCTAGTGCTAGGTGTTTAGGTCATAAGAGCTCCATCTTCATGGATAGATTAATGCTGTTACAAAAAGGCATGTTGGTGCCTTTTGCCTTTCTGCTCTTCTGCTTCTTGCTTATGTGAGGATGAAGTCTTCTTCCCTTTCAGAGGATGCAAAGTTCAAGGCGTTGTTTCAGTGATCAGAACTGTCAGACCTGTCTGGGCCTTGATATTGAACCTTGTAGCCACAAGAACTCTGAGTTAATAAATTTATGTTCATAAATCACACAGTGTGTTATACTGTTTTATTCTATTGTAGAAACGCAAAATGGACTAAGAAAGTAGGGCTGTTAGGCAGATAAGATACATTATATAATGTGTGTTAGTGTGTGTGTGTGTGTGTGCATGTAAAAATTTGTTTTGGGGAAAAGTAACACTTTATGTGTTGACTAATATGTATGTCATGTTATTGAGGAAGCATACACATACACACATATATACATAATCTGAACATATACAACTTCTGTATATAATATAAAGAAATATTTTTAATATCTAAGCATACATAATACATCTCTGAACTTGTGTGCATGCATGTCTGTGTGTAGGGTTCTCATGCAAGATGTATGTGTTTCATCATACCTGTGATAGCCTGTATCTAGATGTCCCCCCAAAGCCTTGTGTGCTCATAAGTGGGGCCTTTTAGATTCAGGGTCATGTGATACTGAGATTAAGGGTGCATGGTACTAAATTAGTCCACTGATTGGAATTATCATAGTTCTGGGTGTGGCTGAATGGATTTCCTGAAGGCCCAAGCTCCACCCTGGGTGTGGTGGCACCACCCAAAATGTTTGTAGCCTGTTTGGGATGAAAGGGAAAGACAGGCTTGCTCCTGCTGCTGTTGCTGCTTGATGTTTCCTGCCTTTTGCCTGCCATGCCTTGGACTGTTTCATCTTTGTGGTGTCCCTCTCTCATGCTACCCTATCTTGGAGCCAGCTAAGCTGGCTATGGACTGAAACTTCTACAATCTATGAGCTGAAATAAACTTTTCATCCTTTAACTCTGGGTGTTGGGTATGTTGTCCTAGCAGTGAGAAAAATAACTAAAATAAGACCTTTTCACTCACTGAGGAGCATCTGCTTATCCTCAGCCAAGTACTTATTATTATGGACTTCCTACATTGCAGTAATAGGCCCATCTCCCTCTGAGTGGTCAACGGTTAGGAAACCCGTTAGCCAAGGGAGGGAGAAAGGGGCTTTAGGGCGAAAGGAATACTTCCATTCCATAAGGACAGACAACTAGCCATTTTATCAAGTGTCCATTTAATTGAAAAACATTTCCTACCTGCACTGAACTCGACACAATTTATTCTTGTTATTTGTGGTGGTAACATTTGGTAAAGTCACCATAAGCTACTAAGTAAGTTAATATTGAACAGCTGCTCCTAGGGGAATACAGTGTTATGTTCCTTCAAGCCTCTTGTCATAGGTTATTGGTCACCTGAAATCCTATTAACGTTATATAGGTTTGTTTGTCCTTGTAAAATAAGCTAGTCTCATCAACATTGAAAACTTGCTCTTCTACATAACTCTTCACCTGTATCACAACAATTGTTTTTAAAACTCTTCCACGACTTCCTTTGTCTATATAGAAACTGCAAATTTATAACAGTAGCTAACCAGCACGGTCAAAGAAAAGTTTAATATTTTCCTGACCTCAGGTAACACGGTCTTTGGATTTCAGTTTTTTACAGTGCTATGGAGTATGCTTTTCAAAATTATTTGTCATCTGAAGAATCTACAAATTTTGCTACTTTTCTGTCTTTTCAAAAGCTGCATCATGAACTAAAGATGTTACTTTGATACTTCCAGAGTGGCTTCTTATCCAGATCTGCAAATTTTCATTACTTTTTCTGGATGTACTTTATTATAGATTCATCATCTTTGAATTCTTGGGTAACAATACTATAACTCAGACAAGAATGAAGCTTGTTTAATGTATATATTTTCTTCACAGAACACATCATCACCACTTGTACTTTGGAACACTAGATACCAATTTAGTACTAGAGCCAAGGGAAAACCTGAATAAACCCTCTAGATTTAACCCATATCATTTGCTGTTAGTTACATTTCTTTTAATTGACTAGGTTTTAGTTGCCTTTAAAAGTCATGTAGCTGAGCACTATATTACTAGACACCCATTAGCTTTGCTATATGATAGTAATGATAGTATTGGTTGTACTATTGATAGTAATGGTTGCCAAAGTAGTTTTCAGGATTTTGGAGGCCACTTGTACCTACCTACCTCAAACTGGTTAAAATTACTGATGTTGTACTTGGGCCTGCACAAATATCTGGTTAGTGACTTCTTCAGGGCTGAAAACTCTATTCAGATTCTAGCAGCGCTACCATTTTCTGAGCACGCTTCCTATAAGGAACCAGAGAGTTTGATTATTCATGTGAATGCCACTGATTACTTCAACTTCTCCTTACACACAATTATATTTCCCCGTGTCTTCATCACTTTGCTTCTTTGTCACATAAATATCCCAAAATTTTACTTTCAGCAAGTTGAATGTGAAGCTTTCCATCTTCTCATGTGGCTGCCTCCTGAAAAAGCTCTTTATCTTTTGCAAAACTCATTGTTTCAGTGGTTGGCATAATGCCCAAACAAAATGGACCTCATTTGATAACAGTGCTATGCTAGGGGGCCATTTTAAGCAGCAAAATGACCAACAAAAATCATAACAATATGAAAAGTATGGCACTAAACAGAAAAGAACACTTATTTACAGCGTGCGAGTCAGAACAAGATTTCCTTGTTTGGACTTAGCTGGGAACACAAATGTCAGTCAACTCAAAATTTTCCCTTTTTAATGCAGTCCATGAGTGACCAGAGAGAGTCCTGAACATTGATTTCAGGCTCACAAATAAGTTCTAGAAATTAGGCAAATCTGTAAAAGTGGAATCTGTAAATAATGAAGATTGACTGAAGTCATGTAGATGAAGGCAGTGAAATAATCTATATTCTTTCCTTACCAATGGTTATTGAATAGGCCCATTGCTGTGGAGTCCTATGACACACATTGGGTAATAGGTCTTTAGAAAATTGTTATGCAGGACACCAAAGATCAAGATTTTAACATCACATGGTTTACCTTAATGAAAAGGCTATACTGGAAACTTAGCACCTGGGAGTCATTATGAAAGGGATAGCAGATCCATCTTTTCAATATTTTACAGAGAAACAAGCTGTAGCCAGGGGCAAGAGGTGACGGGTTAAATTTGAGGGGGAGAAACTCTGGAAGCAATCTTATCCATAAAGAATGGTTTGAGGGGAAAGACTATTTTGATATCAGACAGGGCAAATTTAGATGACAACTGTTTTCAGATTTCTCTGAAATTTAGCTGTCCAGCATCTGGAGAAGTTGGGGACCATGGGAAGATTCAGGCCCTTCTGCTAGGGGACAGTCACAAGTCTGAGAGACTGAATTCAGGACTAGCCCCTCCCACTGGGAGGATTCAGGAATCCAAGTTCTTCACTAAGGGATCCAGAAAGTGTAGAGAGCTTCTGTGGTCACTTTAAGCCAAATTTTCTCATTGCACCATTGCAGTAATTAAAATTACTGTTTTTATTAACCTGATTTTCAAATTGGAAGAAGTCCAAACATTAATTTTAAAATGTAATTTTGTATTATGTTCTTTTCATTTTAATTTCTTTTTTTTCCTGGAGACCAGGATGAATTGACCTCAAGCAACCTGACCAGAGGATATTAATTTATATTGAGTACTATATATTCAAAAAAAAAAGTATAGCATTCTCCAATCTATGTTATTTATTTGTTATGTTAATGGTATAATTTATATAACTTCCCAAAAGTTAAAACCCATGCAGATTAACCTATTCTACTTTCTGTAAAAGTAAGAGTCATGCATTTATTCAACTTGGAAATTCTGCTACGGAAATACATGAAAAAAAAGAAAACAACTAACCTACCTAATTTTACTGTACCATACATTTCTACCACCTTTATATGCTTTAGTTTTAAATGTAAAGATTTTAAAGCATAACAGTTTAAATTTCCTAACTAAAAGACCTTTCAATCTTTTCATTATAAGTTCTCTTTATTTTATAACAAATGATGACAGGGCTAGTCAGGATCTTTTCTCAGCCAAAAATCATAGGTTCTACAGCCCTAACCAGGTAGCCTCAAATTCTCTTCAAAACTTAGCCTTGAAGAGCAGTTCTTGTAGGGCTATTCATGTAAGGCCCTGCAATAATTTTCTTCCTTTACCTATTTTTGTTACCAGATTTTTTTATCTTCAGGGAAAGAGACTTGAGCAAGATGCATTGAAAGGTAAGTTTAAAAGGAAGGGTGCAAAATTTTGTCTTGTAACTAGCCTTGCACTTAGAGGTTCAAAACTTCTTACTTTAAAACACTTAAACTAACCATTTTTTAGGTTGTTCTTTTAGAGAGGATCAATAAAAACACAGCATTTCCCCACTCTCACCTCTTAAAACTGTTGGCATCCACCCAATTTCCTTTGATTTTTGTGTTTTCATTGCTGAACCTTCTCAGGTTTCTTTTACATTCTTTGATATTTCCCTTGTGAAACAGGCAGGCTGTCTCCAGAGGTGTCTTTTATCCTCTTTATCCTTCCCTCATCTTTGATAGCCTTGGCTAGGGGTGACTAGTGATCTGCAAGGGCTGAAAATATGGTGTGGGCTTATATTTTTAAAACTATTACTACGGTAAAAGACACATCACCATTAATCACTCTCAAAATATGTCTCCTCCAACAAACGCACTTATCTGATTGTTCTTGCCACTTTTTGAAGCCATTTCTGGAAGTCCCCTTTTGTAAGTGTCTTTATAAGGTGTGGTCAAAAATACAGTGAATGCTGCCGCTGAGGACTATCCAACAAAATGGCAGTCTTGTGAAAACAAGACTCATCCATCCAACTTATTCACCAGATCTGGCACCGTGTAACTTTTGGCTCTTCCACAAAGTCAAAATGACCATGAAAGGTGAAGGTTTTGGAATTGATAAAGGAAATAAATTCCTTTGGTAAAGGAATTGATTCAGGACATCAGAACAACCACACCAATGACACTCACCAAAGAGAACTTCCAGAACTGGTTCAGAAAGTGGAAAGTACAATGAGGTAAGTGGATTTGAAGCCAGGGGAGGTATTTTGAGGATGATTAATGGCAATGTGTCTTTTACTGTAATAATTTTTTTTTAAACTAAACAATCATGATATTTTTAATCACATCTCATAGATGCATATCTAGATCATCTGCTAGACATTCTGATCATCATCCTGAACTCATGATTCTGGGGTCATGATGGTATCCAGACAGCTATGACATAGAGATGAGAGTAGCTGTCTTCCTGTTATCATAGTAGGTATGCTGCTGTTCTTAGCTACTACCCATCTTGGGGCCTAGAAATAGAAGAGTAAAGCCCTTTTCTTGCTTTGTTCCTGAAAGTCTCATTGTGACATGGCATGACTACCACTTCCCCTGGGTTAGCTGATTGTCTGTTACATACTATACCAAAATGTCCTGGGCAGAGATTGGTGCAATGGTTTGCTAGCTTTATAAACCCTCTTTTCTCCTTTAGGCACTTTGAGTCCATTGATGATCCTTTGACTCATCATCTTCACCAAGCCTCACTTATACATCTTTTGGTCCTCACACTTAAATATTATTACCCTTTCCTCCACTTCTGAAAATGATTCCAGCTCTATTTATTCATGCATATAATTCTTAGATTGCTTCAGAGCTATGAAAGTTTCTTTCCATTTCTGAATCTATCATTTTATTTATTTATTTTTGATACCAGAAATCAAACTCATGACCTTGCACTTACCAGGCAGATGCTGTGTCACTGAGCTATATCCCTAGCTCTCTATCACTTTAATGAATCAAATATTTCAGGGTTAGATTTTGCACCCCACTCTACCTTCTGCCATCTCTATCATAGGGATGAGTCTATATCTGTTTCCAGGCTTTTCTCTTAGTGCTTACTATGTTTTAGATCTGGAAAGTCCCCCAAGAGCCTCCCCAAAAGTCTCCCCAAGAGCCTCCCCAAAAGAGGCGGGACTTTTGGAAGGTGATGAATCATTCAGGCACTATGCTGCTCTTGAGACCATAGCTGTATGTGCTATTTGGAGGTCAGGACTCACCGAAAGAAGTGGGTCACTGGGTGTGTGAGCTGGAAGGGTGCATCTCCTTCCCTTGGTCTTTGTTCTCTCTCTGCTTCCCAGCTGCTATGGGTTGAGCACCTTTTCCTCCACGACACCCCTCTGCCGTCCCATGTCTACCTGGGAGCCAGCAGATCATAGATGTGATAAAGCAAGCAAGTTCATCAAGAACAGCATTTACAAGAGACCAAAAGAGCAGGAACAAACAAAGCTTTATTGAGCCAGCTGGCGGATGGTCTCTAACCAGGAGCCAGAGAAGATGCCCGTGACAATCTGAGTCTCACCTTTGGCTGAAGTACATTTTAGGTTTCCAGAGTAACCATTTCTCATTTTTTGATATCTTATAAAAATGTCACACAATTATCACAATGTTTACTTCTCCCCAAAGCTTTCAGACAGCCAGATTCCAGATGACCACTGCAGTTTAACTTTTAGCCTACTTCCCCATCTGTCCCGTTTGTTCTGTTCTCATCTTATGACTCTGCTCTCCTTTAAGTAAGCTGATAACTAATCAAGGTGAAGGGGTGAAAAGGGGGGTCAGCTACAGCTTAAGTGAACTGAAGTGACTTCTCTTAGTATGGAGTTGAAAACAGAAAATGGAGTCTCTCTTGCCCTATCAGAAGGAAAACATGAGTCAAAATAAAATTCTCCTCCTTTAAGTTGTTGGTGTTGGGTATATTGTCATATAGTGACAAAGAAAGTGGCTAAGACAGCGGGTACCAAAGTTTGTTACCTAATGTTTCTGCAGTGTGCAGCTCAAGCTTTGTCCATGTGCCAGTTTATGGACCTCTAAGAAATCTAAATGGTAACTTTACAGAAGCATTTCAGTCTCTAACCTAAATTAGGTCACCATGAGCCTAAACTCCCATCATTTCCCAGTTGTAGTAAGCAGAGAAATAATGAGTATGAAATATTTAAGCCACAACCTGGCTTAAAATTATTTTCCAGGCAGTAGGGATGAGTAGATTCAAGAAAATTCCTGACTTACTATTCACATCAACAAATATATGTGGCTGTGTAAATACTGCATGGTTTCTATGGTGTGAGAAACCTCAAGTGTAAATAAGGACCACAATATATAATAAATATTGGGAAATAGAAATAAAATGTTCAAATGGGAAGGGAAACAAGGGAGGAGGAGGGGAAAAGAAGGGAAAAGTAAAAAAAAGAAAAGAAGGAAAAAATACAAAGTTTTTGTAAATAAGTAGGGGAACAGGGGTGAAGGGAAAGGTAGGGGAAAGGGGAAAAAAAAGAATCAAGTTATAGCATATATAGGTACAAATTCCCTATGATGAATGTGATCATTATGTATACCTAAAATGTACCAATAAAGAATCATTTTCTTTGAAAAAAAAAAAAAACTCCACAGTTATATGTGGAGAAACAACACATCCATACATATGTGTTGTTTCCAGAAAATATCTTGAGTATATAGACTGAAATGTTCCTTTTAATAACATATAATTCAACATTCATCATTCACAATCTCATTGTTTTGGCATACTTCTTTCAAATATGTCCTCAAAGTTTGGCCAAAGGATGCTAACTAGACCATGTGTAGCTCCACTTCTAACTGCAAATTGATTTCAATTTGGTTTTTCCTGTTACAATGCAAGTGACTTGTGAGGGAGTCTGTTAACAATAAGACTTGAATGTGGACTGTTCTGTTTATAACTGGATGTCTCCCCAAAGCCACATATGCTCAAGGTGGGGGTTTGGGGAGGTGAGATGATTGTGGGGACATGATATCCATCAGTGAGTGAGCCCACTCATGAGTTTATAGCTAAATGTGAAGTTGGATGGCAAAGCCTGGCTGGAGGACGTGGGTCCCTGGGGGGGGGGTTCATATCTCTCTTCTCCTCCTTGATTGCTCTCTATTTCCTGCCACCATGCCATGAGCTCTTTCTCCTTTGCCATGCCCCTCTGCCTTGGACTCAGATGACTGTGGATTGAAATTTCTACAAACCGTGAGCCAAAACAAACCTTTTCTCCTTAGAGTTGTGGGAGTCAGGTATTAGGTCTCAGTAAGGAGAAAGTAACTAAGAAATGAACATTGTGTATTTATAGCATCAGCTACTTTATGAGGTCCAACAATTTTCTTAGGGTATATCAGGACACTTTTGGTCATATATTTATAAATATTAGACTCTCTTTCTTTTAAAATTTTTAATTTATTCCTCCACAAGGTCATGTTGACCTGTATGTGTTTCTCTAAATTCACTGACTTTATACATTCCATTATCTAACACTAACTGATACTTGCTTATGGATTTTTTCCTCATTTTCCCTCTGATCAGTGTTGACCATGTGGCATAAGTGATGTGATAAGTGCTTTGGTAGAAGTGTGAAGGAATTACTATGCAGAATCTGAAGAGGAACTATTGATTCCACAAGCAAATAGAAGGATCTTAAAAGATTTCCTAGGTGATTCAGCATTTGAGAAACATTTGGGGAATGCTTAAAATATGAGGTTGAAAAGGGCAGTGCAGGCGGTGGGAACAGCATGCACAAATAGTGCTGCTGAAGAATAGGGCAAGTTGGAGGCTGGAGGTTAGGGCAGGGGGAGAAGAGTTGTGAACTCATGTTAAAGGCAGTTTTTTTTTTTTTTTAACGTGAGGTCTGGCAAGCAAGTGAATAACAAGTAAAATACTCATCTTAGAGACAACATTCTGGCAGAGAAAGAGAATAATGGATGGGAAAAGGAAAAATGTTGGAGACAGACTAATTAAGAAATTCTCATTCCTCATAGAAGTGAATTTGCTGCTTTTCATCCCTTCCTGCTTCTTCTAGGTGTTTTAAAGCTGTTCCAAGTTCCAAAAAGAGCAAAGATGAATGTAGGGACATGAATGGTTTAAAATATGCACACCAGGTGGGGTCCAGCACTGGTGGCTTCCATAATAGGGGTTTATAATTGTAGCCCCATATCATAGGTGAAACAGAACTTTAGCCAGTGTGGCATTCCTCCTCACTAGTTACATTTGTCTGTGGCTGAATATAGCTCTCTGGAGACTTATAGAGAGCTAAACCATCAAGAGGGTACATCTGGCTTTGGTCACATCAGCATTTGGTGGAATGACCTCTTTCTCCTGTAATTTTATTGATAATAGCTAGTTCCTTAAACCCGCCTTACTGCCACCCCAGGAAGGCAGTTATCTAGGCCAGTTTTACTACTGCAAGGAAACAGAAGAAATATTTTGTGCTTGCTCCTGACACCTGAAGTGTCATAGTGACCACAAGGAGACCACCTGAAGACTGCCTGCCTCTCCTACGAACTGTCTCTTTCACTGGTGCACAGAGAGTAATGTAGGTACCTACGGGGCTTTGCTGTTTCCCCAGTATTTGGGCCACAGCCTTGCCCAAACTCACTTGGACTTGGTGTTCAAGGAGGGTCTCCTTCTTTGATAATCTAACCCTATGAGCCTTATTATTCTCTAGCTAATTTTGTAATCTTTTAGCCTTACTTAGTATTCTTATGGATGTTTCCTCATAATAATCCTTTCCTTTTGTTCTTTGTTTCCAAATTTTGAAGTTCAAAAGCAAGAAGGAGGACCCCTTCTTCCCTTTTCAAGGCAATGAATAAATGCTCTTGCTGCAGAATTAGCAGTGAAGGACATGAATCAATGCAGGGGATAGGCACCTAATTTAAACTTAGTCATTCTATTTTTTATTGGTTAAATGATCTCACTTCATTTTCCCATATTTCATTTTCTTTTTCCAATTTATATATGTACTATTGCATATCAATATATCTCTCTATATACTTATATATCTATACTTATACTATATATCAATATCTCCCTATACATGCTGTATATACTTATATATAGAGATATATATTGTCTAAAACAATTTTCTCTATCAAGGAGGGATCTTTCTGCAATTGATCTTGTTAAGGTAAGAAGCAGGAATATAATCTGCTGGGCCATTCAGCATAAAATAGCTTTATCTTAAATTGGTCAGTCACTTAAAATTAAAATACATATATAGTCTTTTATGGACTCTATTTTAAAAGACTATATAGCATGTAATAAACTCAACCGTATAATCATTAGTTTGGGAACATTGTTAGAATGAGGATTTTGATGTCTTCTTTTAGTCCAGTTGCTAAATTATAATATTGCAATTTTATTTAAAATCTGCACCAAATTAGGAAACCTTGATAAATACTCATAAATGTCCCCTTAGTTTTTTTGTTTTGTTTTGTTTTTTGTTTTTTTTGTCTTTTTGAGAGAGGGTCTCACTGTGCAGTTCAGGCTAGCTGTGAGCTCACTTTTTAGCCCAGGCTGGTCTTGAACTAGCAACGATCCTCCTGCCTCAGCCTCCCGCGTGCTGGGATTACAGGTGTGTGCCACCACGCCCAGCTTGTGTCCCCTTAGTTTTAAGGGTCTCAATTTTTGTCTCCTTCCATAAGACAGAATTTATTAGCAATTTGGTTTATTCTACTGCATCAATTTTGTTTATAACCATTGCTTTAAATATATTTCATAGAAATGTTTGATAACTCAGTTTGTTGGAAAAGATCAGAGAGTAGTAATGTATTAAAAAATCTCATTTCACAAAGAAACAATTTAAGTAAAATAAGAATAAGAATCAGCCTTGAAAAAGTAAAAGTAAGACCTTTATTCTTTTTATAAGACCATCATGATCAGATGGTTCCTTTATCACAGTGGAATGTCTACATCTGAAATAAATCTGAGCCTTCATCAGAATAGAAATTGAATATGTGATGCTCACTTGGAATATAAATTTTAAACACTCATTTGTGGGAATAGTCAGTCAAGAGTTCTTTCAAGTTGGTGTCCAAATTGATTCATAAAATTACTCATGATTTGTGATCAGTCATGCCAAGAGACAGTAAGCTTTTGAACTTGAATCTGATATTTTGGTCCATGATCATAGACTTAGTTGAAAATTTTTCCTACTATATAACTTAATACCAAAAACTTTCTGCATTCTGGGAGTCCACATCTCAACAGCTCTAATTCTTTTTGTAGAAGAATCTAAGCAAAACAGGTTAGTAAGTCAAGTTATAGGACTCTTATCAGATGAACAATCTAATGAAATAAACCATTTTTGCATAGAGGTGCGCATACTTTCATCTTTTATACATGACTTAAAATTTCAATATGTCGGTGTAACAACTGAATTATTAGGACATGTTGGCTTCCTGCGGCTTTCACTGCCTCAGCACCCAAGCAGCCTAGTGGGAGCGGGAGTCAGATAATGTAGAAAATAAGAAATACCTTTTCTAGTTGAAGTCTTCTGTTTTGCAGTCATAGAAAATAAGAGCTTAAAAATCTTGTGAGAACACACACAGTCTGGAGTCTTCTCCTTCCTGACTCCTAGCATCTGACCATCACAGTGTTTGTTCATTCACTGCTTCTTTGGAGATTGCAACAGATCCATCAGCAGTTCAATGATCTCATTCACTAAAGGTACAGAAGGAAAGGATCCAGAATGAACTTGCCCTTTAATTTTATTTTTTGTGAAGGTTTTCTCTATGGTTAGGATTACAGAAACATTTTCTGATATTCCAAACACTTCTAATTGTAGAGCAAATGACCATCTCATCATGCATTATCTTTTCTGCCAGAGTAGATTTTTATACATTCCATCTGTATAAGTAAAATTGCATTATTACCATCTATTAAATATTTTTCCTACAAGCAATAAGATATGTGAAATTAATTATCATGTCTTATTGAGAAATTTTGTTCATAAATCCCTAGCACAATTTATAGCACAATGCATTTTTGGTGAACGGGTTTTAACTTACCATTTTCTTGTTTCATATTTGTATCCTTCTCATACATTAGACACTATTGCTTCAGTGAATAATGGAATGAATACATGAACAAACATCCATAGAGGGCCTCTTCATAGACCTTCTTAACTGGAAACATGGGTGATTTTTAAAGTTGTAAACTGTGTGCTTTTTAGTGCTTATAAAATGGTTTTCTGAATATGCAAAATATTATAGCCCTCGAATTGCTATAACCAAGGTAAAATTTATTGTGACTTGGTTTTTGGAATCCGGCATGCATATATCAGAGAAAAATGTAACGAATTTGTTTAATGACACAGGAAACTGGCCCAAGTTTCAATCTCATTTGATGAGTAGTATATTTGGCAAAAATGTTTGATTTTAGCACCAAAATTTTTTTGTAGCGAACAATCAAGGGAAGTCTGTGCCACACACGTTCTTGTTTCCTTCAGTTACCCATTGTTGTTCATTCCCTTGTTTCTTGTTTTCTTGTACTAGAAATATCTAATAGAGACATTTTGCATATCTCTATTACTGGATTACACCATGGATGATTAGTACTCTATTACTGGAAATAGAGTCATTCATATCTTTAAATCTAATCAGACGAGAAAGCTAATTCCAGAAATCACAGAATCAATAGAGAAAAAAAATCCTTAAAATTCTGTTCCTTTTGAACACTCTTGGTACCAAAATTTGTATTAGTGTGAATTCTTTTTTTTTTTTTTTTTTTTTTTCTCTGGTACCGGGAACCGAACTCAGGACCTTGCACTTGCCAGGCAGGCGCTTTTGCCGCTGAGCTTAATCCCCAGCCCCCTAGTGTGAATTCTTTAGAGAGATAGGATGAATAGGGGTTGGGTGGAGAAGACAGAAGGAGGAGACAAGGAGGTTAGAGAAACAGAGGGAGATGAGAGATGAGAGAAAGAGAGAGGGAGATTATAAGGACTTGCCTTATACAAGTACTGTCGTGGAAGCTGAGATGTTCCAGGATGTGAGGCTGGTAAGATGCAGATCCAGGAGATTCAGTGGTATAGTTCCAACTTTTCTCTAAAAGCCTGAGAACTAACCAGCTGTTGGCATAAGTTGCAGTCTGAGTCCATGTCTCAAAGAAAGAGAAGACTGATGATATATTTCAAAGATTATGAGGCAGAGTCAAAGTTTCCCTTACCAAGCCTTTTGTTCTCTTCAGATCTTCAGCAGGTTGAATGAAAGCCATCCATATTAGGCAGAACAAGCTTATTTATTCAGCCAGCAAGTCAAACATTAACTCATCCCAAAATATTCTCCTATGTATATCCAGAATAATGTTTAATAAAATATGTAGGCATCTAATGATGCTAACACTTAAAATTCAACCATTGCAATCCATATTTGTGAGATCAGCCATTTGTTTACATAATTTTCTAACAAAATGCAATGTTTACTTTGCACTTTCAATTCCTTTTTGGGGCTGGGGATGTGGCTCAGTGGTAGAGCTCTTGCCTTGCATGCACAAGGTCGTAGGATCAATACTCAGCACCACAAAAAAGATGATTGATTTCCAATTCCTTCTTGTTAGATTGGCTTTGTACATTTCTGTGCACTGACAGCAGTATGTGTGTATCCTTGTACAAAGAAAGCTGCTGTAAGGTTAAGTATAATCTATTCCAGAAAGTGGTTCAAGAAACTTCTAGTCTTCCCATTTATCTTTGTTTTTTGCTTACACCTACATTTGGAGGCTGATCAGTGAGATGATGTTGGATGTGGAGGAACTATTTCATTTACTTGTATTTTAAAATGTGTGGAAAATACCATCAAGGTTTGGACTCTTAAGGACAGAGCAGGATTATTTTTATGATTTATTGTGGATGTTATCTCCCTTTGCAAACACTAGAGAAAGTGGTAAGGCTGCGGGGAGCTCCTGCTCTAGTGATTTTCCCAGCTTCCCATGCTTCCTCCTATGCACAGCCCTGGAAGATGAACAAAGCCAGGGATAGAGTATGCGTCTGCTTCCTCACTGCAGCTCTATAGAGCAACACAGGGATCAATAAAATGTTCAAAAAATGAGTAAATGAGGCTTTTGGGGGGTCACAAAAACATCAGTGGCAGAATTGGTTATTTCATATAAAGATTCTCTAACCTAGTTTAAACGTGGTTTTCTTCTCTG
>NW_004955420.1:9499523-9507240 GCF_000276665.1 Chinchilla lanigera | reverse complement strand
ACACACACACACACACACACACTCACATACACAGACAAACTACTCTGGATTGAATATTTATTTCCAGTCAAATGTTCCTCTCCTTATTTCTCTTCATTATTCCCAACCTACTCAGTGTGAGTTTATTGGAATAGGCTCCCTTATAATTTGCAACACACACCGAATAGACATTTGGCAGGCTTCATAGTAATCCATTTTATCTGCTAAAATTGCAGACTTTATCTTCCTTGGCTTTTCTGAATTTTCAATTTAGTGCTGTGGGCTTCAGGCCATTCTAAGAGTTTCAGTTTTAAGGTGAAAGCTTGAGTTGATTGCCATTCTAAGATAAAACTGCATTGATTTGGAATTTTAAAGCTGTTAAATGTAACATAATAGTCAGTATCTCCTTGAACAAGAACTTGGTTCAACTGTACCCCTCAGGCTCTTTGATCTTCCCAGAGGGAAGGTTATAGAGCCCTGCCTAAGATCCATCTGTCAGGAATCTGTCTTGTAGTGGGAATGGAGATTTTGAAGAGAAGAGCAGAGAGAAAGGAGGAGGGCAGGGAAACAGAGGAAGTGGAAAGGGTGATATTTAGAAAAGGAACAACAGTTAACAGCCACCACTCTTACATATAGGATAAGCAGGCAAAGAAATAAGTAGAAACCCCCATATTTACATCTATATAAATAGATATATTACCTCAACCTAGAGTATGTGCAGAGAGACAAATGGTTGTCTCTCACTGTTATTTCAACAATGATAAGGGCAGACTTAATAAGTCTGGCTTGATTAATTTCATAGATCAAGAAACTCATACACAGCAACGTAAAGTGATTCAGAGGACAGCACACTGCCTCCTGCACATCAGTTGCTTGCAAAGTGCTTATTAAGTAGCCTTGAAATTTAAGGATATGCATGTGAAGTTAAGAATAAGTGGTATAAAACTATTTGGAGGGCCAGAACCTGAATTTGTAGAGGAATGATCATCACTATCTGTGACCTGACACTTTCACACCTCTGGGTAGACACAAATGAAAGGAGTTAAGAATTGGATAACTCTGAAATTCATACTTAACAATTATAAATTAATATTTTAAATTTACAGTCATGCTTAGAGTATTGTGAGAGGCTGTATTGTCAATCTGATTGACTTAAAAGACATCTAGCAGATTAGTAAAGCATACTTCTAGGTGTGTCTGGGTGAGTCATGGCTTTAAGGACTATATCTGGTGAACTAAGCAGCTTGCCTCTACCACTTTTCATCATGGTAACTCTGTCTTGGAGACTACAAGAGGTATCATGGACTGAGCTCTCTGAATCCATAAACCATACAATCTTCTCCATTCAGTTGTATATGTCAGGTATTTTGTCCAGCAAGAAGAAAGCTAATACAACTATCATATGTTATTTTTTCTCATTCTTTTGCCATTCTTCTAAAGTTCCAAGTTAAAGAATATCTTCAGGAATTGTTTAAAAGACCTAGAAAATATTCATTATAGTTATTGGGTAGTATTAAGGACCTCTTACTGCTTTTCCAGACTGGATCTGACTAGTAACCAGGTCTCAGTCTCCATTCTCAAAGTGTTGGGAGCAGCTGAAGCTGGAAATTGGCTATATGTGTAACGGCAAGACAGAGCCAGAGTGCCTGAAGCAGTCAAGCTCCCTCAGTCTTGAGAAAAGCATCCTACCTGGACAATTCCGTCATTAGTCGCTAGGCAACCTTTGTCTCATGATACTGAGTTTGCATGAGTATAAATAAACGCCCCTGCTGTTGTGGTTCAGTCCTCTAACCCATTGGGTAAAGAGGCCTCCACCTGACCTCAGCTTTTGTCTTTTGTCTCTGTTTTCTAATTCCCCTTGCTGTTTTTCCTAGGGACAACTGAAAGACTACCCAGTCCCTATATATAACAGTGGTTTTTTGTGTGTTTTGTTTTTTTTTAATGGTTTGAGCATTCAGTGTTATCACTGACCTGTTTGGAACATTCAATAAGTAATCCCTGATATGTAACTTGAATTGATGGTTTTATATTGATTTTTTCCGCTTTAAGAGAGAAAATATTTTCCTTATAAAATGGAAGAGTTGTAAACTATATCTTACTTCTTGGCTTTGGTTTTATAGCTAAAATTATTGCTTGGAGGCACGCATAAATCATTTCCTCTGTCATGAGGATTTAATTGTTTTAACACCTGGCCAACAATCATATGATATTTTCAGATGAAAGCATCAGATAAAGATGCCTACTGCCAATTCAGTAGCATTGCACCAAATCATCATTTCTACCTGAAATTCCTGAATAAGCCTATTTTTAAAAAACATTGTCTGTTGGAATTGCCTGTTTCTATTGTCTAACTGTGTTACAAGTAACATAAAAATGTTATAAAACTATGGGAAATCATAGAACAAGTGATTTCACTATTTAGTAAACTGTACATTAAATCAAATGACACTTTCCTTTTCTGCTTCTAGTTTTTTCTCAAGATGGGTTCCATAAAGAATGTTTATGTTAATGAAATTCTTTGCATTCATTGGCAGCTTGGAGTCTACTCTGGAAATCCAGTCAGTCTTAAATCAGTTTATCGGCAAATCACTTTAACATTTTGGTTCCTTCTAGAAAGTGATGGATTATTATTCATTAATGGTCCTAGGCCATTTATGATGAAAATTTTTCTGCACAACAAAATAGATGGTTCCTTGATGTTGAATCTCTTTTGCAATACATTAGAACTACAATGAAAGTGGAAAAAATTAAGATGCAAAAAATTTGACAAGACCCATCTTCCCTTTTATTGTAAAGCACAGAGATGAATAAGTAAAAGTACCTAAATTAAAGGGAAAATGTGTAAGAACAAATAGATTGAGTGGAAACTATATATTTATTTCAAAAGACATTAACATATTCAGATGAAGAGTGTTTTTCTATAAATTTCTTACCTTATCTTTCTCCTTTTGGCTTAACCATTGTATGTAACCATAAACTCTGAATAATTAACTTTTACACTTTACTCTGGAGCCAGATAGGGAAATGTTACCATTTTACTATTAACTGTACAATATTTGGCACACCCATAGTTTTATAGTTGGGAAAGCTTGTAATTTGGTTTTAAGATTGAAGAAGCTGAGAAATTAAAAAATTGCTCCAAAACCATAGCAAATATTAGAATAATTGCTATATTTATATTCACAAGTTGCTGGTCCTCATTCAGAAAACTTATATTTCTGTTTTCTGATCTCACATTTCCTTTGCCCTAATCCTACTGTGCATTTTCCATGCTGAATTATTTTCCTCAAGTAATTTTCTATTCTAACTTACTGACAGAAATATCTCTTTTTAAATGTTCAAAATACATTGCCTGGAGAAAAGCTATCCTGATTAAATGAAATTAAAGATACTTTGCACATAGTTCATTGTCTTTATTAACAGGAAGATAATACCTTAATTCTTTCTTCTTCAGTGAGAAGCCTACCCATCAGCTCATCTACTTTCTCTTTTTCCCTTCATGACTTCAGAGAAGACAAAGCTAATTTCTTCTTCCTCAGCTCTTGATTATAATGCTAAATCATTTGCTTCATGGTTTTCTTGCTTTTGCTTACAGATATCCTCCTCAAGTGCTCCTATCCAAAAAACATATCCAATTATACTTTCACTGTAATCCATATTTCACATTTCTGTTTGTTTGTTTTGTGGTACTAAAGATTGAACCCAGGACCTTCCCACTAAACTACATTCCAGACCTTCAATTTCTTTTTAATTTTAGGCATGCTCTAACTAAGCCACTCAAGTGCTTGGACAGCTCTAAAGTCTACAGTCCTCCTAGACTACTGTGATTACAGGCATGGACCGCCATACCCAGCTTTCATGTTTTACTGTACCAATCTCTTTTTCACTACTAAGATTGAAAAATGTCATCTAAATGTATGACTTCTCTTTCCACACCCATTTGCTCTTCAATATACTAAAATCTGGTCTATATTCCCGTTACTTGATCTAAATTATTCTGATAATCAACAAATACATATGCAGTTAAATAACTCCATTAAATTTGTCATCCTGTTTTTTCTGCAATATTCAGCATTGTCAGTCACATTGTTCTTTATTAAAAGGATCCTCTCATGGCTTCATATGTGGTGGTATTTTCTTTATACTTATGAGTCAACTGTCCATCTTTAGACAAGGTGCCTAGGCTTTGGACAACTCCCAAGTAAACGTGAAAAGCCAATTGGTTAATATTAAATCCTGCTCACAGCCGCTTTATAGTGGTCTCCATCAATACTCTCCTTACAGAATGATTTTTCCCTTTCCTTTCCTTTCATTGTTTATTTCTCCTCTAATAGAAAGTAAATGTCTATTATTTAACCTTGCATCAACATAATGTATAATTTCTCCAAAATATTTTATCCCTATCTCAAATTTCCTCTTGAGTTTTGTCTATATTTTCATTTGTTACTCATTCTCTCTTCAATATCTTTTAGAAGTCCCCATCTTTAACCTGTGTGTGGCAGAATTCTCTATCTCCTGAAATGTGCTGTTCTTCATAGATTTATTATCTCAATTAATGCTTACTGTACTTAGATCCAGGAGAAACAGTGGACTTGGGGTCAGAAGTCTGGGGTCAAAGCCTGAATTGAGACCAGATGAGTTTTATAATTTTGTGGGAATTTCTTCATTCGTTTCTCTAGTTCTTCACATGATAATATTAAAGTGTTTAAAAATAAATGAAGGTCTTTGTAAGTGAAACATCTTACAAAATACCAAACATGTAGCCATGATAGTTTTCTTTCATTTCAATATTGCCTTCTTCTGCTGAAGTAAATAATGCAATAACTAAAACAAAAGGTGAATTTATAACTGAGTTAAGTAAGGGGTAGTGATACTAACAAGCAGCAGACTTTTGGACAAGGTATGGGGAAAACTCACTAACTATTGAGGAGGAAAGGTTTTCAGTTTTTGGAAGAGTTTTAGGAGGGAGAGGCATTGAAGTTAATTGTAGAAGACCATTTCAGATTGATTGGCTGACTTTCAGAAGCTTATCACAGAGGGAAGTTATCTTGGGTTGATTAGTGACTTTAACTCTCATGGGATAATTGTTCACTACCATGGCCTCTGGAAAAAAATCACTCTTTTCCTAGAAGTATGGGCTCTTTTGTTTTTTGTTTGTTTGGGTTTTTTGCTTTGCTTTTCTCATTGTTTTGCTCTCTACCTTGCCTCTCAGAAACTTTCAGTTGATAAAAGTCTTGCTCATTCAACTTCCAATGCCTTTCAGAAGTGACCCCCATTATCTACATGTGCTACTGGTGCCCTAATTCATGCCCCATTTCTTTTTGCCCGTAGTGAGGTAGCGATCTCTGAATATACTAGCTTAGTCCTCAGTTGTAACCTGTACTCCACACTTACCCTAGAGTATGTCATCTAAAACACGGGTATGATAAAGTCATCCTGGTAATTAAAGTCTTGATGAGTTAAGGTCACAGCATTGTTTCCTAATAACAGCATTACTCAGGAATTAAAAAGAAGCTGTCTGGATCCCACGGAGCTGTACTGCAGGAATCTGAGTTGTAATAAGCACTCCCAGGGTATTGCCATGTACATGGAAGCTTGAGAACTACTCACCCATAGGCATCAAATTCATTAGTATGAGCAGCCCTAAGAACTGGTTTCTCAATTTCATTCTTTGACATTCTCCACTAAATCCTGTATTGTGGTCACATGGGCTATTTTTTAGTACCTAATCAGACACAGAAAATTCTCTGTACATCTTTCAGCCTGATAAAATAGCTTACCTTATCAAATCCTGCTGGTCCTTTATAATCATGACATTCACGTTTTCCAGAAATCTACCATTTCCAAGGTAATGATGATCTCATATATGATTGTCTACCTTCCATTAAAATATGTAGAATTAAATGCTTCCTTTTCTCTCTGGTGTTCTGAGCTTCTTGAGGGTAAGTGGCAAGTCTCATCCAAATATGTACTGCTTTTACTAGAACAATGTCAGTCATATTTTTTTCTGAATTAATGTTTTATGGAACCCTACAGAAATAGTACAATATTGGAGGAAGGAGATATTAGTGTACCCTACTTATTTGAGGATACAAGTGAAGACCACTGAGGACAAGCTAACTTAACTTTCAGCCCTAGCTTTCACTGAAAATACAAATTAATTTAAACCCAGATATCTTTTAACAGAAGCTTGCTTGTATTGATTGCTCCTTTGATTGAAAGTTTTAGGGTTGTTTCAGAAGATTTATAAGTTCCTTTAAACCCAGTTTATTTGGAATGGCCTATAAAAAGCCCAGAAAAATGCCTCTTCCCAAGATTTCTTTCTCATTTATTTATTAATTTATGGATACTGTAAATTGAACTCAAGGCCTCAAGCTTGCCAGGTAATTGCTCTGAGCTAAATCCCCTGCCCCTTATTTATTTTTCTTTATTAAAAAATTAATATATGCTAATTTTAAACAAGGAAACAAGCCAAGGTATGCCAAGGAAAAATGATTTTCCTTATAAACACACACCTTCTGACTCATACCTTTATCGACTTCTTTTTTCCCCTTATATAGTAAGAAACAAATATTTATAGCCTGATGTGTATTTCTCTCACTTTTCTCTATGCTTGTGTAAGTATTCACATGAGCTTCGTTTGTTGTTAATGAATTCAGATAATATAAACTTTGAAATTTACTTTTTTCTCTAAATAGTACATTGTTAATGTTCTTTGTCAATAGAGATCTAATTTGTTCTTTGTAAGAACTAAGTAAAATGTCATAGAATGGATGTATTTCCATTTATCTAATCGTTGCTCTGTTATTAAACAGTCATGCTGTGTCCAGTTATTTTTTTCACTACTCACAATGTAACATTTCGATCTACTATTACATGTACTATTGATTGTATAGAAGAGATTACCAAGAGTTAAATAGCTTCATCCCAGTATCCGTGCATTTTTACTTTTAATAATCAGATTATGTAGCATAATATTAAACATGTTTTCTTAAGTTCATGAACTCTTGAAATTTCTTTCTTTGTGAACTGTATGCACATATCCTTTGCCCATTTTCTCAATGATTTATGTTCTTTTATATTAGCTATTTGGCACCTTGATAATATGCAATTATTTCCCTCTATTTCTTGTTGGATGTCTTTACATGCTTATATCCTTCCCATCAAAAATTAATATTTTTACGTACTTGACTTTGTCTATCTAGCCCTTTATGGATTTTTGCATGTCTTATTTTATCCAAAATTTTTCTATATCACCCAGTTTATAAAATGTAATTTTTCTTATAATGTTTTATTGCTTTGTTTTCATATGTAAATACTATATTAAAAGGAATTAAGAATTTAGTTTTGCTTCTCTTTAGGGGGATAGTCAATTAGATCAGCAGAATTTATTATGCAATCTAGTCTTTTCTCTCTAAGTTGAAATGTGACTTACGTCATATACTAAGTCATGATATATACTTGACAAAAGACCTGTAGGAACAGAATGACATTCTCCCAGTGTCCATCACTAAGAGTATAGATAAGAAAAACATGGAAGGAATATTAAGGAAAATAATAAAATTCCTTCCTCTAGGATAAAGTGATTTGGAATAGTGAGTGATAAAAGTACCTTCTGTTTAAGTCCTCATTGTTTGGAGAAATCATTTCAGCGTTGTTCTAAATCATTACATCCTTTTGTCTGCAGTCATTCTTTGGTTTGGGGAAATTTTTTCTTTTACTTCTTTAATCATTAAGT
>NW_004955420.1:9490162-9499359 GCF_000276665.1 Chinchilla lanigera | reverse complement strand
ACACATAGGAATTCTTATTAATTATTATTATCAGTTTTTTTCTCATTGCTGATACAAAATACCCAACACTCAAAGTTAAAGGAGTAAAGTTTTACTATGGCTTACAGTTTGTAGAGGGTCTCAGTCCATAGTAGGCGGCTCCAAGGCAGCCTGGCATGGCAGAGGAGCCTCCTAGAGCAGGCAGGAGACAGAAGCACATAAACAACTGTAGCAGGCTTTCTTTCTGTATCTTATATTCCATCCAGGCTACCGCACTTTAGGCAGGTTGGGGCGGGGTGAGTGGGACACCCTTGAGCCTAACACCACACACCGTATATAGAGCCACCCCTAAAAAGCCCCACCTATGGTTACATAAGGCTTTGAGGATACATATAAATATTATATTAATATTTTAAGATTCATATTATATATATTTGGTATGTGTATTTGTGTATTACAGTTTGCAAAGAGCACCTCTGATGTGTATTGTAAGGGCAAGTTTTTTTTCTCTTCTCTCTCTCTCTTTTTTTAGTGCTGGGGAGCAAACCATTGATCTCACAAATCCTAAGCAAAAACTTTACTACTGAGCTACACAACCAGCCCTAAAGACGTGTTTATTATCCTATCCTTTTTCCTTACATCTTAGACTAATTTTCAGTTCATGGATATTCTAAAATATGCATATATGATTACACAGGATAGCTAAGATAGTTGTACTACTGATTTATTACTTTATTGAAAGGAGCAGTTAATGTTTAATTGTTTAATCAATCTTACATGCCTATATTTATTTATCTGAGTAACCAGTTTGAAGATATCAATATGTAATACAACCATAGTTAATTTCCTATCACCTTGTCTGAAATTCTGTATTGCTTGTATTGTTTTTGTGTTATTTTATAAATGTCTGAGTGTCTGTTAATGTTTTCATTCTTTTATCTTTAAAATAAAAAAAATATCATCTAAATTAATGAACAAAGAAATACACTAATGTCTGAATGAGACTGCTTCTGTCACTGGACAAAGCTACAGGGAAGAAAAAGGTTTAAACTGAAATAAGCTTTCTTCCTATTTTATTTTCCCTTTCTTTTGAATCACATACTTTTTCTATTTTAATCTCAGTTATGTCAACAACAATAATGACTAATTGGGAAAAGGCTCAATTCTAGAGTCATCCTTATTACTAACTATAATACACAAAGCAATATTTTAAAATAACAAAATGGTCCATCATTCTAGCTTTAAGCGTTTACTAAATGTCAATGGCCATACAAATGTTTCTGAGTTGTATAGTATAGAATCAGGCTCAAAACTTGGTACATCTAACACTTTCACTTCTTCCAATGGAATTAGAAACTGGATTTTATTCTGCCTTTTACCAGAGGCTGCCTTATATATCCTGGAGGGATCTGAATCTTTATCTCTTGTTTCAATCATCTATGTAATTGATTAATCAGAGATTATTAAATTTTTTATTTTAATGTCTTCTGACTCTGAGAATCCTCTATGTTTGTGGTACACAATGCAACCTGTTAGTGTGCCATTTTTTCTAGTAGCAGCAATGAGTTAAAATAAGAATTCTTTTATAATTTTAACCTCTTCAGTGTGTGACATCACTTGGACATATTTCTGTAAGATAAAAGCACTCCTCATGACAATATGTCTTATATGCTAGTTGTTTTGGAAACAATGCTTGAATTTTTATTTATTTTTTCAATAATTAATTGTATTGGTACATTTTAGATATATAATGGTAATATTCATCATATGTAATTTGTATCTGTACATGGTATATATTTATTCTTTTTTTCCCTTTCCCTTCAACCCCTCTTCCCCTCCTTATTTACACAAGCTTTGCTTACATTTTTTCCTTCTGTTCTTTTTTTCTCTTTACCTTTCTTTTCTTTCCCCATATCCCTTCGGTACTCCTTCCCATTTAAACATTTTCTTACTATTTCACAATATCTACTATATATTTTGGCCCTTATTGACACTTTTGGTTTCTCATACCAGAAAAACAATGCAATATTTGAACATGTATATGTGATATATTTACTTAAAAGTATGGTCTCAATGTGCAACAATTTACCTAGAAATGTCTCAAATTTATGCTTTTTATGGCAGAGTAGTACTCCATTGTATTAAAAAAAGTCTTCTTTACCCATTTATTGGTTGGTGGGCATTTGGGCTCTTTCCGAGATTTAGCTATTAAAAATTGTGCTGCTATAAACATGGGTGTGCATATATCTACACGGTATGATGTTTTTAATTCTTTTAGGAGATACCCAGAAGGAGCATAGTTGGGTCAACTGGGACCTTTAGTCCTAGATTTTTGAGGAATTTCCAGGCTGATTTCCACAGTGTTTACACCAATCTACACTCCCACTAACAGTGAAGGGTTCCTTTTTCTCTAGAGCCCTGTTAACATTTGTTGTTGGTTGATTTCTTGAAGACAGCCTTTCTTTCTGGAGTGAGATGGTATATCAGTGTTGTTTTAATTTGCGTCTCTTGAATGATCAATGATGTTGAACATTTTTCATATATTTATTTGCTACTTGTACTTCTTCATCTGGGAAGTGTCTATTCATTTCAGATGCCCATTTTTGGATTGGGTTTTTAAATAATTTGGAGGGGATTGATATTTTGAGTTCTTATATGTTCTAGACATTAGTACTTTGAGGAATAGCTGGCAATTTTTTTTTTTTTTGTATTCTGTAGGTTGTCTGTTCACTCTCTTGGTGTTTTGCCATGCAAAAACTTTTGGATAAGATGAAGTACTGTTTCTTGATTGTTATTGATATTTCCTGTGTGCTTGGGGATTTGTTCATAAAGTCTTTGCCTACATCTATGTATGCAAGAGTTCAACCTATTCTATCTTCTATCAGATTTAGTGTTTTCTTTTAATACTTAGATCTTTGATCTCTTTCAATGTTAGTTTAGTGCATGATGAGAGATATGGGTCTAGTTTTATTCGTTGGCGTGGAAAGCCAGTTTTCCTAGCACCATTTATTAAAGAGGCTATCTTGGTTCCAGTGAAGGTATTTGGGGCCTTCGTCAAAGGTAAAATAGCTGAGTGTGCTTGAAGTTGTTTCTGCACCTTATAGTCTGTTAAATTGATCCTTAGGTCTGTTTTTTTGCCAGTACTGTGCTCTTTTTCATCTCTGTAACTTTGTAGTATAATGTTAAGTAAAGAACTGTGATGCCCCCTATCTTGCCTTTGTTGCTCAGAGTTGCTTTTATAATTCTATATTACTTTTGGTTCCAAATGAAGTTTAAGATTGTTCCCTCTAATTCTGTGAGGTATTCCAATGGTATTTTGATAGGAATTGCATTAAGTCTATACAACAGTTTTGGAAGTATGGCCATTTTCACTATATTGGTTCTTACCACTTAAGAACAAGAGATATCTTTCCATTTCCTGATATCCTCTTCAATCTCCTTTTTCAAAGTACTGTAGTTTTTAATATAAAGGTCTTCATTAGATTGATTGCTAGGTGTTTCATTTTTTGGATGTTATTATTAAAGTCGTAGTTTTACTAATTTTTCCCTTAATAAGTTTGTTATTTGTGTGCAGCAATACTATTAATTTTTAGTGTTGACTTTGTGTCAACATTACTGAATTTGATAATTAAGTCTAGAAGACTTTTGGTCCACATCTTGGAGTCCTCGATATAGACTCTCAAGTCATCCACAAATAATGACAATTTAACTTCTACCTTTTCTATCCTTATTCCTTTTATTTCTTTGTCTTGTCTAATTGGTCTGGATAATGTTTCCAGAACTATATTGAATAAGAGTAGTGATAGGGGACTTCCTTGTCTTGTTCTTGATTTTAGAGTGAAAGCTTTCAGTTCTGGTCCATTTGGTATGATATGCTGTTGGTTTGTCATAGATGGCTTTTATCAAATTGAGATAAAGATCATCTATTCTAATTTTCTATAGAGTTTATATCCTGGATGGCTCCTGGGCCATGTCCAATGCTTTTTCTGCATCTATTGATATGATAATATGGTTTTTGTCCTTGGCTCTGGTAATATGGTATATTACATTTATTGATTTGTGTATGTTGAATCATCTCTGCATCCCTGGGATGAATCCTACTTGGCCAAGGTGCATAATCTTCTTGATGATTTGCTACATTCTGTTTGTATCTTATTGAGGATTTTTATGTCTATGTTCAGTAGGGAGAGCAGCCTGTAGCTCTCTTTCTTGGTTTGATCCTTCTCTGGTTTTGCCAACATAGTAATGCTTGCTTCCAGGAATGAGTTTGGAAGTATTGTTTCCCTTTCAGTTTCACTAAAGAGTTTGAGGAATAATAGCAGTAGATCTAGTTTAAATTTCTTGTAGAATTCAGCAGTGAATTTGTCAGGACCTGGACTTTTCTTTGTTAGTAGGTTTTAGTTACATCTTCAATTTCACTGACTAATATTGGGTTGTTTAGAACATTTACATCTTCTTGATTCAACATTGGTAATTCACATGTATTGAGGAATCTGTACATTTCTTCTGTGTTTTTCTTCTTTTCTGTAACAGCTTTTAATATTCTGTTCTTGGGTTGAATTTCTGAAGTCCTGACTATTATATACCTTAGAGCTGATTTTCTTTTTATCATGGATAATTAGAGTTCTATATGCCTGACTTACTGTATGTCAAATTCTTTTTCCATGCTTGAGAACTTTCCTGCCATTATTTTTGTGATAGTATTTGCACTATGCCTTTCTTTTTCATTGATTTTGATCAGTCTCAAGTTATTCTTCTTTGCATCATCTAGTGGCTGTTATATTGATTTTTCATGAACCTTGCTATTTTAAAGAAATTTTTCTTCTTATGATCTTTATGATTGCTGCCTTTTAGGTCTCATAGTCTATCTTCACATTGGTTCATTGTGCTGTGTATATTTTCAGTGCAAGTTTTAATCTCCTAGATTTTTTTTGTTTTGTTTTGTTTTGTTTTTCTTTTTTGGTACCAGAAATCGAACTCAGGACCTTGTGCTTGCCAGGCAGGCACTTGTGCTGCTGAGCTATATCCCCGGCCCTCTCCTATATATCTGATATAATCTGTTTCTGGATTCCATTTCTTTCCTGTATTGGGCATTCATACTTTCCATCATTTTCCTAAGTTCCTCTATTTTTTATCTATATCTTCTCTAGATTCACTAATCATCTCCTTCATTATGGTAATCATCTTTATGGTAAATTATTTCTGATTTGATTTTTTCTAGAGTCTCATTCATCTGCTTTGTTACTTTTTCTGTTACCACTTCAAAGACTGCAGATGAATGGCTTTTGAATTGTTACACCTCATTGCCCCCTGGGTTTCCCTGTGGTGAGTTGGAAGTCTGGGATTGCATCTTGCTTTTATGTGTTCTCATTTTCTATTTTTTCACCTTAATTCTTGGGTTGATGCTTGTAAATTGCTTGTGGCTGGTAGCTTTACTGTTGTTATTTAGAACCCTTAGGAAATGACTAATTCTCAGAGATGTGTCTCAGGCATAGCTGGGTTTTGGGTTTTGAGTCTGTTGCAAGATTCTATATCTTCATTTTTGGGGGATGAGAAGTTGCTGCCTATTTGGCCTAACCCTTAATTCTTTGTCACTGGCCTATAGTATTATTTATGGCCTTTATACAGTCTCAGTCTTGGTATCTCAGGAATAACAATTGATAAGAACAATTATGTCATCTTGGCTAAAGAAGTAAAATTAGTAATAACAATAGCATCAAATATGCCCTAGAAAATAACAAGCAGTGCTAACTATTAATTTGTTACCTTTAACCATATGAACAGGATTTATAGTTACACAGTCTTTAACCATATGAACAGGATTTATACCTTTAACCATATGAACAGGATTTGTAGTTATACAACCAAATCTAAAACAAACAAGGAAATGGTGTACAGTAAATATCCCCTCAATAGGATGATTTTATCCTTAGGGGAAAAGTGCAAATGGGGTTGGGGGAAAAAACAGAGAAATAAAAAAAGAGAAAGGAATTGGAATTAAGGCTGGAGGGCAGGGGAGGATTATGCAAGCTTTGGGAACTGATGAAGAAGACAGGAGGGAAGGAAAGAAGCAAGAAACAGAAACAAAGAACAACAACAAAGTAAAAGCAATGTTCTTATTCATAAAAACAAGAACAAACAATCATGACAAGAGAAAAAAATAAAAAAGCAGAGAAGGTAGAAAAGCAAGAAAAAAAGAAAAACGCTTTCCCATTAAGGGTGTGTCTCTGCTGTCACTGGTTGACAGAGGGGGAAGACAGAGCCCAGATCTGTGTTAATCGATCCCTGCAAGCCAGCAGTAGAATTGTGGCAATGGGGGATTGTCCCTGGGCCTTTGGTCCCACTGAAGTTCAGGCTGTTTCTGGTTTTTGGCTTTGAGGCTTAGACTGGAGTTTTTCAGCCTGCAACACTCTGAGTGCCTTTTGCTGGCTTCAACTTAGCTCTCAGAACTCGTATCTGTTTGTTTGTTTGTTTGTTTTTGTTTGTTTGTTTGTTTGTTTCCAGTACCTGGAATTGAACTCACGACCTTGCACTTGCAAGGCAGGCGTTGTGCCACTGAGCTAAATCCCCAGCCCTACTCCTACCTGTTTGAATTTAGTTGGGCCAAAGCCGCTAGAGGGAGCCTAGCTTCAGCTGCTTTGAGTTCTGACTTAGATTGGCCCTTTTCCAAAATGGCTACTGGCCACTCACCCTCTCTTGGGGGGTATCTCAACCGGGGTAATCCACCAGTCACTGCAATCTGCAGTATCCACTGCTCCATTCCGCTGGTGCACTTCTCCGGAGGACTCTGGGGTTGCCAATAGTCATCATCCCTTTGCAAGTTTGAGCTGCCTTTCCCACACTGCGAGCCAGGGCTTAGGGAGAAATAACTGTCCCCTCTTTCTTTTGCATTGTGGTCCCTCTCTTTACTCTTCCTGTGGGCTCTAATTCTCACTTTAAATCTTTGCTTGGTGCAAGGACCCATTTCCCTGTTCTTCCTCTCCCTCATGTTGCTGTATTCCAGAGTCAGGATTCCAAATGTCAGAAAAACTGTTTCTCTGGTGCTCATTATTCCACCATCTTCCCAGAAGTCTGTTTGCATTTTTATACTGCCATACCACCCAAGGTACTTATTAAATGCTAACCATTTATATTTTCTAGCAAAAAAATCATTCTCAATTCAATCCTTAGAGGAGGGTTTGTAGTTTAAATTGTGCTATAGGAATTCAAAAATTTACTTTAAAATGTTAGCCAGAAAACTTACTTATTTTGAAAACTTTTCTATAAAAACAGGATTAGAAACCAGGCATGATGGTGCGCACCTGTAATCCCAGCACTCGGGAGGCTGATGCAGGAGGATCATTGTAAGTTCAAGACCAGTCTAGGCTACAAAGTGAGCTCAAGGCCAGCCTGAGCTACATAGTGAGACTCTGTCTCAAGAAGACAAAAAAAAAAAAAAAAAGAATTAGGACACTGGTAAATATAAGGCATATTCTAATAAAATCATGATTGTTCAATGAATCAAACATTCATAAATTATTTTTATATCTACATGAATTCTTGTATTCATTCATTTACCAAATGGAAATCAAGTACTTACTATGTTACCAGGTATATTCTAGCCTCTGGGTATACAATCAGCCATGGAATCTGGTCCACTTCCCTCAGAGAGCTCAGGTCAGGGTTGAAGAGACGGTGAAATGAAAAATTCAGCATGAACAAGTTTAATAATAGAGATATGGCCAAATTCAGTGAGAGCACAAGTGAATTGTTAGTTTTGACTTGGACAATAAACAAGTGTTTGCAGGATTTCATTGCAAGGATAATAGTTAAGTTAGTGAGTTTTCAGGCTTATAGTAAATAGAAAATAATCAGAAAAGTAGAGTAAGACAATATTTAGCAGCTAACAAAAAGTTTGGCTAATGGGATTTCATGCTGTTCAGTTTATTTCAGCGATCTGGACAAAGTCGTAACTTCGTTTTCCATAACTCCTGAGATTGTAGTCACAGAAACTTAAATAGCCCACTCAGCATAGAATGCAATGCTTTCCAAAACTGAAAAATCGTGCATGGCTACACCTAAGGCTCAGGAAATATCATTACTATAGTCTATCTTATCTACTACTGGCTCTATTTTAAAGTGGATCCTTCTCTTTATAATGTAATGACAAAGAGTTTCACACATATGTGCCACCCTCTAGGAACACCTATAGGAAGAGAGCTTCTCTCTCACAATTGTCCCAGCAGTCCCCCATAACCGTATGTGCATATACTAACTGAGGTCCCAGGTCCCTTTCTGAGCTAATTACCATGGCTAACCACCATAGCTGCGTTTCTAATAACTGAGGTCCCAGGTTCTTCCCTGAGCTAAACACCATGGTAATTGATTTCTAAGTCATGCAGCCCTATAGAGATTTTTGAAATACAGAATTATTGCTTGATCAAAACTTGTACAGTAGATTTTCTGTGTTTCTTTGTAAAAAATTTATATGTTTCAAAGCAGACATATACGTTTGGAATCATCCTACTATGACATACACAACTTCCAACTCACTCTCAGATTTTTATTTCTCATATGGTCACAGTCTATTAAAATTATAATTTAAGAGAGTTACAGTCCAGAAGGAAACGGATTGGACAGGTAAAATGAGAAAATAATTTTATCACAGTGTCCAAATCAGATGGTCATATATGACTCACATTGATTTAAATAAGTATTTTGAGGTACCTTATGTGTTTCTGCTGTCAAGGGGCTCATCACCTAAGGGGAAGAAATTAATACATTAAAAGATAATTAGGATGTAGTAAATGTATTGTCAGGCAGTGTTATAAGAACACTAAGAAAGAAAATTTCTCTAGGATGTAAAATTTCTCTAGGATGTAAAACTTTTACAATGTAAAAGTTGTAGCCAAATGTGGGAAGAAAATGTGGTCTCAAAGTATGGTTGAAACATAATTTCAATGTACTGTATTAATTTTAATATGAAGGTTTTTAACTGTGAAGAAGAGTAATAGTGAGAGAAATAAGATGACTTCTCATAATTCTCAGCTTATTAGTTTTAAGACTATTTTGACCTCCACATTATCAGTCAAGGATGGAATTTTGGGGTGGGGGAAGAACAAGAAAGGCAGAAAGGAACTTTTAAATGCGTATTGTAAATAAGGCATTTCTTTTCTTTTGGGAGTCTCTCTGAGCAAGCAGGCATAGCATTTCCTCCTTTCTTCCCTGCCCCTCCTCTG
>NW_004955420.1:9343792-9489814 GCF_000276665.1 Chinchilla lanigera | reverse complement strand
ACCTTCCCTGCCTCTTTCCTCCTCTTTCTGTCTTTTTTTATAAAAACATTTCATCAGAACCCAGTAAGTACCAGGCACTCGATTCACTGTGGGGATACAAAGACAGTGGCCCAGTTCTTGCCCTCAGAGATAAAAGAGAGTAAGGAAACTGAAGAGTGGTCAAGTGATGTCAAGTTCTATAAAGGGAAGAGAACCTTACCTCAGGTTCAAGGGTGCTCCTTAGAGTTGAGAAATGAAAAAAAAAAAAAACAAAAAAAAAAACAAAACACCCTGCTGATAGCTTGGATACAGACTCCTTCATAAAATAAAATATGAAATAAAGAGCAGTTGCTCAAGCACATTAAATCACTTCATGAGCCACATTAGCCACAGTCTGGGTCCACAGTCCCTGGACCTTCAGATGTGCCGTATACCACCACTCTTGTCTCAGTGGTTCCATGATGAAGATACGGTGAGGATGAAAGGAAATGCAACCAAAAATGTTCTGAGGCAAGACACTGTAAACACTTCATTTACTCATGTGTTACAACAAATGCTTCCTGGGGATTTACTATATGCAGTGTTAACCACTGAGAAAATAACTGAAATAGTGCGGGTTTCCTGTACTGAAGAGCACCAGGTCTAGAAGAAAGAAGTAGTTATATGGAAAGTTGCTACAATACAATGTTTAGCAGCAATAACAGGAGCATGTTTAGGGTATCCACCTGAGTCAGAGGAGGCGGTTTTCTGGTGAATGAGGGGAGGCCTTACAGTGGACTACATCTTCGGTGGGATCACAAAGGATGAGTAGGAGTTGGGTAGGCTGCTGTTGGGATGGGTGTTGTGTGAGCCAGGAAAGGCATTCTGAATAGTGGCGAAGCCCTGTGAAGAGACAAGGAATGATAAAACAGTATGCTTTTGGGGGACTTTAGTAGTTTTCCCTGACTGAAGCATACAGGATGTGTATGAATTTAAGATGGGGAAGTCGATGGGAAGACCAGACGCTGAAGGCCATACTAAGAAGATTAGATTTTTTTGTTAAAAACGTAAGAAGTCATGGAGGGTCTTAAAAATAATGGTATGAGGAGAAAGGAAGATCCATTAAGAGGCACTTGCAATTGTTCTATTAAAAGAATTCTAAAACAGGAATACTGACAATATTCTGAGACATGAAATTGGGAAAAGAGCGTACTTGGATGGATGGAAGATATGATGAGTAAAATAAAATTTTTGCATGTATTGAATTTGAAACAGTACTGGGGGCTGATATTCCTGAGTGTGATCTGAGCCAGAGATTTCAATTTGGAAGTTCATAGGTACCCAGATAACAGGTTCCAGCATAATTTCTTATACCTTTTTAAAAAAATATATCTTGCTCTGAACTACAAAAGAAAAATCATAAAGGGCAGTTCTAAAACCTAATAAATAAATTAAAGCAATCCATACTCAGAAAAAGATTGTCTTTCTGTTGTAAACACTTGTGCAGATGAGGCCCATGTCTGAAAGTAAGGAAATTCCTTTCTTCTAGCATCACACAGAGTTGTTCAGAGGGTGTAAGAGGCTATTGGAAGGGGAAACTGAAAGACTATGGACAAAGAAATCATTCATTCATATTAGGAAAGAGAACTAAAAGCTTTCTGCATAATTAGATCATTGCTGTCTCCTGGGTATCTTTTCATCACAGCAGACCTGTTATTATTTACCATCAGTCTTCCTGGGCACCAGAAAAGTTACATTTCCATTTTGGTAATTGGTCAAATACTTTTAATTATATACATTCTTCTTCACACTCAGGCTTCAACTAGTATTTTGTTCAAGTTCATATTATTTTTAAAAAGCAAAAAGAAAAGATATTACATGATGGTTTTTTTTCCTGGTTTCCTGTCTTGAAAAATAAAACCAAGTAAGTAGAATTGTATAGAATTCTATTGTATAGAATTCTGTCACTGGATAAGAAGATCAATATCAAGATTTTGTTTGCTAATGAAAAAAAATGCTATGAATAAAAGTAGTGGAAATTATTTTGTTCTATTTTCATATAATTTCCTCAAAATATTTCATTCTAATTTTTATAATAACTTGCAATATAAACATGGAAGATACCATTATTTATTCCCATTTTACAAATGCTCGAATTTCTTCAGACTTAGTCTTCATTAAAACCACTAATTTGGAAAACAGAAATTTAGGGTACATAAGAACTCTCATGTGGAATTCCAGGAACTAAAAAAAATTATAAAGTGTGAAGATCCGTTGCATTAAAAATACAAGGTGTGATCAGAATATACAGTGACTATTTAAATTTTTAAACAGTTATTACAGTAAAAAACACTCTGCTATTCACACCTCTTAAAATACCCCCACCTTCAAACATATTTATTTTATCATCTTTGCAACTTTCTGAAAAGGTTTTGAAAGTCTTCTTGTATCTTTTGTTGCACTGTCATGGCTGCCTTGATGTCCTGAATCCATCGAAAGCGTTGATCATTTCATGACGACTTTGACTTGGAAGAGGAGGCAGAAGTTGCATGGTGTCAAATCTGTTGAAGAAAGTGAATGAGGAGAAACCAGAATGTTTTCACAAGCCTGCCTTCCCATCGGATAGCACTCAGCAGCAGCACTCACTCTATTGTGGTCACACCTTGTAGGGACATGAAAGACTTCCAGAAATGGTACAGAAAGTGACAAAAACAGTAGAACAGGTGTGTTCAAAGCAAGGGGCAGTATTTTCAGAGAGTTAATGACAATGTGTCTTTTATAGTAATAATTTTATAATTTAAATATTCACCATATATGGTGATCACCCCTTGTACACAAAATTGGCATAATTCCTAGAAGTAAAATGAAGGAGTTGAAGACAAAGATGTCTGAGGATTGATTTATCCATTATCCTGCAGGGAATACTGTGCCCAGTGCATATGTGTTGTTCCTATTATCTTGAAATTACTGGGCCTTTTCAGGCTATCATCTATTTTGGTATAGTATTCATTGTAAAAACAAGGATTAGGAAATTTTTAGTAATTTCATAATTCCCCATATTATTGAACCTTTAGATAAATATTCCTTTTGTACTAAAATTAACTTTATTATTGTTAATTTACATTTTGTTATGTCAGCTATGCCCAAGCATTATTTAAATGACCAAATAATAACCATAACTTGCATTAAATGAAATCCTATTCTGTATCAGGATGTATAAATTCTATGTGTATTTTGTAATTTATTCTTCCACCAATACCATGAGGTAGGTAATAGGAATATTTTTATTACCCTCATTTCACAGATTAAGAAATTTAGGTACAAAGGGGTCAAGTCACATAGTGAGAAAGATTAAGGAACAAATTCCTGCCCCTTTCTGGTTAACTTTGAAAACTACCTGCAATGGATCCTTTAGAATATAATACATGCATGAAATAAGGGGTATGTATGGGACAGAAAATCAGAAAGAAAGTTTTTAGAAGAGTATGGACAGCCATAATTTAGATGATGCAAGTAAGCCATTATATACAGTTCCAAGCTTCATGATAAAGCAAAAACCATGAAACCATTTGAGTGGAAAATCCCTTTAATCTGACAAATAGTAATATATATTCATCTTTTCTTCGTGGTCTCTCTCATACTTCAATTTGATAAGGATATTAGGTAATGTAATTGCCCATATCTTTTGTGTAAGATTTTGCAGAAGTTGTAGAAGTCTTCTATAAATGGATAAATACCTTGCTTGAGACTTGCTGAACTTCTAGGCTTGAATGTTTGCTGTTCTTGATCAAATATTAGAATTTTTTCAGTTTTCTCCAAATATTTTCCTGCACCATCCTCAATCCATTCATCTTAACTGGGACTCTAATATCAAATATTTTGTGTGGTTGTGTTTTTTCTCACATGTCTTTGAGGTTCTCTTTATTTTCCTCTTTGCAGTTAAGTCTGGATGAGATCTTTTGTTCATGACGTTATTTTAGAGTTATTTTAAATTTAGTATGAATATTTTGTTCTTTTTATTTTATTTTCTGGGTATGGGAATCGAACCCAGGGCCTCATGTTTGCCAGGCAGGAGCTGTGCCACTGAACTACATCCCCAGCCCCAAGTCTGAATATTTTAAAGATACTTTATCACACATTTTCCAGAAAGGTTATGCCAGTCTGTTTGGATACTTTCTGGTAGCCAACACTCCAACTCATTGATCTTTTCTTCCATTGTGCCCTATCTACAATTAGTCTTATACAGTAAATTCTAAGTACATATTTTTCATCTCTAGAATTTTCCCCTCATTCTTTTGAGCAGTTTTTTGACCTCTCCTGAAATTCCCAAGTTCTTCTCCCACTGTATTTACTTTAAGTCTCTCTGCTTATCGTAACTCCTGTTTTATTCTATGGGTTTCTTTCCTGACTGATTTTTTGTTGGTTTATGTATCATATATTTCTACTCATTCATATGTTTAGATATATTTCTGGCATATATAGATCAGGGTAATGATATTTTATAAAGCACTTAATTTTTTTATCTTCTTCTGAATAGCGTTGAGTTTTGCCCTATAACAATAAACTGAAGGTGTAGAACTTGACCTTATGATTTGTTCAGAAAGCCTATTTAAGTTTTGCCCTTAATCCTACTGCAAGTGTTGTAGTTTGTATTCTTAGAATGCAATTATTGTAGACCATCAATAGAAAACCAGAGACATTTGGTCATTCTAACTGGCATATTTAAACTCCAAACTCTGCCTCCCCTGTGGTAGGCAACAAATGCAATATATACCTTGATACTTGAGTCCTTATTGTGTACTTGTCTTGTCCACCCCACATGGTAATGAAATTTTAGCTTTCTCTTTTAAGCTGCTACTTGGGTCAGTTGTTTAACACAAACATCCTCTTAAATATGCTCCTGAAAGCTATGGGTAGGCCGTGGTGGGCTTGGAGTAGAAAATCCAGAGCTAAATTTTTCCACTTGTCCTGTTGCTGGTTACACTTCAGCTCTGCCAGATGTCCAACTGAAATGAACTCTGTGTTTTCCACATTCATCTGTCACCTTGCCTACTAATTTCCTCTGGGGCTCCTGTAAACTTATGGGGAAGCTGAAGTCACGCTATGCCCCAGAAACTCTATTTAGTTTATCTTCTCTTTGGAACCTTGCTATAATTGTGGTTTTATTGACTTTTCCTACAGAGCCAGATTTATTCTTGTGATTAATTTTTTTTTCCAAAGGGGGATAAAATATGTTTAGGGATAGTTACATGGGTGCCAAAAGTATAAATAAACTCAAATAAATGACTGGCATAGAAGAGAATGGTAACCTCTATAAAGGAATGAGAAGATTGTAATCATAGAAGGGTTTATGAAAGACTCCAGAGGTGCAGAGGAAGTTCTTTTTCTTAGTCTGGGCATACTATTTATCACTGTGCTCATGTTATGATTCTCTAAAGTTTGTATTCATTCTATACACAGTTCTGCATGCCCAATTCATTTTGCGATGGGAAAATAACTTGATACATGTACAAAAAGGGACAAACAAAAAGGAAAAACTAAGACTTAAAAGATTTTAGTTGTGTTTTCTATAGTACAGAGGGAGACTGACATACTATATTCAGAAGGTACCCTGTTCCACATAGTTACTATTATGAAATTAAAAGATTTAATTAGTTAAAATGATGTCTTTTTCTATGGAAATAAAAAGCATGACCCTAGTTCTTGATTCACCAGGGTTTATATCTTACCTCTGTCAAAATCTAGTAGTATATTAGACAAATTATTTAATCTCTCACTTGAGAAAACCTCAACAATAAAATGTGGATAAAAATAACATTCACAGAGTTATTGTAATGAGTTAGCATATGTAACATGTTTCCTGGTACAGTATTTTGTACACAGTGTGTCTTCAATAAATATATCTGCCAACTCCCACCCCCAAATTCATTCCCATGGTTATTAGAGTAGAAGAGACAGAGTTAAATCCATAATAAGTATCTTCGTATTACTTATAAGATCCTTTTTCAGCTTCCTTGCACCTTAGTTTTTGTTCCAGAGCCAACAGTCACTCAGGCCATCTCATTATTTTTACATACTCAATGGCCTTATCCTTCATTATCCTTAAAATACAAAATAGAGGGTTTGAAAATTGATGGACTCTGTCAAAAGGAAGAAACTGACTGGATCAAAAAAGTACATGAATTGTGCAAAATAGGAGTCGCAGGAAAATTGTAGAAAGTCCTCTTTGGTTTAACAGTTTGTATGCTTGTACTAATCAGTATATCCCTGGAATATAGCCATTTGAAGAAGCACATTATCTCCAAAGTATATTATTTTGCCTAGGATGATTCTTTGAAGAACACAGAAAATATTTTCCACAGTCTAGCAAAGGCATTTAAATATTTATTAAAAAACTAATGTGGACTTTTCTAGGGCTAATCTTAAAGAAAACCTTTTAGATCTGCACAAGAAAAAGGAGCAGTTTGTTAATAAAGTTATCACTCCTAATTAAGTTTGACACTACAAGGAACGTCTTCACTTCTTTGAACTGTCTGGTTTTGGTTGCGTTTTTTAATCCTTTAAGATAAACAGGTATTTTCCTCACTCAGAGGTTCCCATTTATGTTGCTCACACAAATACAAATGAATAATTCAGACAGCACGTTTGTATGCTGAAGCAATTATTTTGCTAGTATCCGTGCAATGAAGGGTCAAAGTGTCACGAGTGTAAGATTTGGGAGTTAAGCAGGAGATGTTGAGTCCTGAAGTAGCGAAAGTGAACGCTGGCATGAAACAGATCCAAGCTGGACTGCAGGCTCGATCACTCTCTAGCCGTGCTCCCTGAAGTAAGCTATTTACTTTATCTCAGCATCAACGTTCTCTTCATAAAGCGAAGGGTTGCTCGGGGTGAAGTGAGAGGGGACATGTGGAAGGCCTAGCACAGTGTTCCTTTCTTCTTCCTGGAACCTAGATGAGGACTAGGATCCTATCTACAGCTTCCTGAATTTTATAGGAACAGAAGCTAAAATGTCCCTACTCACTTCCTTCACTTCCAATAGTGCTTATATAATACAGCTGTGATGACATCCTCATGGGCTGCCCTTGCCTTGTTTCCAGACACAAGGCGGCCTTAACAAATCAAAGCCAGACTCTTCCAGACTAGCCACGGATGAAGCAGTCTGCTGATGGCAGGGTGGCCATATCATTCAACCACAGTTCTTTCTTTCCAGATTGACTTTCTCCTTGAGGATGTTTCACCAGCGGTACTGATCCCGTCCTCTGGTCTCAGGGACATTATTTCCCTAAAATATGAGTCAAGTGGGACATGCCTAAAAATGAGTATCAAAACTAATTTTCCGGTGACACAATGAACCCATTCATTATTCATCAAATATTTACTAACTGCCTAATGTGTCTCCTGTTTTAGATATAAAGGGTGCAACAATTAATAAACCAAGCACTTCTGCCCACATAGAGTTTGCATTCTGGGGTAGGCCAGAAAGCAACACTAAAAGTAAGTTTATCAAACACTGTGGAAGAACACAGTGGGAAGTGGTAGAGCCAATAGTGTGTAATTTGATAACTTGTCTCAGAAACCTGGCTTTTTAATTGTCTTCAGGCTGTGACAAACACCACAGATACTGTTTTCCCACGTGTAGCAGTGTTCTTCATTTTGTTCTGACTCCCTCAAATCCGGATAAGAAAAGTGTGGGACTCAGTTTTTCTAAAAATTTGCAGATCCATGCACACCCATGTTTATAGCAGCACCATTCATAGTAGCTAAATCTTGCAAGCAGGCTATCTGATGTCCATCAAAAGATGGATGCATAAAGAAAATGTGGTATTTACACACAGTGGAGTACTACTGTGCTGCAAAGAAGGTAAACTTGAGTTCTTTGTAGGAAAATGTATACAGCTTAAGACCATAATGTTAAGTGAAATAAATCAGGCACACAAGCTTAAATATCACATGGTTTCTCTTACATGAGAAACCTAAAGCACAAATGGAGAATAAAACTAAAGATAAATGGTAGGAAGTAGGGAGACAGATTTTTCTCAAAGAGGAAGAGAATCAAGAGAGAGAGAGGAAGGTGGAGAGGGAAAAGGGATGAGAAAAGAAGTTAAGATGTGCCACACACATGTACCAACACCACACAGGAATGTGAAAATGGTGTCCTGCAAACCTGTACAAAGTAAAAGGATGGGGATCAAGAGATGGATGGAAGGGAGAGGCCAGAAAAGGAACAGGAATGAAGATATTTTATGTACAGGTACCCATTCCCCACAGGGACTATCAAGATTACAAATTACAGTCATGTTTTGTTTTGTTTTGTTTTGATACCAGGAATCGAACCTAGGACCGTGTGCTTGCCAGGCAGGCACTTGTACCACTGAACTATATTCCCAGCCCTACAGCCATTTATTAACAAAATAAAATTGGTTGCTTGCCTCACAATTAGCTCTCCACTTTCTAAGGTGGGTGCCTGGGGAGGGCTTCAGGGGTGCCCTTACAAATGTGGTCTTTCCCCATCTTCTCACAGAAATAAGATTATTGATATACAATTCTTCAAGCATGCAGTGTACAATGGGGCTACACACATACTGAGCTCTGTAGAATGGGAGTGCCTAGCCACATACACACATGCATACACGTATAAGCATAGCATTGATGTAGTTCCTAAGTGTAGCTTAGATTTTATTGGTAACTATGCAAATGTGTGAAAGTGTGCCAAGTCTCCCTCTCACAGAGCCAGGCTTGGCAATTCATGAATTTTAGAACATATTGGGGTTCACTGTAAAAAAGAATACAGACTTTGATTGACTTAGCAGACCATAATGGTAAGGATAACACTGGGCTCCTTCTGACTTGGGCTAGGTATAATTTTTAACCTAAGTACATTTGCCTGGAAGTGAATGCTGCTTTTGCCCCCAGGACCCTTGAAGAAAAAGGTGTTGGTTATGATTTCTTATTCTACCTTTAACTGAAGCATTGTTGGAGATAGGCTTTATACTTTTTCAGAGAATTATTTCAGATGAATTTTTGTGTTATTTTATACAGAAAAGAACATTTAAAGGTTCTTTCCTTTGAAATCACTTCTGCAATTTTAAATGTCATGGCAAATTGTCAAGTTCTACAACATTTGTTTTTCAAATGACAATGCTATTAGGATGCCATCGCTCTGTGCATTTTTTCAGGTGTACATTGAATTTTGGAGTGATTGAAAGCTCTGGGCTCCCTTGATTCTGTCAAATTCTGGATACGTTTCTGTCTTCTCAACATTCGCTGAGAAGAGTTCTTGATTTTAGAATAATAAGAACTTCATAATCCATGGGTTTTTTGTTTTGTAAGCCTGTTTTCTTAATGCAATTTTTTTTGTTTGTTTTTTTTTTCCGGTACTGGGAATCGAACCCAAGACCTTGTGCTTGCCAGGCAGGTGCTGTGCCGCTGAGCTAAATCCCCAGCCCCTCTTAATGCAATTTATGCTTCAAAATTAATTCTTTTTTATGCTTGCAAGACTATTTTACTAAAGATTTTCTAATAAAGATGAAGCTCTTCAGCATACAGGATCAGTAGAATCCCTTTTGTTTATAATTAATAGCTTCTTCTGTGATTTTTAAACCTTAAACTCCCCTCTTGCCCTTATCTTGAGATGAAGCTTGCTCTATTGCTAATTCTATGAATTGCATGTGTTTAGGGTAGTTTTCATTTTAAATACAACTAGTATGAGGAGGACATTTCACAGCAAGGAAATCAGAAGCAGAACTCACCCATCTTGGTCTCAGTTATGTGCTCTGTACATTTGGATGAATTACAGTTCTTTGTTCATCTAACTTTTGTGGTCTATAAAATGAGAATATTCTTTAATTACTCTATTGTCTTTCTTTTTGTACACTAATTACAAATCTATCCATATTTCTTTGAACTTGCTGGTATAACATATCATCTTTCCAGTAAACTAATACAAATCCTTCCTCCGGTATAATAGATCATCTTTTGATCAATAGCACCAAACTGCAATAGTCATTCCTTGGGATAAGGTGAGAAAATTGTTCTATAAATGAAACAAATATTCATTTCCTTTCTCATTTCATCCCTTTAAATCACAAAACTCTATTGTAGAGATACTTTAATTAAAACAAGTGTTCATTTACACATAAAAAAGCAAGGTTAATTAATCTATTCTCCATTAAGAATAGTGAATCAGTTGAGAGGAAAATCCATTTCCTGGATAATATTTTCAATTACTGCTATAATTAGTATTTTAAATACTTCTGATTCCCTTTTTATTCCAAAGAAAACAATTTAAATATTATTCTTAAAAAGGCAATATTTCATTATCAAGAAAATGGAAAGACAATATGCAGAATGGGAGAAAATAACTGCAAATCATAAATATGATAAGAGTTGACTATTTCACAATATGTAAAGAACTCCTAAACATGAACAACAAAGGGACAATTAAATTTTAAAGTAGACAAGTGGCATGAGTAGACATTTAAATATAAACTTTATTTCAGAGAAAATAGACTAATGACCAACGAACACAAAAATACACCCAACATCACTCATCACTATGAAAATACAAATCGAAAGCATAATGAAATCACATCCTGCCTACTACAATAGCTCTAATAATTTTTAAAAATTTACATAAAGTAAGTGTTGCTAGAGTTAGAGACACTGGAACTCTTTTACACTGTTAGTGGGAATGTAAAATGTTATAGTCACCATGGAAGACAGTGTTGTGGCTCTTCAAAAGTTAAACATAGAATTACACTATGATCCACCAATCCTACCGCTAGGTATAAAGCCCAAAGAATTGAAAATGGTTTCAAATAGATACTTCTGTGTTATACGTCAACATTCCTTGCAGCCTTATTCACACTAGCTAAGAGATAGAAATTCCAAATGTTCATCAACAGATGAAAGAGTAAATATACTATAGTAAATATAGTATATGCATAGAATGGGATATTAACCATAAGAAGAAATAAAGTTTGTATGTACAAATGTTACAACATAAACAAAACAACATTATGCCCGGTGAAATCAGCCACACACAAAAGGACAGACGTTGTGTGACTGCTATTATGTGAAATTTCTAGAATAGACAAATTCTCAGAGACTCAAATTAGATTAGAAGTTCTGAGGGACAAGGGTGAGGATGGAGGGAATAAGTTATTGCTCAATGATGATAGTTCCTTCTGAGGCAAGAAAAAATTCAGGAAATAGTGGTGGTGCTCGGGCAACACTGTGAGTATAAGTAATGCCATTGAATTGTATACTTAAAAATATTAAGATGGAATATTTTATGTTGTATAGTTTACTACAACTTAAAAGTTCAAAAAAGGCCAAGTATGCCAAGGATATATTTCATTTTTTGTGTGCTGATAAAATTCAAAATGATGATGATTGTTACTAATTCCAAAGAAATCCACTAATTGTTTTATTCCATATTGAACTTTTCTTTAGTGTTGGGACATAAAAACTACTTTAAGAATTTAAAAAAATATATCTTTTCAGTACACTCACAGAAACCACCAAATATTACAGAATTGGCATTTTGGTTTCCATTCTGGGTATGTGACAGTATTAATTCAAAACCATATATGGTGTAACTATTTTAATTGATCACTTACTAGAAGAATAGCTCATATTCTTTCAT
This sequence comes from Chinchilla lanigera, assembly GCF_000276665.1. Classification (NCBI taxonomy): domain Eukaryota; kingdom Metazoa; phylum Chordata; class Mammalia; order Rodentia; family Chinchillidae; genus Chinchilla; species Chinchilla lanigera. The sequence continues at coordinate 9,478,209 of NW_004955420.1, read as the reverse complement.
CAGCTAAATAATGCTTAGCAAATCTATAAGCTCCCAAATACCATAAATTCACACAGTGTTTTTTTAGTTTTTATTTTTTGTAGTGGTAGGGATTGAACCCACAGCCTTGTGCTTGCAAGGCAAGAGCTCTACCACAGAGCCACATCCCCAGCCCCCATATAAACAGTTTTAACTGAAACAGTCATTCATTTGAAAGTTAGATATTCTCTGCAAGCTCTGCTGGAGAACGTCAAGTTTGAAGTGGAACTCAGAAATGTCTTATCCTGCAGGAGACACTAACATTTAGGGATGCCTGAGAGGCTTCCTCTCAAGAGAACTCAAACTGATGATAATGATATGGTAATTTAAGAATTGCCTCAATTTCTTTTTTAGATCTGAGGATTACAATTCTGAGAGTAAATGTTACAGTTTTGAAGATCCTTTCAATTAGCACAATGAAGATCTGCAGTTATTACAAAAGTGTAAAACCCTATATCCTTACTAGCAGATCCCATATAATGGCTGTAATGGTTTCTCCTCCTTATTGTGCAAAACCCAGTTTTGAGATTTGTTAAGTTCGGTTGCCCATTCATATGCCTTCCTTTTGGTTTGTCCACAGAATCACAAGTAGCAATAGAAGTAAGGTACTCCTTTCATTTCAGCACAGCCTCTTCAGTTACTGCCAGCACCTATGTGATAAATCGTAGCCAATCATTGAGCAGACGTCAAAGAAAACTTGACTCATTCAAATGTATCTTTGTGATGTAAGACCTGAAGTAGATGAGAAAGATGGAGTGTATTTGACCGGTAAGTACGAATATTTTTTCCAAATAGTAAGAGTAGTTGGGGAAAGACAACTGATGCAATATCCTGGTGGTGACCTTCAACTGAGCAGGCCTGACTTACAAGATTCATTGAACCAAGTATGTTCCCTACTTTTATGAAAAAGAAAGGATCTTTCATGGGATCTTTTCATTTTACGTATTGCTTTAACCCCTGGCTTTTATTATTTTTCTTAGCTTTAGTTCACACATCATTTAAATTATCCTAGATGTTAATTGTAGTTTAACCTTTGGAAATTGTACTTTGTTTGTGATACCTTAAAACTTTTGGGAAGGAAGGGGAGTAGGTTTTTATTTCAAATATAAAGACATTATACAGTGCTTTATAAGTGTTTACTGTGTGTTAAGACTCTTTAACACACAGTAAACATTAAGCATTTGTGTATATGGATGTCTTTAATTTTCACAAACCTAAATGGAAGATTACTAGTATTGTTAGCCTACTAGTCTCATTTTCAAAAAAGAAAACTGAGAAATAGAAAATGATACATCCCGGGATACTGGTTCCAAAGTCCATGGGACTTAACACCATACAATCATTACACTGTATTGCTTTGCTTTATATTTAAATTTTTTTTTTTTTTTTTTTACCACAGGGCTAATTGAGTTCCCACAGATTGTTTTAATCACAACACAAAGTATTGTATTCATTCACTCAACATTTATCCAGAATTTAGTGTGCGCCACTTGCTTCTAAGCCTGCTCAGAACAGTAAAGTAAGAGAGATATTTCTGTAGTGGTCACATCAGTTAAATCTGCAGAGTTGGATTTGCTGTGGAGCTAGTGAAATGTATACTTCATCTTCATGGGAGTGTTCCATGATTTTAGGAGAGAACCAAACACATGTTCACAGAGTCAAAAGTTCTGGCAATTTTTGAAAAATAAGAAATTTAATTACAATGGGTTAAGAGTACCTCATTTTCTACTCCAGATTCCCCCCACTGTGCTTTCCATGTCAGGTAGCATGTGCCAGGAGCACGTTCGAGATCCAGCTGAGTAGATTCATTGATCATACATTTAATTTGACTTTGTGTAACATATTTATGTGGATTACAATGTTATTCTTTCATAATTAAATTACTTCTAGTCATCCCATTGTAAGAATAATTTCTAACATAAAATTGTAATGGAACCAATAAATTTGGCTTTTGGATTTGTTTAATGACCCAAGTAATGAAGAAGAATTAATTATATAGATGTATTATGAAAATATTTTGGCTTCTTACTGATTTGATATCATACCACTGAAATTGATGAAAATAACCTAATTCTAAAACAAATTGATTAAATGGTGTTACTAAATCAAAGAATATATTCAGTTAATCTCTGGATAGAAAAACACAAAGTGATCTGAGACTGTGGAGTTCACTAGATAATTTTCCCAAACATGACAATAACTCAAAAACAAATGTATAGGATATTGTGCAAAGCAACTTTTGAACGTAAAAGAAACTTTAATACAGCTGAGCCGATTCATATTAGTAGAATGTATGAATCATTCCTCTGTACTCTGTATAAAAGTTACATTATGAAACCATTATCATTTAAAGGGATGTTTAGAGTGATCTAGAAATGTAGGGAAAATCTATTATAATAGCATGACAGGCAGTTAATTAGCAGAAAATACCACATTGCTTCTGGTTTCTCGTTCCACATGAGAGAGTTTTAAGCTGCCATTGTGTTGTAACAAGTGAAAAGCTAAACAGACTGAACAGCTGTGTTAGTTTTTGGTCTCTGTGAAAAAAATACCTGAAAATGACAACTGAAAGGAAGAAAGACCGATTTTTGCTCATGGTTTCAGACCATGGTCATCTGCTTTTGTTGCATGTAGGCCTGTGGAGGGGCAGAAATATCATGGGTGAGGGGCCTGACAGAAGAAAGCTGCTGTGACAGCCAGGAAGCACAGAAAGAGAACCAGCAAGGAAGGGGCAGGGGGCGAAAGTACCATATTAAAGCCCTGTTCCCAGTGCCTGCTTCCTTCCGTTAGGCCCGATCTTCTCATAAACCCATCTAGCTATGAACTCAGCCACAAAACTGGTAAAAGTATCAAAAGCTAGCCCATTCTAGACGTCCTGTCCCACCTAAGTCAGAAGTGGAGGTGGAGACAAGAATGCTGAAAAGCCTGGTGAATTTCACCGTCTAGTGGATTGCTAAAAACCTGACAGGAGCGAGAGAGAATGACTATTCTGGTGGGCTAAAGGCAGCACCATGCAGGAGATGCACAGAAGACCCTCCAAGGTCCACAGATACTCAGATACAGGGTGTCCCAGCCAGAGAGTAACATGAAGAAGAAGCCCATCTGATGAAATTCACTAACAGGGGTGTGTAAAATTAGAAGCAAGGCTACTTGAAGTCCAGATCTTGCCAACTTTGAAAAAGTTCACATTTCCCTGAGGTAAGAAGCTTGGTGCAGCAGCTATAGGCTGTCAATCAGAGCCCAGACTACCACCAGTGCCCAATGCCCAGAGCCCAGAGAGTGCTATATTCCCAGGAGAGGGCCTCCTCAGATCAGGACATTCTGGAAAGCATAGGCCAGAGAATCATTCAGAGGGCGGTGACTAAGTTAGGAATGGTGAACTCTAAGGATAGAGAGGAGCAAAGAGAGGGCATGTTCCTGGAACAGGTAGAGAGGGATCTGTGAGACCAAAGCAACGCTTACTCAAGAAGAAAGTTAATAATATTATTGAAGAAGCTGAGTCAATAAAGACATTCCAAATCAGAACATAGCCAGCCTAGATGGTTTCACTAGTGTGTGAATTCTATCAAACATTTAAGGAAGATATTAATAGTATTTTTATGAAATTTCATTCAGATAATAGAAATGACAATTATTTGGCCACGCTACCCTAGTACAAAGCCTGAAAAAGATAGTTGTAGAAAAGAAAACTATAATCAGTGTTTCATGAACATAGATGGTGAAATTGTCCATCAAATAACAGCAAATCAAATCCAATCATGTGTAGAAATAATTATAAACTGAAAATATAACAAACTGGGTATAAACTATAACAAGTTGGACTTATTCCAGGAATGCAAGGTCAGTTCCTGGTTTATAGTTTGGAAATCCATTAAAGTAATTTACTCCTTGTCATCACTGTACTGGAAATCCTCATTACTGCAGTAAGACAAGAGAAAGAGGGGGCTGGGGATTTAGCTCAGCGGCACAGCGCCTGCCTGGCAAATGCAAGGTTGTGAGTTTGATTCCCAGTACCAGAAAAAAAAAAAAAAAAGAGAGAGAGAGAGAGAGAGAGAGAGAGAGAGAGAGAGAGAGAGAGAAATAAAAGGTATAGGATAAGAAAAGCAAAATTGTCTCTGTTTGCAAATGATATGATGATCTATGCATAAAATCTGAAATAATTGACAAAAAATTCCTAGAACTACTAAGTGATTATAACAATTTACAGCATATAAAGTTAATATATAAAAGTTGACCACTTTCTGATATGCCAGTGAGGAACAAGTGGAATTTGGAACTAAAGATACAATCCTATATACAATACTATATATATTAGCAACTTCCAAAATGAAATATTTAGGTACTAGTCTAGCAAAGTATGTACAAGATCTACATGGGAAAAATAACAAGCTCAATAAAAATATTGTATTTGGGATCAAAGGACAAAGCATTTTTGCAAAGTCTAGAGACATTTACAAACACAAACTTTTAAAGGCTTTCCTCAATACATCTATGTTTAAAAGTATGATTATTTAAAATAAAGTAATTGTTTAACTGGTACTATTTTTGTTTGCTTTATTTTAAAAGGACTGACACTGAGACCTTGTCTCAAAAAGCCAAAACAAAAGAAACCATAACACTCTTTCCATAAAACTGAATTAAATCATTTTTGTTCCAGTTGAAATATGGTACTAGAAAAGTAGGATATAAAGACCATATTATACAAATTTGAAAAAAAAGCAACGTTTTTATGTTTCAATCATCACCATAAAAATAAAACTATGTAAAAGAATTTCTCCCAGAGTCAGGCGTGTGGTGCACACCTGTAATCCCAGCATGTGGGAGGCTGAGGCAGGAGGATTGTTGTGAATTCGAGGTCAACTGGGTTACATAATGAGTTCAGGGCCAGCCCAAACTGCAAAGCAAGACTCTGTCTCAAAAACAAACAACATTCTTTCAATAATGTAACTGGCTGGAACTTTCTTGCATAATTCAAACAAATGCTGAAATAAAACATACTGTGCCATTAAAAAAAAAAAAAAAAAGACTTACCGTAAGGCTGCAGTAATCAGGCAGTGTGATATTGGAGAAGACAAAGAGACAGTGAGACCAGTGGAACAGAATAGAGCCCACAGACCCGCATAAATGTAATCAAGTAATGTTTGACAAAGGAAGAAATGGACTATAATAGAGCGATATGACAGTGTACAGGAAATGGTACTTGAAGAACTAGACAGCCACATACAATTCTGTGAGTCTAAAAACAGATTTTATGCCTTTCATGAAGATTAGCTCATAGTGAATCATAGACCTAAATGGAAAAAGGAAAACTATAGAACTTCCAGAAGACAATATAGTAGGTAACCTAAAGCACCTTGAGTATGGAAATGAACTTTTAGATAAAAAGCCAGAGGTATTATGCAGGAAAGAAAGAACTAATACGCTAGATTATCATTAAGATTAAGAATGTCTGCTTTGTGTAGACATTGTCAAGAAAATGAGAAGACATGCCACAGAGAGGAATACAATATTTGAAAAAGATACATCTGATAAAAAATACAAAGTACTCTTAAAGTTCAACAACAAGAAAATGGACACACTTATTACAAAATATGGGCCAAAGGGCCTAACAGAAACCTCATCAAATAAGATGGCTAATAAGAATGTGAAAAGCTGTGCCACATCACTCATCATTAAAACACTGAAGTCCTACTACATTATAGGTTCATTTATCATTGTAGCTGTGAAAGGGCCAAAATGAGAAAACTGATAATATTAAGTGCTTACAAGAGTACAGAACAATAACAGGTATTCTCATTTGGAACTGGTGGGAATATAAAATGCTATAGCCACTTTGGAAAACAGTTTCGAATATTCTAATAAAACTGAAACTATGTTAACCATATGATCAAGTACTCATGCTCTTTAGTATCTATCCAAGGAGTTGAAAACTTAGGTCCATACAAAAATCTGCATACAGATGTTTGTAACAGTTTTATCAATAATAGCCCAAGCCTGGAAACAAACAAGATGTCCATTGATGGCTAACTGGATTAAGAAGATATGGTACAGCCAGACAGTAGAATATTACTTAGCACTAAGAAGGGATGAGCTATGAAGCCATGAAAAGACATGGAGGCACATTAAGATCTGATTACTGAGTGAAAGAAGGTAGTCTGAAAAAGCTACATATGCCAGTTATTAAGTGTATGACATTCAGGAAAAGATAAAACTATGAAGATACTGAAACAATCAGTTGTTTTTAGAGGTTCAGAAGGTAGAAAGAATGGTTAAAAATTTGGAGCACAGACGATTTTTAGGACAATGGAACTATTTTGTATGATGTTGTAATACTGGACATAGTCATTATACATTTGTCTAAAGGCACAGTATGTGTGATACTAAAAGTAAATTTTAATGTAAATTGTGGACTTTTGGTAATTACATTGTGCCACTAAAAATACCTATTGTATTATTGGGTTTCATGATGTTCATGGTGCTTGCTCACATCTCAGTGTTTATAATCTGCTGACTTGTTTCCTTATTCTAAATCAATACATAGTCCTTTATCTAGTTTTATATTCATAACTTGGTGTTCTTCTCTTTATTTTAAAAGAATAAAAAAATAAGAAATGATACAGAATTTTCACAAAAGAAGATGATATAAATTCAAGGTATTCTTGTCTTATAGAGGGCCCAACAGATATATGACCCTCACAGACATGGGTATGTCCTGGATCACTGCATACTATTTTTAGTTTGTAAAATATTTTTATGTTTAGTTTCAAATTGACTTTTTTTTTTGGTTTTCCTAGTATAGAAAGGGAAGCTCTAAGGCCTTCAGTAATTTGCTGAAATCTAGTGAGTTCTAAAGTTCAAACTCTAAGGACTCATTGACAGTCTCTATCTGTTTTCATGAGAAAGCACTTTGAAGATATCAACATGTAATACAACAAGAATTGTTAATTTCCTACCACTTTGTTTGTAACTGTATTGTCTGTACTGTTCTTTTGCTATTTTGTAAAAGGTTGTCTGTCTGTTAATGTTTTCCTCCTTTTATTTTTAAAATAAAATTTAAAAATGAAATGAAATAAAATACACCTTCAAAAAAAAAGTTCAAAATCCAGAATTCAGGCTTACTTGAATTGCTTGATTCCCTATCCTATATCTCGCTGCATTCTGTGCCTAAAATTTTGTTAATTAAAGCAAAATATCTTACAAATGTGTGACTACAGGAAAATAATACCAGATTGTAATGGATTAGCATGTCTTTATGTCTTAGTTCATTTTGCTGGCATAACAAAATACCACATACTTAGTAATTTGTAAGCAAGAGAAAGTTATTTCGGGGCTGGGGATTTAGCTCAGTGGCAAAGCATCTGCCTGGCAAGCCCAAGGTCATGAGTTTGATTCCTAGTACCGGAAAAAAAGACAAAAAAAAAAAAAAGTTATTTCCCATAGTTCTGGAGTGTAAATTCACTAGGGCACAGACTAGGGCACAGTAGGATTTTTGTGTGGTAAGGGCTGCTCTCTGATTCCCAGACAGTACCTTGTTACTGCATCCTCTTGGATGGGGCAAAATCTGTGTTCTCACAAGGGAGAAAGGGCAGAAAATACAAACTCACTTCTCCAGCTCTTTGATATGATCCCCAGTACTGTTCATGAAGGCCCTGCTTCCACGACTTAACTACTTAAATGTAATTGCTGATGGCTAGTATCAAGATGTAGGGCCTTTCCTAAAGGAAATGTATGAATGGTATGTAGGTGCAGGGAGGACAAATGAATTTTGGTAGGTAGGGGCAGGGCGGCCTTCAAACCAGAATGCTTTGTAAGGAAGGCTTATTTGAATTCCCATAAAGCTTTAAAGATCTGAGTACTTAATATAACAGCTTCTAAATTTAGACTTCACAATTGGGATTTGTAAACATTCAAGGAGACGACGAAGTGGCTTTCTTATTAAAGCAAGTGAGACATGTACAGGAGAGTGAAAGGGAGCATACGAGGAGTAGAGGACAAGCCTGTATTTTTCAGAACATTTTCAAGCCCTGTATTTTATTTTTATACAGCAATATTTCCCTTGACCCCTTTTTCCATTTAGGCTTGAATGGTTGCATTAGGCTGTACAATGAGTTGGCATACTAGATGGAATGAAGCCAACTTCATATGGACTTCAAACTGCAGCACAGCTTTGCTTATACTTAGTGCCCTTCAGTTGTTTTTATATCTTCAAATCTATCAAGTCATCACAGAAGTTACCAAGCTCTTATTAGTTATTGAGCCTTTATCATATGCCTGGCACCATTCTAAGATTCACACATATGTTGCTGACCCATGTGAGAGTCACATTCATGCCATGAGGTTGGTGTTAATATGATTATGCTTAGATGAACACTGAGACATGCAGTGGTTAAGTAACTTGCTTAAGCCCATGTAGCTGGTTAAGTGGCAAATTCAAACTTTGCTGCCTAAGTCTTAAACCAACTGCTATATTGTGCCCCCCACATTATATCTGTGAGACAATATCTGTTGTAATGCTTAACATCTATGTTCAATTTGAAGTCTGCAGCCTTGGGTTGTATTTTACTTGCAGTAGTTTCCATTTCTTTGTCATTATTTCTCCTAAGTTAGAAATTCTTTTGTCACAATTATAGCTCTTTGAAATGGCAGCAAGTATCTTTTGGCACTGAGACTCAGATAGTTGTAGTTATTCAGAGGACACAAGGATTCAAAATTATGAAGAAACATTTCACTGAAATCTACCTAGAGCATTCTAAAAGATGTCAAGTTAACACCCACCCACCATGGAAGCTTCAACTGGGAGATGTGGCCAATTATTTTCTGATGCACTCTTCAGATAGCGATCAGCTTTGAAAAAGTAACACACATTTCGTCTGCAAGATTTGGTTTTGGCTTAAAAATAAGCCCAGTTTCTTTCTCTGCCAAGCATCAGAGAAAAATTAAACCCTTGGTAGTCAAGTTGCTTGTCCCACTGCTTGGTCTACTTAAGCAGTCCTCATACCAACCTCAACAATTAAAATTGTGCCATTCTGTGTCTATTTGTGATAATGGATGTGTCTTTGAGACACGCAATCTAAACAAGTCAATATAAGCCATCTTTTCTAGCAGTATAATTTTACGAAGAAGTGTTTTTGTCTTGACCATATTTTCAAAGTCTCCCGTTGAAAGAGCAGTGTAGTCCTGCTCTCTCTCTGCAGTTACTCGACACAGCACACTGGGCAGGTCATCATAGTGAAGGCCCACTTATTTCCCACTGTCCTTTCTCTAACCTACACTCCATCCCCAAACACTCTCGCACTCTGTCCTGCTGTATTTATCTCAGTACTACCTGTCACCTTCTAACATATTAAGTTGAACTATATGGAATTTTCATCTATGTGGGGCAAAAATCTGCTATCAGATATCAACTCATTGATTGGCTTTATTGGCTGTTTCCTTCTACACAACATCCAGAAGAAGGGAGGATATTTTGTTGCCTGCTTTCATCACTGATGTAACTCCAACCCAAACCAGTGCCTGTCAGGTGCGATCAAAGTCTGATGAATTAATTAAACCATGTTTATAATTTGAAGCATCTATTTTAATAATGAGTCAAGCTGAGGAAGCAGGGTGGTAGCTGCTAACATCTCTATATGGAAGACATCACAGGCCTGGTATTCAGGTGCAATTTTTTTATTTGTGCACCAACCCCCTTTCCTGGAAGCACCCAGCTCACATCATTTCTGATTCCAGGGTACATTCCTTGTGCCGTAGCACACACTCCTCCCTGTTGTTTGTAATGAACATTCAATGTCACCTAACAGTGCCACGTGATAAGGAATTTTCTGTAGAGCTCATTCTACTCTTCCTGTGAATATGATTTGTTAATTTTGTAGCTAGTTTAACAAACATCTCTGTGACAACAGAACTTGTATCTGTTTTTCTTATGTAAAGTACAACCCTGTGCCTCTGTGGTTTAAGTCATGTCTCCTTAAATTGATTTACTGGGTTAATCAATTTCATTCTCAAAACAGCATGCACTTATTCTGGTCAAGTGTAAAATTGGTTTCCTAGAAAGGTCACTGTTCTTTATTTGAAAATGAGAGGTCTTCATGATACTCTTCCATGTAACCTCATAGTAGCCAAGACATAGCGATAGAGTTGGCTGGGTATCTTATCCAACAGTCTATTTTAAAAAATATTTTCATTATGTTTTTATTTGTAAATAAGCATTTTACTCATAGAATATTTGTCAGAACATATTCAAATTCAATTTCCACATTTCACTAAAATTCTATGTATTTGAACAGAACGAATTCTGTTACTCTTTCACCATTACTTTCATGCTTTTCTGAAATTGAGTCACCAATTTGATAACTTTGAAATTCCAGCCTTATGCAAATGATCTGAAAATTCATTAGCTGAGATTAATTTACCTTTTCAAACTTTGTAGCTATATCTTTGTTGTCCTTGAGCATCATTTAAAGAAATAATGATTATAAGAAGTAATAATATTTGGTGGACAATGACAATGTTGCATTTAGTATTAATGACATGCAGGTGAGACAAAGTAAATAATTAATTACTTTTACTCTGAAACAGCCAAGTAACCTGTGGACTATTTGATGATATGTAGGTAATTATGTGTTGTCAACTGTTTAACAACTGTCTCTTTGGGGAGGACCCTTGATTTGGAGTATTTGCCAAATTTTTGGGGTGTAAATATTCCCACTAAGTCCAATTTTAAACTACCACTGACCTTCAAAACTTCTGGACATGCTACAATTGGTTCTTCCAAAATTAAAGCTGCACCAGCCTGCAAACATACCATTGTAGGGGCCTACAAATCTCATCTTGAAAAACTCTGGCCAAAAGGGAACAAAAATGGTACCTACTCTGATTTTAAGGTTTGTAACTTAGATTGCCAGACCTCCTTCATTTCAGTGTAATTTTGTACCTTAGTACTAGCTTATGAGCTGAAAGTCATTAAAAGTCAGCAAAGATCCCAATTTTTGAGGCAAAGAAAGAATTCACATTTATAGCTTAACTTTATGACATATGTGAATTTAAATTGGAAAGTGCCTGGAGGTTAAATAATTAAAATTGGCCACACATTTATTTAAATCTTTGAAAAATTGGTTTATAATGGATTGGATTGTATCCCTAAAAGACAGGTCAAAATTCTAACTCTTCTCTCCTTCCTCACATGCCTGCAAATGTGACTATATTTGGAAATAGTCTTTTCCAAGGTAATGAAGTTAAGGAACTAAATGAGATAAGATACGATTTAGAGTGGGCCCTAAATCCAATGATTGTCATCTTTATAAGGAAAGAACATTGCAAAACAGGCATAACAAGGGGAAAAGCATATGAAGACAAAGATAGAGATGGAGCTATGTGCCACCAATCAAGGAATTCCAGGCACTCTAAGAAGCTAGAAGAGACAGTTCTCCAGGGGAGATCCGGAGTGTGGCCCTACTGACTCTATGATTTAGATGTATAGACCCAGAGCTGTGAGAATAAATTTCTGTTGTTTTATGCCACCTACTTTGTGGTGGTTTTTATGGCATCTCTAGGGGATTAATACACAATTTATCAAGCTAGTAGTAAAGCATGGAAAAATAGTTTAATGAGTTTCAGTTTCAACAAGCTATACAAAAATTATTATGTATTTGTACTTTCCATAAGGGTTCTATTTCTGGCAATAATTAGTTTAAATATGACTACTATTAATTGATAAAAAAATTAGTCATTAATAGTATACAGTATAAGACACTTTGCAAGTACCAATCTAAGACACTAGTGTTCACAAAATTAAGTAAATGCCTGTAGGTCTTAGGTAAATTAAATGAGTGAATTTGCCCAGACCTAACAATCAATAGTTTAGAAGACTTCTAGAAAAATGCAGTGCTCATGCTGTACCCAAAGGAGAATTCAAATACTTAACTCCAGCTGTTTATTGCCAGTGGAAATGTGAATTGGCAGAACCTCTGGTTTTTCTGAGAAGAAACCTGAAACCCAAATATTTATGTGATACTCTTGAAATTGTGAATGTCTCAAAAAAGGGAAAAAAAAAAAAGAACAAAGAAAAGATAAATGAAGATAAATGAAAGTCTACCTCCTTTCAGTTTTCTGGACAAATCTGTGACCTCTGCTCTATACAACAAAAGCTTGTGTAAACTGACAACTGGAATTGTTTTTTAAAGACTTCAATTAGCATGTTTCCCAACAAAGTAGTTTTAAAATTCTCCATCATTCATCTTCTTGGTCAGAGTAGTTAGGATGATCAATACTCTCTAGAAAGGAAAAGCTTAAATTTACAGGGAACTTGTTTTGTAAAGTAATTTTGAAGCAAAGATTGTCAAATAATAAAAGTCTTGTATTGCAAAATAATAATTTACTTAGTAAATTTGACTTTTATACACTACATTGTAAGATTTCAGAATTATCTTTCCGTAATAGAAATTGTTACTTCATGAAGGATTTCAACTTATCTCATGGTTAAAGCCTATGACTTTTAGAAGTGGTTATTATGTCTTAAAATGTCAACCATCCCTCTTGAAAAAAAGCTCATTTTCTCAAGTTTTTAAACCTACATTTGGAGCATGTATTTTTAGCTATGGGGACAAGGGTGAAATGGTTTGCTCTGCCTAGTGTCATACAGTCTTTAAATTTTATGAAAAGGAAATAGAAAAAACTTCTGGACAATGTCCTGCAGCATATAGAGGCTGAGGTTAACTTATTTTGATTCTTTATTGCTACCTCCTATGAGGTGACAGTGGGTTGATGACAGTTTGCATTATCCAGAGGCACAGCCCTCAGCAAAGGACTAAAGACACTGTCACAGTGGCTGGGGTGTCAGTGCTCTGAGTCCAGAGACTTTGAGAGGGTGCTACAGAAGAGAGCCCGCCGAGGCCTGTCTAAGAGGGAAGCAAAGTAATGTGACACAACGTGATAACAGCAAAGGAGAGACCAGCTGGCCACTGCCTAAAACCCTCACTGTTCAAAAATGAAGGAAAGAAAGGTGTTTGTCTCATGGAGCAAAAATGGTAAGTTGAACAGTGAGGGTAAGTTCAACAGCATTTAAATAAATACAACCAACTGAGAAAATAGTACATATAGATTTAATAAATTTACATTAACTTGAATATATTTGGCCATAAGGAACAATTGTACCTAATTCATTAGACTTTTGAGTAGGTAACTGGATTTATGGGAAATGATTTACCATAGGACTGGAGAGTGGGCTAGAAAAGTTTTCCTATGGATGGAGAAATGAGACAAAAATCCAAACAGAGCTGTATGCTAATATTTTTCTTTATAGAATAGGACATAATATTTCTTCTTGATAAAAGTTGATTAAATATTTAAAACTACAGGTATAAAAAGTAATTGAAAGGAGGAGGACAATGTAAATACCCATCTTGTTTTTATCCTTGTATTGCTCATGAATCAAATATCTGGTCAGTTAACACCTATCCTAATTTACTTGTTTGTGTACACAGAAATAAAGCAAGATGCATTCCCTTGTGTGTTCTATGTCATTGGTTTACGTATTTATCATACGTTTATCATTATTTTAGAGTGAGTTATGACTCAAGCATGTTATAGAACCATATGCTGGGCTGTATCAGCAGTGTCCTTACACACCCCACATTTACCACACCTCTTAACTGCATGAAGAGGCCACGTCATGTGGTTAAAATATACCACCTACGTTTGTGTTAGTACCCTCTATTGTGTTCACACAAAGACAAAATTGCTTAGCGATGTACCTCTCAGAACATATCCTTAATGTTAAGTTTCTCAGTTTTAGAGTGCAATAGTACTAAGAAAGTAAGAAATAATAGCTTTTCTTCCCTCAACTTTCCTTCCAGAAGAGACAGCCATCTTTTCCTGTGATATCAATGGTGCATTGTGTGTGGCACTTTATTACCTAGCTAGGCAGACGTGTGCTTCATCTTTGGGATGCTGCAGGAGATTAATGGGCTTTGGAGTGAATGTGGCAGTTAAAAATACCTTTATATTTCCGACCTGCATATTTAGCTGTTTGGAATGCAGCTGTTTTCTCTTAAGTTTCAAATATAAGACTGCTGTGGTCACCTGTCAGTGTGTGGTGGTAAAATCTTGTTTGTTACTCTCACTCCCACTTTTCATTTAGAATCAGAATAATTTTCAAATACTAAAAAAAGAAATAGCTACCTTCTTTATACCTAGCACTTTCCCCTACTACTACTTGAATTGATCAGTTTTAGACATAATATCATGTAGATGTGGACATATGTGTCCTGTACTACACACTCTACTTTTCTTTCATGTTTCTAACGGAAGTTGTCATAATTCTTATTAGAATAATAGCTCATTTGCATGTCTAGTCAGTGGACCTCCAGGACAACTGAATTGGTCATAAGGGTAGAAATATGCCCCTGTAGACTGACCAACAAGATCTCCTTATGGAGGACAGACCAGAGTTGACATTTGATGTGATTTAAAAATGAAAAAAAAAAAAAAAGCCATGGGTAAGACTTATACAAGCTTTTAAAATTTTAATCGTTAAATTCTAAGAAGTTAAATGGACATAAACATTTTATTCCAAATATGCTATTTTCTTAGGAAATTAACCTATTTTATATAAGTGTTCAGTTTATATTCTGATGGGGCATTATTTTTATAACTAGAATAAACAGCTGAATCTACGTGTGTTTGTGTTTTTTTTTTTTTATCCACACATTCCATGTTAAGAATAAGCAGGAACCATTAAAATTACAACTTAATTAAATTTAAAATTTAATAAGAGTTTGTAAAATTTTATATCCATTAATGTGTGTATTGCCTGAGATTTTGGATGAAAATAAAAGTAGCGTCCTAAGTGTAACAAAATGAATAATCTATGCCCTTTACTGAAGGATGAAGAATAATTTTCTTCTCAAATGCACACATGCAAACCCTTAGGAATGTTGTCTCTAATGAGGGTAACTCTCTTAGGAGATGAATAAATGATGAAATCACATTTTAGCCCGGGCTGAGAAATCTGCCAAACATTTTTGTTTTGCATAGATAAATTTATAATCATTCTATTTAAAAATAAAACAAAATATTCTCTATTGGCAAAGGCCAACTCACAAGGTGTTTCCATAGAAACGTAAGGAGAAAAATAAATAGGAATATCACTTTAGCCCTGCTCAGAACAATCTGGAGACCCCACAGGTTTAAACTTAGATTGAGATAACATTATCCAGATGTTACATGGGTTATTAAGAATAGCAATTTATGCATTGCATATACAATTTCTAAATAGTTGATTTATTGCTCTTACCAATTTGGTTTTGAGGTTCTTTTCATTTCTCATTGTCATTAAGATAGGGAGGAGTCTTGGATTTTTACGTAGCAGTTGCAATGATTTTGTAATTTTATTTATTCATTTATTTTTAATTAAGATTATTGGTACAATTTATATGTACATAATGATCACATTCAACATAGGGAATCTGTCTCTGCACATGACGTATCTTGACTTCTCTCTTTTTCCATTTCCTTCACTTCCCTTCCAACCCTCTTCTCCTCCTTATTTACACAGCTTTGTTTCCATTCTATCCTTCTTTTCTCATTTTTTTCTTTTTCCTTCCACTTTCCTTCCATCTTTTTTCTTTCCTTCCCCTCCTGACTCCCTAGTTCTCCTTTCATTTTGAAAATTTCTTCTTATTTCACAATATCTATTATACATTTTGGTCCTCATTTACACTTTCAGTTTCTCACACAAGAGAGACAATGCCATATTTACATATGTGGGTCTGATTTATTTCTTTTAAGAGTATAATCTCAAGGTCCATCCATTTACCTAGAAATGTCTCAAGTTTATCATTCTTTATGGCTGAGTAGTACTCCATGATATAAAGAAACATATCTTCTTCATCCATTCATCAGTTGATGGGCATTGGGGCTGTTTTCAAGATTTTACTATTACAAAGTGTGCTGCTATAAACATGCATGTGCATATAACACTGTGGTATGATGCTTTTAATTCTTTGGGGGAAGACACCAAGAAGGAAAATAGCTAGGTCAAATGGGACCTCTAGCTCTAGATTTTGAGGAATTTCAATGTTGATTTACACAGTGATTGCACCAGTTTCCACTCCCAGCAACAGTGGAGAAGGGTTCCGTTTTTCTCACAGCCCCACCACCATTTGTTATTGCTTGATTTCTTGGTAATAGCCATTCTTTCTGGAGTGAGATGGAATCTCAGTGTTGTTTCACTTTGCATCTCTTGAATGACCAGTGATGAACATTTTTCCATATATTTAATACCATTTGTACTTCTTCATCTGAAAAGTGTGTATTCATCTCTCTAATGAAGTAAAATATCTTTACATTGAAAGCTGCAGTACTTTAAAAAAAAAAAAAAAAAAAAAAAGGAGCCTGAAGAGGCTATCAGAAAATAGAAAGGTATTATTTGCTCTTGGGTAGGAAGAACCAACATAGTGAAAATGGCCACACTCCCAAAACTGTTATACAGATTTAATGCAATCCTAATCAAAATACCATTAACATACCTCACAGAACTAGAGAGAATAATCCTAAAATTCATTTGGAACCTGAAGAGACCTAGAATAGCAAAAATTCTTGGCAACAAACACAGGTAGAGACATCACAATCCCTGACTTGAAATTATACTACAGAGTTACTGTAATCAAAAGAGTATGGTATTGGCAAAAAAAAAAAAAAAAAATAAGTAAATAAACCAGAAAAACAAAACAAACCAATAAATATATCCAAGGATCAGTGGAACAGACTAGCAGATTCAGAGACAACTCCAAACACAGTCAGGTATTTTATTTTTGTCAAGGGGCCAAACATATTCACTGGAAGAAAGATAGCCTCTTTAATAAACGGTGCTGGAAAAACTGGCTTTTCACATCCCAAAACTTGAACCTAGATGCATATCTGTTACCGTGCACTAAATTAAAATAAAAATGGATCAAAGATCTAAATATTAAAGCAGAAACACTAAATCTGTTGGAAGACAGAATAGATAGAGCTTGTGAAGACATAGGTGTAGGCAAAGACTTCATGAACAAAACCCCAATCACATGAAAAAATATTACAAAGAATCAACAAATAAGATCTCATCTTATTAAAAAGCTTTTCCCCAGCAAAAGAAACCACCAACAGAGTGAAGGGACAACCCAGAGAGTGGGTTAGCCAGTGTTCCTCCAATGAAGGACTAATGTCTAGAACATATAAAGAATTGAAAAAAAATCAGATCCCCCAAATTTAAATACCCAATCCAAAAGTGAGCATCTGAGATAACAACCTTATAATTTTAGAGCCCACAGAGAAGAGATGAGCTGCTTTATTAATTATTCTGTATCTTATATTGCTCTTGTTGAGGTAGGCCATGATAAGATCTAGGAAGAAGCAATTTGTATGTCTGATGAGGGATGAATTTCAAAAATATATAGGGAACTTCCACAACTCAATAGTCAACACACACACACACACACACACACACACACATCTGATGAAACAGTGACCAAGAACTTGAACAGATATTTCTCCAAAGAAGACACACAAGGCATTAGTAAGTACATGAAAAGATGCTCAATATCATTAATTATCAGGGAAATTTACATAAAACCTATCATGCCGTGTCCTCTTACACCTGTTGGCTCTTGTATCATTCCTGAGAAAAACTATGACATTTAGCATCATGTCCCTCAGACATCTCTTTTGTGTTCTCTTGACTTTTGCCAAGTCAAAGAACATGGTAACTATTCCCAGAGGGAATAGACCGGATAAATATTATCTAAAGGACTCTGGGACCTGGGAAAAATGGTATCATCTGTAGAAAATGCCTTCACTGCCTGTATGCTAAGCCAACTGTCCTTTGGAATGCTGGTAATACAAGGGAACAAAGCACGCTAGTGAGTACACTGCTGTGTCACTTAACCTATACAACTTTCTGCAACAACTGAGTGGCTGCCACTGGACACTTTGTGTTCTCCCTGGCCATCTTCCTGTCCAGTCCGCCCCCACTGGACCTTCTAGTGATTAACCAGTCCAGCCCACTTGGCATTCTAAGTAGTTTCCGGTAAATTTCCTATTCAGCCTGCTGCCACTGGACCCTATCCTTTTTTATGGACATCTTAATAAAGCTTATCTTTCACAAATTATCTTTGGGTATTTTTTTTGGTCTTGGCAACATAATCCACTGCTCCAGTGCACCTGAGCTGTAGATAAGACAGCTATTATCAAAAAGTCTAAAAATGTAAATAGTTTTGAAAAACACCAAAGAACGAGAACATGTACACACTGTTGATAAGAAATACATATATTTGATCAGGACATGAAAGAGCTATTTACATACCGTGTTTACTGTAGTATTATTAGCAGTAGACAAGATATAGAAAAAAACCCCACATGTTCTCCAACAAATGACCAAAAATTTGTTACATTTACACAGTAGAATATTATACAGTCTCAGGAAAGAAGGAAATCCGGCTATATGCCACAAAAGGGTGAATCTGGAGGACATTAGGTGAAAGAACTAGGTATAGTAGCATGCATTATGATTCCGCTTCTAGGATGCTTCTATAATAAACTCATAGAAGCAGAGGACACAATGGTGTTTTCTGAGCCTAAGGGGAAGACAAATGGTAGTAGTTCAATAAGTACAAAATTTCAGGGATGCTAGATGAATACACTCTAGAGATTAGCTCTGCAAGACAGTGCCTGTAGTTAACAATGCAGTATTATGCACTCTAAAATTTAAAAAGATAGATCTCATTTTAATGTTTTTAACACAAAACCAGACCAAAGAGGCACAAGGAAGCTAGGACATATTGGTTATTTCTACTATTTTGTTTTCATAGTGCCACAGATATTTTCTTAGGTCCAAATTCATCAAATTGTACACATTAAGTATGTTCTTAATGACTGTATACATTAGGTAGTTCTTCGTATGTCCCTTATACCCCAATAAAAGTTTTTAAAAAGAGGAAAAATGGTAATTTATTTCATACATTTTTTATACTGTACCCCAAAGACGTGGCCATCCAAGAGCCAACAGTGGCCTAGGGATAGTGCTTTTGTGAACATTGCAACAAAGACTTGCCTAGATTCAGCACAAGAGGGAGGAGATTTATTAGTGATATCTGCCAGGAGATCAGAATGGAGAAATGGGAGTTTTTACACTACGTATTTACTGTCTCTAAAGTTCTGCATTCATTGCTCTGGTCAATGGTTCCATGGATAGCATCCACCTTATTTCTCCTAATTTGTATAATAACTAGGTCTCTGGCTGTTTATCTTTAAATATGATATTGGAAATAGCTTTGGACAACCAGAACTTCAAAAAACATTTCAGATTTGAAATGAAATTTTGGATTTTCTTTCTCTTAGTATGAAGGGCTTAAAAATTCCAATGGCTTCCTCACCAAATGAATTTTTACAGTTTCTAATCTGGAACTAGACTGGGAAGAGGGATATTTCAAATGGAATGAGGTGAATAGAAGTAATGAAAAGAGAAAATAAGAATAAACATAAAACAGGTATTGGCATTCATAGCTCTATAAGTAGTAAAATGTATGTCCACTGCTGTTGTTACATTTCTGTCCAGAGTGTACATCAAACTCATGTATTTATCAGAATATTAGGTAGATGTCCAAAGATGTCATTTTGAGAATAAGGACAACAACGAAATAAAAACCAAAAAATCCCAAGAGCTCACCAGTGTTTAAAGCTGATTAGTAGCATGAAAACTCAGAGAGACACTATATTTTCTAGTGCAATCAGTCCATGCATTTACATTTGAAGTTAGTGCTACTGCCAAATAAATCATTCACATATTAACTTCTTTAAACAGACATGTTTTAGTATCATTATGAGAGAGGATAAAAGACATTTTTAGCACACATCATTTTGCAAAGTGCTAAAATGATAGGAGAATCTGTCAAGAAGAGAAATATCTCTTGGCAACAGAAAGTAGACAGGAATCAACAGTGAATCAGCAAGAGGTGATGTTTCTCTGAAAAGTAAACACCACAGCAGAGTCCAATAATTAGAAGAACTAATTGTAGATTTGGAAAGAAGTTAAATGTCTTAAGACTTGGACAGAGAAATCAAAACCCTCTCCTATTTACACATTTAATTATTATGTTCTTTAATGGATTGTATTTGGTCATGCATTTCTATATTGATAGCAAACAAGTGAGAAGAAATATATGCTTTACTTTTCATAGTTAAACAATCAGCACAAATATATTTGTAAAACACCTCAGTGTTGGATTTACAGTTGCTCCCTATACCACTCAATTTAATACAGTCTCCATTTGTTTCTTGGCAATCTCTAAAAAATACACAATTCTCAAGTAGAGAAGATACTTTTGACAAAATTTAATGTTTTTACAATGCTAATGGAAGTCATATATTGCTATAGATTGCAAAGTCAGCTCAGCATCTGGTATAAAAAATGTTGACTCTAAGGTGAATGAGGATTTTTAAAGACCTGAGGCAAAATAAAGTCCATCACTATAATAATTGATCCTGATATATTGCCCCAAATCCCTCTATTTCTTTTTCTTAAATAACCATTCTTTTTTAATACAGAAGAACCATTCTTGTTGAAAATGTGACCTTTGTAGGGGAATAAATGTCAAAACATGGCCTTTTTAATTCTCCAACTTTCTGACAGGAAAATGTCTAATTTATTTACTGTCAGATATTTTACTTTTGTATTCTTAGAGCTTAGCCCAATCCTTGACACCTAAGTGTCTAATAAATGCTCGTTGAGTTCAAATGAATTCTTTGAAAAAGTTCAGTCATTTAGATCAAAGATCTCTCTGTCATTATCATCACATTGTCATCATCAAGTATTTATCATCCACCTTTTGTCAAAGTAGAAGAAAGTCGCGAGTGAAACCTCACATGATGAGTAAGGTAGCTCTTACAACATAGAAGTTTAAATGGAAAAATAAAATCAGAGTTAATCAGTGAAAAACGTTTATTTTCTAGCTCTATGACTACAGCAGCAGCAGCAGCATTTCTAGTTCCTGGGCTTTGATCTCTGGAGATTTATGTAATCCAGAAGCAGACATAGAAGCAAAGGTTCCAGAGAAAGGACAGGCATAGAAAAAAGAGATAGGAAAGGGGAGGCTGGTGATAGAAATCCCATTTTTTTCATGTTACTACTTCTGGTAACATGGAGCCCTGAGATTCAGCATGAAATGGACACTTAAGCATTATTCTATTTGTGGTGATGGAGTTGGGCATTTATATCCAACTTCTTCGGGTCATTCTTGAGGGCTGCTCCCAGGGAGCATCAACCC
Organism: Chinchilla lanigera; assembly: GCF_000276665.1. Classification (NCBI taxonomy): domain Eukaryota; kingdom Metazoa; phylum Chordata; class Mammalia; order Rodentia; family Chinchillidae; genus Chinchilla; species Chinchilla lanigera. Next base: position 9,456,892 of record NW_004955420.1, on the reverse strand, counting down.
CCTGAAACTTCTAGCCTGTCAGTTCGGAAGTACAATCCAGCCACCCACAAAGGTCCTTATCAGATAAAAGCAGACACTAGCATTTGCAAACTATGCCAGTGAGAACTGAAAGGGTAAGGGCAAGCAGTAAGGATGGGACAGATACTGTACCTGGTATAATAATTATTATACCCTAAAAGGAGCCAATGCTCTGGAACTCAGCTTATTTCAAGTCGGGAGGTAAGAACATTTTTGATCGTTTTAGAGAGAGATTGTTGCCAGAGAGCAGACAATATTAAGAAATATTCGGGTGCTGCTAAAGACACAAAGTTCTTGCAATTTAAGTTTCAAAATAATCATGGTGGTAATTGTGGTCAGCTGAAATAAGTTGATTCAGCAAAGTAGCAGGATACAAGTCCAACACACAAAAGTCATTAGCGTTTGTGTATACCAACAATGAATGGGATGAGAAGGAAATTATGAAAATAATTCCCTTTATAGTTGTTTCAAGAAAAATAAAATACTTGGCAATTAACCTTACCAAAGAAGTGAAAGATCTCTACAAAGAAAACTACAGTACTCTGAAAAAGGAGATTGAAGAGAACATCAGAAAGTGGAAAGATATCATTTGCTCCTGGTTAGGCAGAACCAATATTGTCCAAATGGCCATATTTCAAAACTGGTATACAGATTCAGTGCAGTTCCAATCAAAATACCAACAATATACTTTATAGAACTAGAGAAAACAATCCTAAAATTCATATGGAACCAGAAGACACCCCAAATAACAAAAGTAATTCTGGGCAATAAGAGCAAAGCAGGTGGCATAGCAATAGTAGACTTCGAACTGCACTACAAAGCAATAGTGATAAAAACATTGTACTGGAACAAAAACAGACATATGGACCAATGGAACAGAATTAGGATACAGAAACCTCCATAGACATATTCAACTATCTGATCTTTAAAAAAGAGTCAAAAGCATACGTTGGAGGAAAGATAGTGCATTCAACAAATGGTGTTGGGAAAACTGGTTATCCATGTGTAGAAGAATGGAACTGGATGCTTATCTCTCAACATATAGTAAATTAAGAGCAAAATGGATCAAAGATCTAAACGTTAAAGCAGAAACATTAAATCTAGAAGAAAAAATAGGTAAAACACTTGAAGACATAGGTGTAGGGAAGGACTCTCTAAACAGAACCTCAACTGCACAAGAAAAATCAGCAAGAATCAACAAACGAGATTATATCAGACTAAAGAGGTTCTGTACAGCAAAAAATTCAGTCAGTAGAGTAAAAATACCACCTCCAGAATGGGAAAATTTTTTTCCAGCTACTCTTCAGACAGAGGACTAATATCTAGAACATACAAAGAACTGAAAAAACATGATTAAACCACCTAAAATTAAAGACCCAGTCAAGAAATGGGCTAGAGAAGTGAACGGATACTTCACAGAAGAAGAAATACAAATGGCTAACAAATATATGAAAAATGTTCAACATCTTTGGTCATTAAATAAATTAAAACAACGCTAAGATTCCATCTTACTCTGGAAAGAGTGGCAATCATTCAGAAATCAATAACATACTAGCGTGGCTGTGGTGAAAAATGAACCCTCCTGCACTGTTGGTGAGAATGCAACCTAGTCCAACCATTATGGAAATCAGTATAGACATTTCTCAAAGAATTAAAACTAGAAATTTGGTACAACTCAGCTATCCCCTTGCCAGATATCTTCCTCAGAGAACTAAAGTCATCATACCACAGCGATACTGGCATACCAATGTTTATACCAGGACAATTCATAATAGCAAAATCCTGGAAGCAGCCTTTATACCCATCAACAGATGATTAGATAAACAAAATGTGCATCTATATGTAATGGAATGCTACTCAGCTGTACAAAATACAAATTTGAGGCATTTGTAGGAAAATGGATGCATCTGAAAAGCATAACATCAAGTGAAATACCATACTCTATCCCTCATTTGAATGAGGCAAAGTACAAAGAAAAGGATAAAGGATGGATAGAAAGGGACAAAGGAATAGAGCTCATCCAATAGGGAAAGGGTCCAAGGCAACAGGAGAGGGATAAGGAGTAGGGGAAGGGCAAATGAGAGGAACAGATATGCCAAGTACAGGAATGTAATAACCTGAATCAATGTAACATTATAATTCATAACTTGTGCTAAAACAAGTAGCATCATCAAATGTGAAAAAAGATAATTGGGGAGGAGAAGGGAAGGGAAAGGGAAGGGAAGGGGATTTTGAAAAATAAACTATATATATATATATATATATGCAATCACTCTCCAAGATGATTATAAACTGCATAAATTACAAACATGTACTAATAAAATGGGAAAAAAGAGAAAAAATAAATAAGCTAAGTTTATAAAAGGCCATGAGTTCCTATTACTATCAAGTATACAAAACACACTTGTAACAGTAATAGTAAATGTAGTACAGCATATTTAATTTTATTTGTTATAATAAATATTGGAATGTAAATATACTTGAGAGTGTTGTTACTTTTATTTAATGTACTCTGCTTAAGCAATAATTATTTCTAGCTTCCTCCATTCCCTCTGGGGCAGTGGATCCTGCTAGAGGAGAGCGAGTCTGCGTTTGGTCCTTCCTCCATTCCCTCTGGGGCAGTGGGGCCTGCTAGAAGAGAGCAAGTCTGCGCTCTGTGCTTTCTCCATTGTCTCAGGGATGGTGGGGTCTTTGAGGGGAGTGTGAAGACACACGCCTTTGTCGAGCAGACCGACAGGAGTCCCAACACCTGAGACACAGGGCAACAGTCAGGTACCAGGTGCACGGGCGCCACGCGCCTTTGGAGGGCAGAGTAATTGACGAGACCAGCAGCGATAGTGTCTGGAGGAGCAGTGAGGAGCCAGTGGTCGGACTCCAGAGAACTCCACCAGCAGAAGTCCAGTCCCAGGTCCCACATCCAGAGGCCAATATCAGCTCGGTACCCAACACATGTCTGGGATTAAATATGGGCACTCTCACAGAACCGTAAACACCAGAGGTATTTTACTGCTTTCATTCTCCCTTGTTTGTCTGATTGGCTATCTTTCTGCTGTCTGGTTGGAGGTCATCTTGTTTTCTTCTATATTCAGCAGTTATTTTTATATTTGGGGATTTTTCTTTTCCTTTTGTTTTTTCTTCTATATTCAGTAGTTATTTTTGTATTTGGGGTTTTTTCTTTTCCTTTTGTTTTTTTTCTTTTCCTTTTTCTTTTCTTGCTTTCTCTCATCACCTTTTTCTTTCTTTCTTCTCTCCTTTTCATTTTCATTATCTTTCTCTTTTCCCCTTCTTTTTTGTCAATGTTTAGGTTTCTTACCTTTGTTTCACTTGATCTTAGCCAAAAGGCTGAGAAGTGATCTTACCTTTTCTTCATTCTGTTCTATAGATCTACTTTCTCTCTTTCCTCAATTGTTTCTTGAATTAAAACTTTCTAGGGAGTAAACATTGTCTCAGCCCTTTCTGACTACTCCTTTGAATTCTGTTTTATTCTTTTCTTCCTGTGTCCTTCTAGTTTTGGGTGATCACCCGTTAACTTCCAGCCCTGACTCTACTATATTTGATCTCACTCATCACTTTAGCCCATCCCCTAGCTGTCTTAACCTCCCTGCTCCCAACAGAAGAGTAAAATCATCTGACTAAGGGGAAAAATCACTGTATACATGTGCACAATATATGTTTGATTTTGTTACATAATTTTAAAGTTTACTCCTGTGGTTAGAGGTAACAGGTTAATGGTTACTGTAGTTTATCAGAGGTTAAGCTGTACTTGAAACTATTGTTATTGCTAACTGGACTACTTTAGTCAGGATGTTATACATGTTATAAACAGTTTTTAATCCCCTGTGTGATAACTCTGTGACTGTATGAGGTCTTAATCATAACCACAGCCCAGTACTAAAGTATTGGAAGCTAAGCCAAATAGTAATTTTGCATCCTTTACAAATTGCGAAGCTAGGGTCTTGGGACAGCTATAAGAAACCACCTACATCTAGAAGACTTCCCTGAAGAACAGACACCCTTTAGGGAAACCTAAATGCTAGTGATAAAGCTATATATCATAAGAAACTGGCAAGTATCAACATATAAAACATAATATAAAAGAGAAAATAGAAAATGACAAGACACAGAAGGAAAATGTAACCCCAACCCCCAACCTACCCAGGACAAGCCAAGAACTCAAGGAGATAGATGAAATTGGAATCAAACACTGGGACTTTATGAAATGATAGCAGCAAAAGTGAAAAAAAAAAAGTGGAAAAGGCTATGGAGAAAATAATCTCTCAGATACACAAAGAAATGAGGCTTAAAATCTAAGATATTAGAGAAGACACAGATAAAAGAATAGATGAGCTTAGAAAAATGATGGAAACAAATAATGTCCAGTATATAAGAGAAATGGAATCCATGAGACAGATCCAAACAGGCATCCAAGAGATTAAAGCCTCCAATGAAAGTGTATACAACAGGTTGAATGGAGAGGATAGGATTTCAGACATTGAAGAGAGAATTACAGCTAGTGATAATGAAAAAAAGACATCTTAAAATTAGAAAGAGACCATGAAAAATCGATCCAACAGTTAGAAGATGAAGCAAAGAAGAATAACATAAGATTGATTGCAGTCAATGAGAAACTGGAGACAGCACAAATGGCATAAAAAACCTTCACATACATAATGGCAGAAAACTTCACATGTGTGGAAAAAGAATTTGACACAAATGAATGAAGCATTTAGAATTCCAAACATTCATGACCAAAATAAAACTACACCAAGACATATAATAATCGAGATTCCAGAAATTCAGAACAAAAAAGAATATTACAAGTTGTTAGGGAAAAAGAAGCAGATCACCTATAAAGGAAAGCCTATCAGAATCATGGCAGACTCTCAACACAAACCTTCAAGTCAAGAAGAGCTTGGAGTGAAGTATTTCAGGTCCTGAAAGAAAACAACTTTCAGCCCAGATTGATGTACCCTACAAAACTATCTTTCAAAATTAATGGAGAACTAAGATACTTCCATGACAAAAACAACTGAAGAGATTTATGAACACCAAACCAGTGCTACAAAGAGTACTATAAGATATTCTAGACAGAGATAAAAATGACCACAATTCCAAGAGCATCAACAGAAAAAAACCACAAGGAAGGGCAAGCAATTAAACAGAGGGAAAAAGCAGGGAACCAACAACAGGAAAATACAATGACCAAGATAAGCCAATACATATCAGTAACAACCATTAATGTAAATGGCCTCAATTCACCAATCAAAAGAAACAGACTGGCATAGTGGATCAAGAAACAAGATGTAACAATATGCTGTATATAAGAAACACATTTAATCAAAAAGAAATTTATAGACTGAAAATCAAAGGATGGAAGACAATCTTCCATGCAACAGGGATCCAGTGAAAAGCAGGAGTAGCTATTCTCTTTGCAAACAATGTCAACTTCAAACCAAGAATGATCAAGAGGGTAAAGAAGATCATTCCATACTTGTTAGGGAGAAATTTCAAGAAAAAGAGATAACATCATAAATATAAATGCACCAAGTACAGGAAAATACAATTACATAAGATGATTATTAATAGACATGAAAAATCAAATGAGCAATAACACAGTTATAATGAGAGACTTCAATACCCATTATCACAAAGAGATAAATCCACTAGACAAAAAATCAGTAAAGAAATAATAGAACTGAATCAAACCTGTGAACAAATGGACTTAGTGGATGTTTTTAGACTGTTTCACCCAAAATTAACAGAACACACATTCTTCTTAGCTGCACATGGAATGTTCTCTAAAATGGACCATATACTAGCCCACAGAACATGCTTGATTAAATGCAAAGGTATTGAAATTATCCCACGCATAATATCTGACTGTAGTGCAATGAAATTAGAAATTAACAGCAAAAGGAACTGCATAAACTCCATAAACACATGGAAATTAAACAATACCCTTCTAAACAACCAATGGGTCACAAATGAAATGAAGAAAGAAATTAAACAACATGTACAACTAAATGAGAATGCAAACACAACATACCAGAACCTATGGGATGCTGTGAAAACAGTCCTAAGAGGGAAATTTATAGCAGTGAATGCTCACATCAGGAAATCAGAATGAGCACAAATAATCTAATGTTGCACCTCAATCTTCTACGCAAAGAACAGCAAGACAAACCCAAAACCCACAGAAGGGAGGAAACTATAAAGATTAGAGCAGAAGTTAACACAATGGAAGCCAAGAAAACAATACAAAGAATAAATGAATCAAGGAGTTGATTCTTTGAAAAAATAAATAGAATTGATAAACCTTTAGCCAAACTTATCCAAAAAAGGAAAGAAAAGACTCAAATTCATGCATAAGGGTGAAATCACCACAGATACTGTAGAAATTCAGAAGATCATCAATAAATACTTTGAAAATCTTTACTCTCATAATATGGAAAGCACAGAGGAAATGGACAGATTCCTAGATACGTATGAATTACCAAAGCTGAATGAAGAAGATATAAAAATTCTCAATAAGACAATATCAGTTAATGATATTGAAAATGTAATTCAAAACTTATCAACAGAGAAAAGTGCAGGTCCTGATGGATTCACTGCTGAATTCTACAAGAAATTTAGAGAGGATCTAATGCCAATACTCTTCAAACTCTTTAATGAAAGTGAAAGGGAAAGTACACCCTAATTCTTTCCTAGAGGCAAGTATTATTCTGATACCAAAACCAGAGAAAGATACAACTAAAAAGGAGAACTACAGGCCCATCTCCTTAATGAACACAGATGCAAAAATCCTCAGTAAGATACTGACAAACAGAATTCAACAAATCACCAAGAAGATTACGCACTATGAGCAGGTGAGATTTATCCCAGGAACACAGGGATGGTTCAAAATATACAAATCAATAAATATAATAGACCATATCAACAGAGTTAGAGACAAAAATCACATGATCATCTCAATAGATGCAGAAAAAGATTTTGATAAAGTCCAGCACTCACTGATGATAAAAAAAAAACCTACAGAAAATTGGAATAGATAGTCTTTACCTCACTCTGATAAAAGCCATTTATGACAAACCAACAGTCAGCATCATACTAAATGGGCAAAAAGTGAAAGCTTTCCTCTCTATAATCAGGAACAAGACAAGGATTTCCACCATCACTACACCTTTTCGGTATAGTTCTGGAAATACTAGCTAGACCAATTAAACAAGAGAGAGACATAAAAGGAAAAAGGATAGGAAAGGAAGAAGTGGTGTTATCATTATTCACAGATGATATGGTACTCTACATAGAAGACCTCAAAAACTCCACCAAGACTCCTAGAGTTAATAACCAAGTTCAGTAGCATGCCTGGATACAAAGTCAACACTCAAAAATCAGTAGCATTCTTGTACACAAAAAACTTATTGACACAGAAAATTGGGAAACCACACCCTTGACATTAGCATCCAAAAAATTGAAATACTTAAGAATCCATCTAACAAAGGAAGTAATAGATTCATATTTGAAAATTACAGTACTCTGAAGAGGTTGAAGAAGGTATCAGAAAATAGAAAGATACTCCTTCCTCATTCATAAGAAGAAACAACATTGTGAAAATGGCCATACTCCCAAAATTGCACAGATTCAATGCAATCCCAATTAAAATACCAGTAGTATACCTCACCAATCTATAGAAAACATTCCTAAAATTCATCTGGAACCAGAAGAGACCTAGAAGAGCAAAGGCAATCTTGGGCAATAAAGACAAGTCAGGAGGCATCACAATCCCTGGCTTGAAATTATACTATAAAAGTACTGTGATAAAATCAGAATGTATTGGCAAGAAAAAAAAAAAAAATAGACCTGAGGACCAGTGTAACAGATTAGAAAATGTGGACATAGCTACAAACATACTCAGCCACCTTATCTTTCACAAAGGGGCCAAAAATGTTCACTGGAAAGAAGATGGCCTCTTAAATAAATGGTGCTGGGAAAACTGGCTCTCAACATGCTGAAGACTAAAACTAGACCCATGTCTATCATCATGCAGTAAAATAAAGTCAAAATGGATCAAAGGTTTAAATATTAAGGCAGAAACACAAAATCTACTGGAAGAGAAAAGAGGTTGAAATCGTGAAGACACAGGGCTAGGCATAGGCTTCATAAATAAAACCTAAACTGCATGGGAAACACTTCAAAGACTCAACAACTGAGATCTCATTGTATTAAAAAGCTTTTGAACTTCAAAAGAAATCACCAGTAGACTGAAAAGACAACCCACCGAATGGGTAACATTTTAGCTAACTGTCCCTCAGACAAAGGACATATCTAGAAAATATAAAGAATTGAAAAAAGTCAGACCCCCCCAAATTCAAAGACCCAGTCAAAAATGGGAATGTGAGATGTATATGTACTTCTCTGATGAAGAAAAACAAATGGAAAATAAATACATGAGAAAATGTTCAACATCATTAGTCATTCATGAAATACAAATTAAAATAACACTGAGATTCCATCTCACCTCAGTAAGAATGGCTACCACCATGAAATCAACCAACAACAAATGCTGGAGGGGCTGTGGAGAAAAACGAACCCTTTTACACTGTTGGTGGCAATGTAGACTGGTGCAACCACTTTGAAAATCAATCTAGAGATTCCTCAAAAAATTAGGATTAGAGGTCCTATTTAACCCAGCTATTCCCCTTCTAGGTATTTTCCTAGAAGAACTGAAAATATCATGCCACAGTGATATATGTGCACCCATGTTTATAGCAGCACAATTTGTCATAGCTAAATCTTGGAAATAACCCAAATGCCCATCCACTGAGGAGTGGATTAAAAAGATGTGGTATTTTCATACAAAGGAGTATTACTCAATTATAAAGAAAGATTAACTCAAGGCTTTTATAGGTAAATGGATGCAACTAGAGACCGTACTCATAAGTGAAATAAATCAATCCCACATGTGTAAATACCGTATTGTCTCCCTAGTGGAAGAATCTGAAAGCTGAAAGGTACAAAAGCTATTGTGAAAGGGAAAGAAACTGCTCAAAAGGAAAGAATAATTGGAATGAAAGAAAGGAGAAAAGAAAGAAAGAAGGAAAGAAAAAATATGCTTATATACACAAGATAGCTAAGATATTTGTACTACTAATTTCTACTGGTTTATTGAAAGGAACATTTAATGTTTAATTTTTGATCAGTCTTCCATACCTATATCTGCTAATCTTTTTTTTTCCCCCCCTGTGGTACCAGGAACTGAACTCACAACCTTGTGCTTGCCAGGCAGGCGCTTTGCCGCTGAGCTAAATCCCCAGCCCCTGTATCTGCTAATCTGAGCAACTACTTTGAAGATAACAATAAGTAGTGCAATAACTATTGTTGGTTTCCTATCATCTTATTTTGACATTCTGTATCATTTTTATAGTTTTTGTGGGTTTTTTTGTTGTGTTGTTTTTGTTCTTTTCTCTTTAAAATAAAAACAAAGGAAATAATTATTTCCATCTAAATACATGTAAATGTGAGTACAATCCTGGTAAGAGCAGCGATTATACCAAGGGCCAGTCAGTACTGGTGGTCACCAATAATGACAGGTTAGGAAGGGGGTCGAGCTGTGAATCAATATCAGTGATCACACATCATAGCTTAGGAGGAAAGGGCTTGGCAGCATGTTCTGGGTGATAAATTAGCCAAATGAGCAAAACAAAAAAGCTAACAGGTGACACCTGTTTATTCCCCATTGCCTGGGAGACAATATCTCCATGGCACTATTCATAAAAAATAACAAGTATATAAAAATGTAGTGATATAACAAGTCAGGTCCATATCTTAGAATAGACAATGTAGTCTGACCCTAGAATTCAGCATTTTAACAATAGACCTTAAAGTGCAAAGACGTCTTAACGTATAGTCAGTATTTTATTGTTAATCATAACATCCATGTTGTTATTTTGAACATAGGAAAAGGCAAGTAAATAATTGTTTTAACAATACTTGGAATTAATATTTTTCAGACAGAGGATAATCTAAAGATATGAGATACACCTAACTTAAATTGGAAATATTAGGCAAAGCTCATGACTTTCTTTTCTTCGCTTGGAAAAAAATGATACACACTTTACAAGTGCAAAATCATGGCAGAAGCATGAACATGTGACAAACCAGGTGCAATGAATGTGAATCCAAAATCATTACCTTAAATGCACTACTAAAAGAAATGAGAGCTCCTTGAGGAAATGACTAACTCTATGTCTCGGGTATGATCTACTCGAGATAAACTGTGACATCTCCTTGTCCCAGAAAGCAAAGGTATCAAAAACTTACAGGGATGGGTAAAAGAAAATAGGAACTGACAGGAGGAGACATCTTTTGGCCAAAAGACTGCAGTTGATTATAACATATGAGCATTTAAAAATGGGTTTCTCATGGTACCTAAGGAAGAGGTGGAGGAGGAAAGGGAGGACAAGAAAGAAAGAAAAAAAACATGACAAACCCATTTTAACATACTAGATATTGCGAGGACCTCGATTCATTAAATATTAGCAATTAAAAAGAAATGAATTAAGCACTTATCCTGCCTTCTTCATAAACACTATTTTAGTTTAACTATATAGGCCTAGTCTCTAAAGGAATTCAGAAGGAGTCCAGCTAATTAATACAAACAGATAAGAAATTCATTTCTCACAGTGAAATAAGTAGTGCATAATAAGGAATAATCACTGATAGGCTGATAGAGAAATTTATAATGAAGGAAATCAAACTGATCAGTCTCTGAACCCACTGACTGATCTCAGCATTTTGAAGCAGGAAGAAATTATTCAAATGGAAAGGGAAACTGGGTAGAGGGAAGAAGGAAGGGGAAAAATGAGAAAACAAGGATAAAATGAAAACAAAGCTTTGTAAATGAGGGGAAGAGGGGTTGAAGGGAATGGGGGGACAGAAAAAAAGAGGAATCAAGATATTTCATGTACAGGAACAGATTCTCTATGATGAATGTGATCATTATGTAATCTAAATGCTACCAATAAGCTTACTAACAACAAAAAACAAAACAAATTATAAAAATTAAAGTAAAATAATATTGAAAAAGTGAGGTAATCAAATGTGACATCTGATGTGGCATGTTATCAAAGAAATGGCACCTCCTATAAAACACTCGTAAGGCTCTACCCTCAAATATTGAATCTGGATCAATTCAAGATCTTAGTGCAAATTTCCAATCAACAGGAAATATTTCAAGAGAAAAAACAAATTTTATGATATCAGGAGGAAGCAATCAATTGTGTACCTTTGCAGATACTCTAGAGGACCACCGATTTGTCCTTCCAAGTCAGAGGAATTAAACACCAACAAAAAAGGCACTATTTTATAGTTGAACACTTAAAAACCAACCAATACATAGGAGGATTTGTTTTCTTGCTTGCTTAAGCAAACCAAGTGAAATAAAACAATAGTTATAGTTCAAAAATGGACTGGGAATTGATCATATCAAAGAAATATGGATTGTATTAGCTATGGTAATGGCATTTCAATTATATATTCTTTTCCTTTTCAGGATTCATACTGAAGTATTTATGGGTGAAATGGTATGATATCTTAGACTTGCTCTAAAATATCCAAAAGGAAATTGGAACAAATAGAATAACCATAGGAAGCTGATAGATGTAGAAGGTAGGTGATGTGTACAAGAAAGGTTGCTATACTTTACTACATGTTTGTCAGCTTGGAAATTCTTGCTGTGATTTTTTTTCTGATGGCACTGGAGACTGCGCCCAGAGTCCTCTGACCTGTTCTCACTGACTTATGCTCCAGTTCATTTTCTTCATTTTTTATTTTGAGATAGGGCCTTATTAAGTTGCTAAATTACCCAGCTTTGGCACAAACTTGCAATCCTTCTGCCTCAGCCTCTGAGAGTGCTGAAATTGTTGCAGTGCACTCTCCTACCCAGAAAAAAATTAAAGTGTATATATTTAGAAAAGCAAAAATGTGCGAAAGGTACAGATATTTTCAAGACTGGGGCTGAACCAATTTGAGAGAAGTTAAGTCCCTTGAATAACAAGCAACCCATCAAAACCTGTATATTTAACCATTCTGATGAGGCTATAACCTAGGAAGGTATCAAAATGAGCCCAAAGCCTGAGAAGATATTATTTAATACAGCTGTGATCTTTGGGAGGTATAAAAATACATATAGTGAAGAAATAGGTAAACTCATGATATTCATATTTTAGAATAAGTTTAAGCATCTCCGTAGTAACACATTTTTGTAACTGCATCTGTGTGTATTGCATCTGTGTGCAAGCATGTGATATATTCTAAAATACATCTTAAATTAAAATTGAAATCTTGTACAAGAACAATAAAATCTATAATCAATACATAGGAAAAATGGTTTTCAGAGATTCAGCAGACACATGATCTTAATAAATTGAACATTACCTAAAGCAGAAATAGTTTTCACTAGATGCAAAAAGGACCCGGGAGAATTTTTTAAATTATCAACATATTGTACTGCAAAAATTCCTGTCAGTATTTCAAAGAGTTAGTTACTTTTTTGTTTTTACTAAAGTAAAAACAAAAGTAAAAAGTAAAAGTAAAACTTTACTTTTACTAAAAGTAAAAACAAAAGTAAAAAGTAAAAGAAAAGTACTAAAGAGTTAGTTACTTTTTTGTTTGTTTTTACTAAATATTCTTTAGAAGGAAAATTAGGACATGCTGTATTTTATTCTATTGATGAGTTCTTTTCCACAGAGGTACTGCGTTTGTTAGAATTCTGTGTACCTTCAGATACTGAAAGGGAATCATGACTTTGCATTTTCGCAACTATTCATATAAATTGATTTGGTTGTTCAGTGTTTAAGATACCTGAGATTTTTGTGTGTCTGCTTCTTATTCACTCAGACAGGCATCTTTTTAAGGTACAAATTGTATTTGCAATATGCACCACATAATGAATAGATAATAATGAGGACAGTGTTTAAGAAAGATGTGATTAGCTATGTTGATTGGCTGTATATCTCATGGGATGTTAAAGACAATGCTCTAGCTACAGTAATCATTGGGCCCATCTTAGTATTATGATGAAAAACATAGACAGTACTCATCCAGTCATGTCTTTTCTGAAGGAACTCTGTTACATAGTTAAGACTTACATATATTACAATGTACACCTCCTTTCCATCTCATATATTTCTGGTATCCCCAAAACTAGTTACAAAGAATTCCTCTGCTTGCCCAAAAAGGTACCAATAAGTAGCAACCTGTTTAAAAAAAAAAAGACTGATTTCTTCTTCTCACAATGGTAACATCCGTCTATTCTTCTGAGGAAATGCCATCCGGCAAAGATGTCACACCTTAGATTGCTGCGATAGGTTTCTCTCAGACTCAAATAGCTATGAAAGCTTACGGCTTCTGAGTGTTGCCCTTTGAGCTTAGGCATATTAGTTCACTGAAACCCAGACAAACCCCATGCAACAGTATGAAATGGAAGCTGATCCCTGTGCTTCTGTTCTCCTTTGGCATCTTTTACCCCCAAGCGATGCCCATCCTCATGTGCTCTCCCATTTCCTCCCTCACAGTGCTGTTCTCTGTAAATTACCGATTCCTATCACATTTTCTACCAAACATGGCTGTATTTCTTACTGTCTTTCACATATAGGGTTTCAATTCTTGAACTTGATGTTTGCCCTAGATGTCTGGCACAGAATGTCAAGACCATGTCTCAGTAATATATTATATTATGCTCTATGATAGGAGAAAGAAATCAAGGGGCTACAGGTACTTCACGTATTCCCAGATAAATTGCTTTAGGCTCTGCTGTTGCAAAAAAACCAAGATTTTCCTTTTTTTGAGTTCTTGTAGTAGCTACCAAATTCTTTCCCGTTCTAAGTATCAGGCTCCCTTCATGATTCCATTTTGCTGTTAACAATTTCTGATGCTAAAGTCAATGCATGCCAAAGTAGCAACTGAAAGAAAACATCCTAGAACCCACATATATGGAGAGCATTTAAAGGGCTACATTTTAACACGGGTCACTGCATTTTAATTTTGTACTAGGCCCAGTAAATTATGTAGCTGGAGTGATCAAATGTCACCACTTATGCTGAAATAATAATGATTTATTTTACCTGCTTTTAGAATGTGTAAATAGACTTATTGACACAGTATATATTTTTTACGTCTGACTTCTTTCATTCAACAAAGTATTTGTGAAAGTCTTCCATAGTATTGTATTTATTTGTAGATTCTTTACTCTCACTATTGTGGAACACTAATTTTCAGATTTTATTTTTTGTTGTTATTAGAATCTCTTTTTATTCAGAAATTTTTTTTCTGAACTTTCAGACTTTAATGTGCTTCTGAACAATCTGGAAGGTTTGTTAAGACAGATTCCTGAGATGAAATGGTAACTCTCGATGGTAGAGTGCTTGCCACACAAACACAAGGCCCTAGATTTGAACCTCAGAACTTGCAAAAAGAAAACAGAAAGATTCCTAGGGTGTAACTCAAGCTTCTGTTTCAGTAGAACTGCAGCAAAACCCAAGAGTTTGTATTTCTAACATGTGGGATGCTGTTACTGCTGGTCTGGGGACATCTTGAGAACCACAGCTCTACAGTATGCCATGTACAGATACCACGCTTTACACATCCATTCTCTTGGTGGGCATTTGGTTCATGATAGTCTTTTCTTAGCTTTATTGATTATTTACACTTGATTTTATCAATTTATTCTAATAATACCTATAAAGACCTGCGTATAAGTCAATCTACAAGTACTAAGAACATGAAGATTGTCAGTCGTGTCCCAGGACTTGTTATAGAGATAGAAAAAGAAAGAGATAACTCCAATCCAGAGACAACATCTACGATAGGCGTATGTAGAAGGTGCTTTGGGAACACAGAGAAATGATCAGGAAACTCAGAATGATGGAAATCATGGAAACATCATGGCTGAAAGAACCACTGAGCTCAATTTAGTGTTGGAGCAATAGCTAGGGAGGACACATAATTGTAGGCAGAGGAAAAACTTTGTGAAAACTTAGATGATTGGCAGGCCATGTTTAGGGAATTGCAGCACTTTTTCATGGCAAGAACAAAAGTTGAAATTGCAAAGATAGCTAGGAAAAATAAAAAAGAAATGAATGTGTCCAGAAATAAGCAATTTAGTGCTGAAAAACCAGCATTAAGTATATAAATGAAATTCATCATCTGAATTTATAACAAACTGATAGTGGGTAAGATATGCCTGACTTTAAACCCATACACAAAAATATAAATCCTTCTCATTAAAATAGATGATCAATATGATCTCTAAATCTTTCTCTGCTATATTTTAAAGAGAGAAAAATTTATTCCCATGAATTGATTTGCATGTCACTTTCTAAATAAGATATACATTTTAAAGCAAATTATGTAGCAGCATACAAGAAAATAATAATATAATTATAATATTTACTGAATGCTAAGTCGTAACCTTAGTTAAACTCACCTTAACTCTCATGAGGCATGGATTATTTTTATCTCAACTTTACATAGAGAAAGTATGAAGTACAGAGAGCTTAAGTAACTTGGCAAAGGTCACTTAATAAATGACTGGTTCAGAGTCCAGATCTAGTTCCAAGGTCATGCTTTTAAGCATATAAGTCTCTTCCTCTAACTATTTCATATTGAGCATGACAAGCTAGAGCTGTGGTCTACATCCATGACATAGTATCTGAGCAGGATGCACTGGGCTCATTCACTGGGGGAATTCTACCTTCCTTTCACAAAATCAACAGAGCAACAAGTAAAACAAATATAAACATGAGTGTGTAATACAACATTATGGGGAGCAACTGGGCACAAAGGAGCCAGAGCTGTATTTACTGAAAGGGGCAGAAGAATACAGTAAGAATTCAGAAATAAAAAACTTGAGTTCTACAATCTATGTGGACTGTTACAGTTTAGATCTGAACTGTCACAATGTCTCAGGTGTTCAGAGGTATGGGTTTGGGAAGGTGATTGGATCACAGGGTGCTATACTTATTGGTTGATTAATTCGTGATGAATTAACAGCTGAATATGCTGTTAGAAGATAGAACCTGGTTGGAAAAGATAAGTTACTGGAGTTATGACCTGGAAGGGTGTATTCTTGTCCCCAGCTCCTCCCTTCTGTTTCCTAGTTGCCATGAGTGGAGCAACTTCCCTCCATCATAATACTCCTGCCATACTGTTTCTGCCTTGGAGCCAGCTGACCATGGACTGAATCCTCTGAAACTGTGAGGTGAATAAACCTGTCCTCCTCTAAATTGTGAGTATCAAGTGTTTTGTTATGGTTTTGCAAACAAGTGGAAAAGTGTTTCTCATCAGGGGAAAAGTTTTGAGTGAAAATATTGTGTATTCTGAGAACTGAAAGTAGTTCCATCTGCTTAAAGCATTTGCTGGATATGGAGGAGCTGTGTAAAATGAAAGATGAGTGAAGTTACCGTGTAAAATGAAAGATGAGTGAAGTTACCTAACAGGGGCTTAATATTATATGTGAAGTCATGGGACCTTTGTATAACAGAGGGTGAGGTTAATCAGGGTATGCTCAGATTTGCATTTTTAAATATCACCAAGAAGGGAGGATAAAGGATGGGTTGGAAAAATGCATGGAAATCATGTAAGAACTACCATTTTTACTTAAACTTTTAGTATTCAAAGTCAGTTTCTGGCCAGAATACATTAAGTGATTGATATGTTTTTAGTTAAGCATTTTAAAGCAAACTCTAATGTTAATTTATCTATGCCTACTATATATAATATCCACAAAAAGAATGATGAACATGTCATTTCACTGAAATTTCTCACTTGAAATCGAAATGTCACCAAAAAGAAAAATAATACAATAGACTAGAATTACAAAAAATAATTGCAAAATTGCTGACTTGAAAGAAATCCAACTGGTTATAAAAACAAACTATTTGAACTTGATTGACTGCTCTGATAATACAGAGAACTTCTAAAGGATTAGTTATAACAACATTTAGTTAAGAAACAAAAGGAATGCTGCTTCACTGATTATGGCAAATTACAGAGCCATTATTAGATACTGAGCTCCTTATGGGAGTGTTTTTACAGACTCCAGACAAATTTATACATGCTAATTACAACCATGGTACTAATAATGGTATTAATAACATTCATTAAGTCCTTAATATAAATAGTTTTTGTTTGTATTATCTCATTTAAACCGTATATATGTGAATATATATAATGGATATATATATAATAATGCATATATATATATATAGAGAGAGAGAGAGAGACAGAGTACTCATTACCTAAAATACTTGGAACCAGAAGTGTTTTGGATTTCAATGTTTTTTTGTAATATTTGCTTACACATAATGACATAATCATATCTCTGGAGATGGAACATAAACAAAAAATATCATTTATGTTTTATGTGTATCTTATACAATAGTCTAAAGTTGCATATTTCAGTGCTGGAGATTGAACCCAAGGCCTTGTGGATACTAGGAAAATGCTCTACCACTGGGATCCCCAGCACTTTAAGGTGTTTTTATCCAATATTTTAGTGCACTCATATTTTGACTGTGACCCATTACAGGAGGTCCAGTGTGGAATTTTCTTACTTGTGGTCTCATGTCAGTGAAAAGTAGCTTTGGAATTTGAGGCATTCTGGATGTCAGATTTCAGATTAATGTGCTCGACATATGCTACGCTATGAAGCAGGTGCTATTATTCATGTTTTTGAAATAAGAAAATTTATTCAAATAATTTATTCATAATGACATAGTAAGTGATGTATGAGGGGTTTAAACCCCAAGTAAATGTTATCTACAATGTACTTCCTTAACTGTTAAACTAATTCCCACAAGCTGTTGCCTAGGTTGACATATGGTAGAGAGTTAATGTTCAGTAGAAGTCTATCTTTAAAATACGCAAGATAAGTTAAACATTACATGCAGACAAAGCTTTGTGGGTGCTAGAGAACTTGCTGGGACAGTTCAGAATAAATAAGAATATTATATAATTAACAGCTTGATATCCGATGCATAAAAATGATTATAAATTTTAAAAATATTAACGGGACAGAAAAGATGTGTAGTATATGGATGTGATTTTCAGACAGTTGGAAACTAAGGCTAAAAAGAAAGAAAAATGAAATAGGAATGTACACATCCAGGGAAAGGAGAGGAGAAGAGGAATAAGAAGAGGGAGATTTGTATGTGGTGGTGATGACACACAGAATACAGAGGAAGGATCTGAAATTATAGTTCTTGCCATCACAGGAAGATTGAGCCAAGAACACAGTTCAATTTTGAGGCAAAGGAAGGAGGTCTAACTAAGAAAACACTACATACCTAAACACCTCTTCTGGTTACCTTGGTAACCAAATACCATATTATAACATTATTATAAGGAGGAATGACCTCAACAAAATAACAAATTAATAATTAGACATAGAATGACCCACAAATCACTCCCCCCAACTCCATTCTGGAGGGAACATTTTGGACTTTTGGAAGGGGCTTATGCAGCCTACAGTACAGGTCCAAATTTGGGATATTACACAGAGGTTAAAGGAGGATTGAATGCTTGGAAAGTTTTGGCTATTGAAGGCGTGCACTTTCTACTAACTTAGCTGTGCATAAATTAAGTGTAGAGACATCCATGTTACCTCACCTGCTTAGTTGATACCATAATTATATAGCAGGAAATCCTAGAGGAGGTGGTAGAAGACAGTCAAGAGTATGAAGTAGCTCATTTAAATGAGATCGATTTTGATTTCTCCACAATAATTACACATCTCAGGAAATTTTTAGCCAAGTAAGAAAGTTTAACATAAAAATTGGTTTCATGGTTAGAAACAATGTTTATTAATACAAAGAATGAAGTTGACATGTTATAATTTATCTAAATAATTATATATATAGACTTCAGGCATTTTTATGTTTTGAAATCAATTAATGTGTATTTTTTGCATTTTTAGTGTTTGTACAAGCCCTTGAGAAGTTCACAGGCACTGAGCTTAGGGCTTAGATTGTGGAAGAGAACAAATGGTCACGCTCTGTACTTCGCAGCTGGCGTTGCACTGAAATGTGGCCCTGTGGACAGGCGCATTCCTGCTCCTGTGTTAGTCCGTGGGGGAACCACAGCGATTCTTGCAGAGACGTTCGACACAGTTTAAATTTTACAGTGGTAAGTTGACATCTTGCCACAGTGCCAGCTCCTGCAGATTCTTAACTCTTCTGCATAGCCCTTTCCATCGAGGGGTTTACATTTAATGGCCAGTAATTGTGTTTTTGTCTGAATCAACTTTTTACATTTATTATGAATATAAAATGGTAGTCTTTAAAACTCTGTTTTCCCCTCTATATCTTTTTGCTGGCATTCTACTGTGGAGAAAAGCCTTTCTTTCTCATCTATATCAGATATATGCATATGATATTGATATATATATATCATATGTATATCATGGATTTTTATTTTATTCAGTGAATTATTGTTTATTTACTTTGATATGTACAGTCTCCAAGCTTCTTTTGAGTGGCTCCTAGGTCTCTTTGTGATGCCACTACATTTTTAGCATTTTCTTATTTTCCAAGCATTGTAATCCTCTTTTGTGTGGAAAGCTAGTTATGCATACAAATATAGGTGCTAGCTATGCCCTTGCTAATGGGTTTCATTGCTTTCTTTTGGCAAAAAAAAAAGGCTAGAAAACACATGCATGAAAACTTTATAAAATTCGTCCTTTGCTGTCCATGTTTCAATTTCTCCCTTCTACAGTGAGAAACCTGGTCCCTAACAACATCATCGTATTTACATATTGTTCAGTTCTATAATACACAAAATTATTTCAGAATTTCTATGCCATCTTAAAAATAAATCTACATACAAAATTTCATTAGCTATTTCAATTTTATTTTCTTAAAGAATATATAGTGAAACAACTGTGCATAGAAGTTTTGCTTGGATGAGATGGGTTTGTTTTATTTCATCCTCCTTGGGGTTCATTACCAGACTTGGGGGTCTAAATAAGTCCTACCTTCCTTTTTTTTTTTTTTTTTTTTGGTTTTTCTCCAGTACCGGGAACCGAACTCATGACCTTGCGCTTGCCAGGCAGGCGCTTTTGCCACTGAGCTAAATCCCCAGCCCCAAGTCCTACATTTCCAGCTTCAGTATTACTTCCTATTGTCTCCTTCCCAAGCTCTCCATGTCAGGTTAAGCCTGTCTGTTAGATAATTGCATAGCATCTGTTACTTCTCTGTGCAGAAATTTTCTTTTTAATCATTGCAGTTTCAAAAAGGATCATGTCTCTCTTATCAACTTTTATTGCTCTCTGAACCTATAATACACATTTTACAAACATTTAATTACTAAATGAATTGTTAATATTTGCTACAGGAAGTTAAAGAGAGGTTATGAGGTCACTTATTACCTGTCTTTTTGCTCTAGTCAGCCTGTTTTTACTTTCACAGGCAGCATCTTAGTTACTTTTCTCTCGTTGCTGAGACAAAATACCCGACACCCAAAGTTAAAGGAGGGAAGTTTATTTAGCTCACAATTTGTAGAGGTTTCATTCAGTTCATAATAGGCTGGTTCCAAGGCAGGGTGGCGTCGCAGAGAAAAAGTAGTGCACAGCAAGCAGAAGATACTGAAGCAACTAGGGACCCTAACAGCAACTTTCTGCCCCTTTTATCTTACCTAAGCTACTTAGGGAAGGTAGCACTTGTACCCGTAGTCCTAATGTCCTTGATCCTAGCATTGCACCATCAATCGGTTCTAGTGCCACACACTCTAGATCCAGCCGCCTCTGAAAAAACCCACCGATGATCACAAGAGGCTTTGAGGGGACATCTAGACACAAATCATAACAAGCAGAATATAGGATTTTAAATTAGTTGACAAATATTTTGTTTAAAAACACTTGTTAAGTATCTACTACATATTTTCTAGGCACTGAAACATAGATATCATTCAGGAAATTAGATCTAGTACAACACTATATTGTCTAGTAACATCAAGAATCTATTGAGATTGCTTGATACCCCAGGAAGATTTTTACCTCAAAAGGTAAATTTTCTTCTTTGACATTTTGATCAGTGAGCTTCCATGTTCTCTTTAAAAGATATGCATGCCAAATTTGTTTTCCCTTTAGCAGTTAAATATAAAAATAAAATTTCTCACTCGAGGAGCCTATTTATCACGTTCTTTGTCTGAGTGTGAAAATCCATTACTGAGAGTATTATGGTGTAAATAATTGTAAATAATTTTTAATACTTGCCTAGATGTATGTGTCACTTTATTTGGACTCTCCAAAATGAAAACCATGTGACTGATAAGTTTTTCATACATTTTAGAGAACAGTAAAGAGGGCAAAGCAGTAGTTGATCAATGATGAGAACCTCTTCCTAAGGGATTTAAATTAAGTGGAAAATACTAGCATAAATTGGTTTCTGTAACATATTTTCCCCCCTGCATTGCTGTTAGCTTCTGAGAGCCTGCCACCATCTTTTTTATACCCCCAAACAAATCGTTGTTTTTTCTAATGAACTCTCTTCATTCAGGAGATAAAAGTTCCTTTACTTCACCTTAATTCCTGGAGAAGATGGATTAGTACTAAAATAAAAAAGAATGCAGAGAGAAGCACTCTGCTATCAGCTGCAGGTGTTGGTCTTCAATCAGAAAGGCTTGTATCTGCCCTGCAGCTCTACTAACAGGAAAGCTTTGGGTAATGCCAATGTTTTTCAGACTCAATTTCCTCACCTATAAAATGATAGTCTATCTTTAGGATTTTTTTTAAGGATTTGAAATTATATACAGTAATGTTCCTCACACTATGCCAGATCCACATTTTGTATAATTATTTATAGGCATTGTGTGGGTTCTTTATCTTTTATCCACAGGCACTTATTGAGACTCAGTTATGTCTTGCAGACCAGATGGAATATAAATCAATGCTTAGATACGATTCCTATTACATATTAGGATATGGAAAGGGCAGGTTGTAAATGGATAAACTTGGAAGAAACACAGTGTGGGTAAAACATAAGACACAAAGAAGAGACAGAAACCACAAACTCCAAGAGTGGGCATTATTCTCGGAGCCTTGCGTGGAAATCAAACCAGTTATTATCCTTTCATATACAATGAATTGAAAATCACCACTCAACCTTAGAAAAAGACTCCAATCTCTATTTAAGAGTGTCATGAGAAGTACAAGACCTTGGTCCTATAAAATCTGAGATCTTCAAGCAAGATAATCTTTAGCAAGATGAGCTAGTTAGAAGAACCAGAAAGAACAGGGGCCAATTCCCAAGAATTAATTGGAATGTTTTCCTCAAGTCTAGATCAAGACTAGAGCTAGAGAAGCAATAAACATTGCTCATTGGTGAGATAATACAAAAAACTCCTTTGTCAAATCAGACACATCTACATCAGAGATTTTGTCTAAGAACAAGCTTTAGTAATGAGTTCAGGCATATAAATAATTATGAGATAGGTAAAGCGGTGAGAAATGTAGAATATTCAGTGATCTTTGCCAGGTCGGTTTTTGCTACATCAGGATGTGCCTGGATCTAGATTAACACATGAGGCTTAATGAAATGTGCAGTTAAGTTGCTAAGAAAGAAAATGCTGCTTTGGCCATGAGTCACCTCTATTTTATACCCAGGTAGCTACATAGTTTAAACAAATGACATTTTACAGGAAGCCATGATTATAAATCCGAGTCCAGTTATGTTTACCATAAAAAATCCCATAACAGGTGTTTGCTGCTGTAGGTGAGAACTCTCCTGCTAACAAATACTGCAAGGTTTTTGTTTTGCTTTATTGCTTTTTCCTAGGAGGTATTATTTTGAGTATGCTTATAAGGTTAGTTCATCAGTCATCTTTCTTTCTTTCCTAGAGTTGTTCTCTTTCAGTAGGAAGGAAGGAATTGGAAACCGATTTAACTGCTTATTTCCCAAATGGCAAGACCCAGTAGGTTGGAATTAAGTCCAACTACTCCTTCTTCAAATCTGAATTAAAACTCAGTCTAAGGGTAGAGCTGGAGAAATATCAAGGAAATTTTATGGCTATGTCATGTTCTCATATGATTAAAGCTTGAGAGGGAAAATACACCTGTAATGATAAAAAGAGCCTTGAGTATCTGGGAAAAAAGTTCACATGAGTGAGAGTAAACTAAGCAGGCTTTGTGACCTTCCTATTTTACTTGAACCTTTTTTCTCAACTTGAGATATAAGGGGTGTGACTTCTTCAGTTCACTAATAAATGATGTTCTTCCCATAAGTTAAGACTTATTCATCCAAAATCCAAACTAGAAGTATTTAACAGTGAAAGAGGATATTAATAAGCAGATTGTTTCTGTCTGTTGAACAGGTTTAACTTAATTTATCACTGATATATGTCCCATTATCAAGTCTAGAGAACTTTTCTAGAAACAACTCATGCCAATTGGAAATAATTTTGAACAGTAGTCATGGTTTCTCAATCACAGTTTCCCATGCATTATTTCACACCCAACTGATAATGACCTTTTATTTTAGGAACTAAAGTTCACTTCCTTTAGCCTTTGGAATGAAAGAGTAAACAAAAACTGCAGTGCTGCAATTTACCTGCATGAAGATATACACAGAGAAAGGAACATTAAGATAGAAAATGTTAACTGTATCATTACCTAATAATTATTGTGACTAGCCTGGCAAAACTTGAATCTTCCACCATGGTGGACTTTCTTACCTGGCATCATTAAATCAGGCAGAACATTAAACAAGAACTATGGGATATTTAAGTTAGGACATCAAAGCAAGGAAGTATGCATGAAAGGACCCTACAGCTTCTCTGAGTCTTTTGGCAAATAATGTTAGCAATGAATCGTCTATTACCTTGTAACAGTTTATCTAGTGCTGTCTTCAAGTATTATTTAGGTCTATTTTATTGTGTCCTACGTTTTCTCCCTTCAATGTATTTTCCAGCTGAATTGTAAGTTTCTGGAGTACATAAACAGTATAGGTGTTCAATACATGTGTCTTCATTTAATTTGCCCTTGATGTTAATCTACGAGACCTTGGGAAAAATACTTGAAAAACTAGGCTCTTTCATATCCCAGCTTTCTTAAAGTTCCTGTAAGAGTTTATGAAGACAGGGGCATCTTCAATTTATAAAAAATAATTTAAATTTTGTATTGGGTATTCTTCATTTTAGAAGAATATACACTGGTTCAAAAATAACACTCGGCTTCCAGAGAAAGATAAAGTAAGAACATTATATACATCCAAAGAGAATTAAACTGCAATCAAAGAAAAGTTTTTAAGTACAGTCTGAAATAGATTTGAAGAGGAAGGTTTAAAAACTTGCTAATCTTTTAATAGGCTTTACGTTTTTATTCCTAATCTGTTGTAAGTAGTTACAAAAAAAAGTTAGGTTCTTAAATATTATTATAAATTCCACCTATATTGGTCATTTCCAATGTGGAAAGTATTTAATACTTTAGATTTTCCAAAGTGGATCTCAACAAGGATAATTCTCAGAAGTTTGTGTAGAGACCTCTACTACCTTCCTGCAGATATCTGTATTGCTGTCAGAGACTACGACTTTTTCTCTCCCTCCTTCCAGCTCAAGCCCAAGTGTTTCTCATCACCAGAACCTGACTCAGGTCATTAGGGATTTGGGAAAACACACTTTTGACTTCTTATCTGTGGTGCAGATGGAGGGTAAAAAGGGGTGGCTACAGGCCTACAAGTCATCTTCCGCACTATCTGTTCAGCAATGAAATCTTATTTAAGGCGGGTGCAACACACAGTTTGTATGTTAGTATTTACACATTTGCTTCTAAGATAGATGAATGCCCTCTTCAGGTAAGAAACAGACAGTTCTAGATATAGATTCCTGTAAACTGAAAAATGAATCTAGAGTCACAGTTAGAAGAAGCACTCTGGAGAAAACTTGTTATTTATTATCATCAAAGCAGCGCTGATGCTATGGAACACCCCAGGGGAGCATCCTCTGCTTTTAGCCTCAAGCTATAAGAATTTTATAAACTATGGTAACCTATGTTTTATCATTCTTGAGCATCACAAACATGAATACAGGACAGTAAAAGAGAGGCCACCCTTGTCATCTTTCCTTTGTTAGGAGAAATGTGTAAGAAACAGGGCTATAAATATTTATTTACTTTAATTAACAATGCCATTACTAAGTGAAGGATGCTTGGAAAACAAATTTATCGTTCATTGTGAGCTTGAAACAATAATCTTCCTATCATCACAAATATAAATTATTAACTGCTAAATTTTAGAATTCTTATGCTAGCAAAGTGTTTATGTGTATAACTTTAAAATAATGCCATATATTAGATATTAATACACTCATTTTATAGATAACAATTGAGGTTAACATCACAGGCTGTAAATGATATAGTCAGGAACCAAAACCACAGGGCTCCTGTTTTTAATCACCCACATGAGAACTGATAATTCAGAGGAATCTTAGAAAAAAGCTAGTCTATATGATGCCATTTTTTGTTTCAGTATACTAAGGGCTACAGAGCTCAAGTATTTTGCCTTTGATTATACTGCAACTTGTAGAGTTCAACACACGAACTGCTCCAACAATCTCAACTGCCAGACTGGCTGGGAAATGATGGTCTCCCTGTAGATGGGGTAAATGTATAGCACTAGCCCTGCCATAGCAGGAGTCCTGACAGTTAGTCCCACGCCCTTCTCATGACACCAGTCAGCTTCTTGCCTCAGATACTCTGAGCTTCGAATGGGTCTGATATTCTTCAGCACATATTCATGAAGCTAGTCATTTTGGGTTTTTTTCCTCTTACTTTAAAAATATTAACTTTGGCTGCTTATAGTGGATGTGAGTTTCTTTTTTTTGTGTGTGTGTGTTTTCTAAATTTTTGATTTGAGACAAAGAAAAGCATATATGCCACATTCATCATAGTAAGCCCTATTAAAAACAGATGGGGGACCCATCAGGCCTCACAGAACGAGCTCCGGTTTCAAATTTATTTCTTCTAGCTTTACAATGCAAATGAGCCCTGTACACATTTTATATCCCCACTTTCTCTTGAAAATGTCACTCTACAGCCCTAGCTGCTTTATTTTAGATGAATTAGCTAGGGAAATATGTCATTGTAATAAAGATGAAAACTTGGCCAAGAATTTATAGTCTTCATGCTATTCTCCAGAGAAGAGCCATAACAATGTATCTAATATATGAAGTATAATGAGTAGAAGATATAGAATAAGGCAAATATTCAAATACTCATTGAATAAGAACTAAATGAAAAGAAGATGTGGACTTCGTTCTGCAATGATATGCAAAGGTCATAAAATATGGTTGAATAACTAAATATCGCCAAAATAGATGTGCAGTAAAAGGTTGGCTCAGCAGCAAGAGGTGCTCAACAGTGCATATTTCAAAGAAAGGACTGGTCCTTGACTAGCTCCTGGGAGATAAGCTCCCAGGTCTTGGAAAATCCTGCCTGGTTAGAGTATCTTTGTATATATGAGATCCTGGACCACAACCGACAGTTAATGTTAATAGTGTGATTTATATTGAAGTCTGTTTTTGTTATCCTGGATTCCTGAGTCATGGTATATCAGTTTGATTTTGGGGCAGGGGTTCTGGAGACAGAATAGTTAAGGTCAGTAACATAGGTGCCCCACCCCTACATGACTGACCCCCAATAAAAACCCTGGACTTCAATACTATAGGAAACGTCTTCATTTGGAATTGTGTATTGCACTACATGCAGTCACACATCGTTGTCAGAATTAAGTGCTGTCTGTACAGCTACAGTGGTAGGAAATAAAAGCTTGCAGTTGGTTTCTCCTGAGCTTTGCCCTATGGGCCTTTGGCTTTTGTATCTTTTCACTGCAGTAAATTTCAGCAATGATTTCTCACAGCTTTGTCAGTTTTGTGAGTCTTTCTAGTAAACTCCTGAGTCTGAGGATGGTGTTGGAGTTCCCTTAAAATTCGAGGTAAGCAAAAGTTGAAAACATTTTCCAATGAAATTATGAGGCACTGACTGTCAAAGTGTTTTATTATTTACAAACTTTCCTATAATTTACTCTACTTGATACAGGAATTCAGGAGGGCCAAGAGTCACTTTAAAATATAGAGGTCAGACAAGGTTTCACGGAAGACGAGTCTGGAAATTGAACTGAATCTCCAAGGATTATGGAGAGGAGAGAAGGCAGAATGGGGTGAGAAAAATTCAGTTCAGATCATAGGGTCGTGAGGAGATGACCCTGAAGTGTTAATCTGAGGAGGGTAAATAAAAAGTTAACCCTGGAAATGTCAGCTGTGGCCAACTTGTACGGTGTTTTGGTGCTAGCTACTGCTGTTTACCATGAAACTAACAGATAAGCTAATCAAATTTCTGTGTGGAAAGGATTCTCTATGGGGGACCTCTATAAGGTGCTACATTCTAATCAAAGAGTGAGTCTTTCTGCCAGGCAGAGTTACTGTAATAAGAACCTAGTAGGGTTCCACACTTGTTCTCTTCTTTTGATGTCCATATCAAATTTGCACAATTTATAACAGCAAAACTGAGTTGTTTTCAGCTAGAAATTGTATGCTCCCCCTGTCATCAGAAAATCCAGCTGTGTTCTTTTTTTTTTTTTTTTTTTTTGGTTTTTCTCTGGTACCGGGAACCGAACTCACGACCTTGCGCTTGCCAGGCAGGCGCTTTGCCATTGAGATAAATCCCCAGCCCCCCAGCTGTGTTCTTTTTGGATTATTGCAACATCGCAGTAATAAAGATTTTTACAATCAGAATTTAGCTCACAATTTTGGTAATGATTCATGACGCAGAATCATTTTCAGCTCAGCTTCCCTGAGGCTTCACTGGCCCTAAAGCCTCCAAAATTGCTGCGGTTAGGAAGGCACAGGTATTGCTTTTGTTGTTATCCACGGAGCCCCCGAGTGCACACTGTTTTCTCTGAAACTCAGGTGCAAATGTGGGGGTTAAAGTAGGTGGGGTTTATAAAAAAATGCCAGGCTTACCCAAAGTTTGAGTAACACAAGAGCACAGAGATTCTGCATAGCTGTTCAAAGATTATAACTATGGGCAGACCACCCCACATCTTCATTTAAACTACAGAATAGATATCGGTCAGCCCACTTCCTTTTTCCTCAGCAGTGTAAAAACACTTTTGTGAGAATGGCATGTGTTGGTTTTGTTTTATGGGCGTTGCTTTCATGGGCCAGAAAATAGAGACAATCTATATTTGATGGTCCTTAGTTTGGTTCAATGCAAAATTCAGACTTATTAATCATATTATTGTGCAGACTAATTTTCTTATAACTACGTGCTCTCTTTCACACTTGAAAATATCATCTGCACTTATATCACATCCATATTTGCTTCACTTACTTCCTCATATCTGGGAGACATGAGCTTGCAGTGGGGATGATATTAAGCCTCTTATTTATTCTCCTTTCTCTAAAAATTATATGCTTTTCATATATTTCCTATCTCAGTGTCACCAATATCTACCTAGACTTCTGTCATACTTCACTATTTTATCCAGTTCTTTTCTATTCCTAGTGTTGTTCTTTTGTTGAGGCCACTGTTATTTCTCACATGAACTGTAGAAGTGGCCTCTTGGTTTATTCTTTGGCTTCTGTCTTCTACTCCCTAGTTTTAAAAAATATGTCATGAAATGTACAAAAATTTTGGAATACAGAGAAAGAGACACATGATGGTCAAGTGAGATCTTTTCTGATGCTTTTCCCCTACTCCCTGTCCTGCCCAATTCTGGAGCAGGCTTGTGTCAAAGAGAGAAAATATACATATATGTAGCTTCAGGGTATTGGTGGTATCAAAAGTCATAAGGTTAGATGAGATCACAAGGGGGTAAGTACTCATAGCAAAAGGAGTGAGTGGTTCAGAGCCATACAATGTTTAGAGGATGGGGGAATGAGGAGAAAACAATAGAGGATGCCAAGAAGAAGCTTACAGAGAGGTAGAAGGAAAGCAGGCTAGCATGGTGTCTTGGAAACCAAATGAAGGGCATGTTTCAAGGGGCTTCTCTGAAATGGCAGACAGAGCCAGTAAGATAAGGCCTGAGAACTAACCATTATATTTAGCAGCATAAGCTGGTGACTTTTCAATTGAAGTTAAAGCAGTGGAGGTAAAAAGTAGATTTGAACGGGTTCTAGAGTGAAACTGCAGGACAGTCACTGAGGTTAAAGAATATAGGTATAGGTAAGGAGAAGAGCTTTTGCTCTAGAAGGGAGCAGAGATGAGTGACTGCCAGAGGCAGAAGGGCATGCTAAGGGGGGTTTTAAGATGGAAGGTGTTTACATGCCATTGAACAAGAGAAAATTGATGACACAGGAAAGAGAGAGAGAGTGACCACAGTAATGTTCTTGAGTAAGCAGGAGGGGATTGGATCTTGTGCACAAGTGGAATGGTTGGATTTATCCGAGAGTGTGGAGAGTCCTTCCAAATTCACCGGGAAGAAGGCAGAGTATATGACTCAGAGTTTGATAAATGGGTAAATGTTGTGTAGGAGTTTGGGGATGTTCTGTTCTGATTGCTGCAATTTTCTCATGGAAACAGAAAGCAAGGCCATCATCTGAGAGAGAACGTGAGGCATTGAAAGCGTTGGAAGTTCCCTTCTCACGAGATCCTTACTTTTCAACCTAAATATCTCCCCATTTTCACATTTATGATGAACATACCAAGCATTTTGCTTACTTGTCACTTTTGTTATCTGTCTTTCTGCCATACTATGACCTTATAAGAAGGTTGTAGGTCTAGTATATTTAGTACTGTAAATTAGAACCTACAACACTACAGGATAAAGAGATGTTCAGTAAATATTTGCTAAATTAAATAATGGAGGCATTTTGTGACCATTAGAATGGAGTGTATTTGGCCTTTTAATACAAAACTAAAAGAAGTATCCACATGTCAGAATGTCTTTAGAAGCTGTGGGGCTTGGGGGATATACATTGTAGAGAAAGAAAAAAAAAACAGGCTGTGGATAGAATTTGATGAAAAGAAGAACGAGTTGGTTTCCATTAGCACCTTCCTGAGTTCAGGTGATTCAACAAGTTGATTCTGATCCATGTTTTAAACCTTTCGGGCATGTGAAGATGCTCTGAAGTTTCAGACTGTGTACCAGAGAATCATAGCTATTGAATTTCCTTTATTTTTAACCACCTGTAGCAGAAACTTTAGGTTCAGTAGATGAGAGTATGACAAATGAGACTAGTGGCTAAAGGGAAATGAGTGTTAATAAAATATTTCAATTCATGGTTATGCGGCATCTTTTTAAGACTCCATATGGTTCTCTGCCAGCATCTAGCCCATGACACAGGAACAAACTTACACACAAATGTGTTTTGAACACAGTTAGGCCAATAATAGTTTCCAGCTCTATAAAAGTAACGTTTGTTTCTTTTTAAATGCATAAAGTGAAAAGACATTCTGTCCACAGGGAACAGATAAAACAGAGTCAGAAGCAGAAATTCTTTCCATGATAGAGTGTGACTACTAACTTTTTCAGCCCTTTCATTTGTCCTTTAAATAACAACTATCACTACTACTATTTTTTTGGGGGGGGCACTGTGCTATCGTGGATCAAAAGAAAAAGAGGTGGACATGAGAATCAAACACACTGACAGTTAAATCCCAGTTCAGGCATTTTCTTTGTTCTTATTTGTTTATTTTTATTTAAGGATAGTTCCATGCAGGAAATTGCAGATACAGTTGAAGAAAGGGCTGAAAAGATGGTGGTAAAGGAAGCAGAGTTGGACAATTTACAGATCAGTATAAACCAGATGCAATGACAACTGCTAGACATACAGAAAAGGAAGGGTATGGATTTTCAGAGTGTAAAAGTTCAAGTCATCTAATAAGATAGAACTACTGCTAGGTCTATTAGAGGTGAAGTGAGGAAGGAGCTGGAGTTTCTTCTGAAAAGTTTACCCCAGGCAAACCAAGAGAGAAAGGACTGGTCTGCCTTGACATCTCTTGTCTTCAAGTCTCTGTTAGATTACAACTTCTTGAAAGCCATGTCAAAGAACCTGGGAATTATAGTTTCTGCAATATGCGGTAGGGCAGAGAGAGGGTAGAGGACACTTCTGAGTGCAAAGAAAGACCAGAATCCTTAATATTTTAAAAAAAGTTTTGATTTTTAGTTTATTTGTTATTAGTGCAAGTTAGTAGTGCAGAATAGTGAGGTTCACTTGGGGAGTTTGCTATACGTACTTAACACTATCACTTTAAAATCCCTTACTCCCCTCCCTCTTTCCTCTTCACTCCCCAGACCTTTCACCCCACCTGTTTCCTGCTCTGAGCTCTTGAACTGTTGCTGTAACACTGGGTCTCAGTTTCTAAATCTGCAACATTGAAAAGAAAGGTCTGTTTCATAGGGGTTTTATAATTCCAAATGCAGTAGTGTATGTACA
This sequence comes from Chinchilla lanigera, assembly GCF_000276665.1. Taxonomy (NCBI): domain Eukaryota; kingdom Metazoa; phylum Chordata; class Mammalia; order Rodentia; family Chinchillidae; genus Chinchilla; species Chinchilla lanigera. The sequence continues at coordinate 9,425,452 of NW_004955420.1, read as the reverse complement.
GTGCCTGGTTCAGAACGGAAGCTCAAAATGTGCCTGCCTGTTCTTTCACCATTAGGTATATTCCTCATTCCCAAAGAATTGTTTCCCTAGAAAGAGGAAATTACTAAGGATTCTGAAGAGAACTGGTAATCTTCATCAAAAGCAACACAGAATACACAACTGACTCAATAGGATAGTTACTCCAAGTTCAGTATTATCTAGAAGTGTTTCTTTGAAACCTCCATCACTTCCAGGGGGCCCTGACAAGACAGTGTTTGTAGTAATGACCACAAAAATCAAGGAACAAGTGTTTCTAGAAGAGACAAAGTCAATAGCTCTTAAACCTTGCTGCTGTAATACAGTGTTGTAATTTTTCATAGATCTAGAGAAGGTTTCCAATGGCCGCATTGTAGTTTTAAGGGATGTGTCTCTTGAAAGTAAAACCTGCCCTCAAAGTTAATAAAAGTGCTCACAAAAATGTACATGAGGAACCTCATTTAATCTGACCTAATTTAAAATTTAGGATGCCTTTTATTTGTGTTAGTCAAATGTTCCATCTCTGGGACAAAATACCCAACATCCACAATTTAAAGGAGGAAAAGTTTATTTAGGCTCACAGCAGCAGTGGGTTCAGTCCATGGTTAGCTGGCTCTAAGGCAGAAACAGCATAGTGCAAAGCATGGCAGAGGAAAGCTGTTCAACCCATAGCAGTCAGGAAGGAGAGAGACAAGGGAGAAACAGGAAACAAGAATGCATTCTCCCAGGTTATGACCCCAGTGACCCAACCCTCCATCCAGGTTCCACCTTTTAATAACACCTGGACTCATCAATTAATTAATCACTGCTTAGTATAGTGCCCCATGATCCAATCAACTTTCAAAAGTTCCACCTCTAAATACAGCAAACATTTGGGAGATATTTTAGATCCAAACTGTAACAGTTTTGGAAATTTAAATTTATCCTGGAGGACCTAATCAATTCAGTTCAGCAAGCTCATACTGAGCTCATACAGCTGTTTCTGATCCAGAGGTAGGCCAGGGATGAATACCTCTAATACCATCTCTGCTTTCAAGGTGTTTGCTCCTTGTTTGTGTAAATTATGATTTAGAGAGCAAATTTAAGCTATTTAATAAAAAGTTTCAATAAGCAAATGATATGACTCATTAGTATTTATTAAAGCAGGCTCTCAGAACATTTGTGTTATTAAAGAGATTTTGAGTAACATAAAAGAAGATGAGAATTTTTAAATAGATAATCCTGGGGTCAAAATCTAGCTTTGTCGTTCACTGTTGTGACTTTGACAGCAATTTGGGGCTAATGTCATCTACTCTGTAGTATTTTCATGGCAGTTAGTGAAGGGAATATGTGACAGGGTTTGATCCACAATCTGTTTCTACATTCTCAGAACCATTTTCTTCCTATTGTCTTTTTTTTTCTTTTTGTTTTTTTGAGCCAAGGTCTTTCTAGGTAGTCTAAACTGGCCTTCAACTCACTGTGGGACCCAGGCTGGTCTTGAACTCACAGCAATCCTCCTGCTTCAGCCTACTGAGTGCTGGGATTACAGATGTGTGCCACCACACCTGGCTCTTAGAAATATCTGATGATTTTCTTTCATCCTTTCTCTTCGAAATTCTCTTTTTAGTAATAGATTTTAGTTAAGAAGTTACTAGAAGATAGTAAAAAATCATTTAAAAATATTTCCTAGACTTCAGTGTTGTTTACAATCACCTATGGTTTAACTCAGTTTACTGGAATTTAAAAAGTTCTGTTTTGTGTTTTGAAGATATATATGAAATAAAAAAGCATATATGAGGGTGACAGGAGATTAATTTTTCTCATGATAACAATATTATTACAGGACTTTAGAACCAGAAAAAAGTATAAGGAAAAATTTTTTCATGACTTCGTTTCCTAGTGGGGCCACAGAAATCTTTTCTGTATCTATTTCCTCTAATCTGTTAAAAGCTTATGCAAATGAATTTATGCTATATTTGATATGTATCCATCCTTCCATCCACTTTTTTGAGTAATTTTACATTTTAAGGATTTTACTATGCCATTAGGTACTTTGCAAAGCACAATGCTCTCTTGTAGAGAAGTATCATAATTACATAATATTTCCTTTCTCTTGGGATCTTCATTAAAGTTCCGTTCGCTTTATTACAAACAGCATTGTGAGTATATCTCGGTGCACTAATCCATACTCATATTGTTGGATTCTTTCCCAAGACTAGGCACCTAACCATATATTTATAGATCAAAGTTCATACATCTTTTAAAAAGCACTTCATAAGAAGTACAAAACTGAATGCATTAGCTTAGGTATTATAATCTTTTAAATAATTAATTTTAAGGAATAAAATAATGTACATTGTATCTGTTTTTTACTTCAACAATGAGGAGATTGAAAATTTTTAATATGCTTGGTGTCTATTTGAATTTTTTCTTTGACAAAATGCTGTGAAGGAGAAAAATTGTTCTGCTTTTTCAATAAATATTTCTTGAGCATTTCCATGATCCATATATTTGAACAATAAGAACTATGTGTGTAGAGATGTATAAATTGTAAGCCCCATATAAAGGGAAGAGGGACAATATAGTGACATATGATAAGAATGGAAATATGGAAATAGTTTGCAGTTATAATAGAACATGTTATTAATCTTTGAGGTTGAGGAAGTTTTTAAAGGATGATTAGTAATTTTCCAGGGAGAAAATTAAGTGAAAGTCTCCTCTATGTAGAAAACTAATAGCATGCACAAGTGAAATAAGGAGCAACCGCTGAACTATAAAATGGGATAGGATAGGACAGGATGGAAAGGACGAGATGAAGATGGTGAGGTTTGCAAGAGCCAGATGGTGGTGAGTCTTGTACTCCACGCTGAGAGGTAGGACTTAAGCCTGAAGGTGATGTGCCGCATTGAAGTCATCCTTTTCATCTAATAATTTCTAATTTCACAGCTAAATAAGTTGATGACAATTTAAACTTTAAATATCATTTAAACTTTAAATGTCTCATCTCTAAGTCAGAACAGTCTGTTTATATTTTTGCTATGTTAAACATGCTATGGAAAAACCAACACTGATTATGTGATGTTACCTTGGAGACATGGAAATTATTTTAGGAAGCAGACTGATTGCTTTGTCTATAGCTCAATCCCACCAGGACCCAATTATTTCCCTGATATCACACCCATCCTTTATCTACTGAGTTCTGGGACACTGTGACACTTTGTATGTCAGCAAAATCATATCTTAATGCTGTCAGATAATTTTCATCTTATACAGATTCAACATCTGTGTGTTTGCCAAACCATTAAATTTATTCAATTTAGGTATATAATGAAGCATATGGCCCTTCTTATATGTTAAGGTTTAAAAATATAGACGTTAATTTCATAGTTAATCATCACTTTCCCCTCTGAAGGTTAAGAAGTCCCATATGGCCTCAGGCCAAATGACGTAGGGATCTTCTGTCCTGCTCTATTTCTGTCAGCACAAAAACAGAGTCCTACTTGGCAGGTGAATTTTGGATGATGAAAATTAAGGGAATTATTTAAATAACAACTGGGGTTAAGTTATTTCCATGCACTTCTTAAAACTAAATTTTTTTTACTGATGTACAGCATATACATGAAAGTATAAATAAGTAACTAGGTGAGTTATCACAAAATAAGCACTGTATAACCATCACTCAGTTCAAAAACAAAATATTACCAGATCTGTCTCCAGTCCCCATCACTACCTTTTTTCTTCTACTCACAGGTAATCACTGTTCTAATCTCTATCATCATAGGTAGTGTTTTCCCATTTGGGGGGTTGTTTTGGTATGTTATTTTATATAAGATATAAAATAATCTTTACCTCCTCAACATATTAGTTCAGTTTATCCACATTGATATAAATATAATACCATTGCTAAAGCCATTGATTTTGGGAGGGTTTCAGTTTGGGGGTATTACATAACGTTGCTTTAGAAATTCTTTTACATTTTGCAGTGCATATCTAGGGGTGGAGTTTCTAGATCATAGAGTGTATTTCCGTTACACGTTAATAGATCCTGCTAGACAGCACTCCAAGGTGGTTGTACACATTTCTTCTTATCACTGGTGTGTGTGTTGGCACTGCTTCCTTACCAGCACCTGCTATTATCACTTCTTTTAGTTTTGGCCCTCATATAAGGTAAGTAATAGTGTGTTGCTTTGTTTCTCTGGGACTGACAGGCAGATGGCTACAAAGAGTCACTGATTCTCAAATAGATCGAGCTCGGAAAACATTTCTGAGGAACCTAATTCTCTGGGTCCTAATTAAGCTGAACATATTTTCATATGTTTATTGATTCTTTGGATATTCTTTTTGGTGACGTGTCTGTTCCAATCTCTAATACGTGTTTTTATTTAATCATTTATCTTTGACTTATTGAATCTGCAAAGATATTTTATATATACTAGATACTAGCCTTTTGCCAGTGAGATGTTCTGCAAATATCTCCTCCAAGTATGAAGTTCATCTTTTTCATTCTCTTCATGGTGTCATTTGATCAAGAGAAACTTAATTGAACATAGCCCAGTTTATCATTTTCTTCTTATGATTAGTGGTGTTTGTACTTTGAAAGAACTCTTTTCACACCCTGTCCTTGTCTCAGACAGGGAGTATGGAGTGGCATTTTTTCCCCTCAAAATCTTTACTTACTTTGCTATTTGTAATCAGTGGGAGGTTATCAATGTGCAAAGCACTTCAGAAGTACTGGAACACTTGGGCCTGCACAAATTCATTTCTTCAAGGAACACTTTTTCTGAGCTCAGTCTATTTGAGAATCAGTGACTCTTTGTAGCCCTCTGTCTGTCAGGGCCACCTTCTCAAACTGCTTCATGGAGGCCTTGGTGGCCTTCAGTCTATATTTGATTGTCTGATCTTCCTTTTGATGAAAGAAGTGAAGAAAAGTCTTTTTCCTTGTAAGAACAAATCTCAGATTAAAGTCATTTCTCATCATTTCAGTCTTGGGATATGGTAGACAAGGAATAAGTACAAAAATGATATCCAGGGCTGGGGATTTAGCTCAGTGGCGCAGTGCTTGCCTGGCAAGTGCAAGGTCGTGAGTTCAATTCCTGGTACTGGAAAACAAATAAAAGATATCTAATAAAGTGTCAAGATCAAGCCAGAAGAGTATGTTTACTCATCCTTCAGAGAATGGAAGATCTGATTTGAGTATTAGGAAACTTACTGAAGAACTAGAAGGTGATTTGGGGCAATCCAACAAGTGACCATAATTTTTTTATTTAATCAAATTTATTGGTACAATTTTTGGCATACATAATGATCACACTCATTATGGGGAATTCGTACCGGCACATGATGTATCTTGTGTCCTCTTTTTTCTGTTTCCCTCCTTTCCAACTCCCCTTCGTCTCCCCATTCACAAAGCTCTGCTTCCATTATCCTTCTTTTCTCATTTTTTCTTTTCCTGTCCTTCCTTTCCACCTCCCTCTCCCTAGTTCTCTTTTCATTTTGAACAATTTCTACCTATTTCGAGTATCTATTGTACATTTTGATTCTTATTTACACTTTTGGTTGTAATTTCTTATGGCTGGGCTTAAATAGATTTCTGGAGCAGGTCAAATGACTGGAACAGCAGCATGGGACATATCTAGAAATACTCATTTTCCAACACTATTTCCCACATATATTTTTCTTTTTATTTAGACATTTCTAAATCATAATAAAATTCAGTTAACGTTCAATTTATGCATAATTTTAAAGAAATATGACTGTTTTCCACAATCTCCATAAACAAGAAAGAACTTCATGTTTCTGAGAGTTCTATTTCTATCAAGAGGACATTAACATTATGTTTCCCTAAGTACAGTGGGAAAATGTGTGGGTCTGTTTTCTTCTTCATTAGAGATTGTTATTAATAACCATGCAGGGCTCCTAACACTACTTTCTGTCAGGGAAAAGGTCAAAAAGTCTAAAATGGTTCTGCTGTTCCCTACCCCCAGTCTTACCCAGAACATTTGTCTTTTTAGAAAGTACAGTATTGTAATCTTGGTTGTTGTAGGCAGTAACCCTCCACAGCCTCTCCTAATCACTCTCCCAAACTGACCCTAACTGTGATCAGGAGCCTTTTCTGATTGACTTCCATATCTCACTGAGGGTTTTCTGCCTGGCAATCTTCACACTGTTTAGTTTTGTGCCTACTCACTATGCTCTGAGATCAGAGGCTTTATATTTTTATTTGTTGAGCTCCCAGGTCTTATGCCAATGTCCAACACACAACTAACAGGTAAAATGTATTTGTTGATTGATGAATGATGACTTGAAGGAAGGAACTTGGAAAAAAAATGCCTTACAGAGTCATGTTGAATTCTTTGAAGCTAATTAGTAATTTTGTTTTGGATCTTTTAAGTATCTTCCTCCGTCACTCTGCCAGCGCTGTTCTGTACACACCTAAATATAGAAAGATACTAGATTTTACTTCAGCCTTTTTATTAAAGAAAAGTGCATTAATCTCCTTCCTACTAATTTCAAGTTTGTGCAGATTTAGGCAAGAACTGAGCTCAAGTTTGGAAAATATGTCTTCAAATATGAGTATTTTAATTATTCAGAAAACAAATACTTTTCTTATGAATTTACAGGGAAGGAATTTAGAAGAATTATCGTTTGTTTTAATAGCACTTATAGGAAATGGATATCAAAGGCTTCTGCTAAGTACTACTTTTTTAGCTCTTAGTTTATACCTTTGAAAACAATAGGAGCGTTTACTATTTCAGAATGTTTTAGAACGTGTCAGACAACAAGAACAATGTCATGATAATGAATCTTATTGGAAATAATTGGCTTTTAAAACCAAAAATGTTCTGCTACTACCTAGCTGAGTGAGCATAAATAACTTAGCCTATAACTTTCAATTTCCTCATTTGAAAATGTGATTGCTCTAAAGGTTTATGAAAAAAATAGTGTGCCTAACATAATGACTGGCAAACCAGCTACTCAATGCTAGTAGATACTATTATTTTGCTAACCTAGTCTAACTTACTGAGGGTCCCCTATGTCTTCTAAATTTCCCTAGTACTTGCTGATATGATTGCAATTATGTTCTCTTTACAGTAGGTAAAAGATAAACAGTAGTTTTCTATTGTTAGGTATAACATTACAAGAAATATGAGTTTGTCCTTTGAACAGACATCTGCTTGTTGCTGTTATTTATCACTTTGCTTCGCTTTTACTTTGTCTAACATTTATCCTTCCTGTTGGGAAATTCCTCCTTTTTTATGATTTAGGTGGGATCATCCCAGCCCCTTCCTTTTATACACAAGTGTGATTTCATTACTTTCTTTTTTTTTTTTTTTTTTTTTTTTTTGGTTTTCTCCGGTACCGGGAACCAAACTCACGACCTTGCCGGGCAGGCGCTTTTGCCGCTGAGCTAAATCCCCAGCCCCGATTTCATTACTTTCTACCTACTTTCCGGTTTAGTAATGGATTGTGAGCTTCCCTGTTATGTGATACAGAAATATTGGGAGTCAGAGTCTCTTCTCAGTTCAAAAATCTAAGAGGATACCATAAACCAGAGCTGCTAACAGTCACCTTTTGGGGCTGCATGGTAAGATCCGGCTGAAGGAGGCTGAAATGAACACAAAATCCAAATTATAGAGATGTGAGAGCTGGACAGACCAAGATATAAGGCCATATATTTTTTCCTTGCACTTCAGTTATAAAATTGTGCTTTTTATCTTGTACAGTAGAAGGACTCTCTACAAATATGCCTCCAAGTAGCAAAAGAATTGAAGCAGTAGGAGATAAAAGTAAACCTAAAATTCTGATGATTAGTACAACTTATCATGATCAAATGTTCATATCTGAAAGCAACTTTCAATTTTATGAACATGCATGCTCAAATAACTATGACCTTGTTGTACCTACTGAAGAGAATAAAATCACACACATAACCATTTCTATTACTAATTTAAAGTTATAAAATATATTTATTGAGAGTGATTCTGATATTATGATATAAAGAAAAGTTGACTGTGAACTTTATCCTCTAAATTTGGTGTTTTGTATTCTAAATTTACAAATGACCTCCCAAATAGCCTATGCTTTCAAAATGAGTATCCCACTGAATATACTAAAATTATCAGCGATGTTTGGGTCCAAAGTTCAAACCAAAGCCAACCTGAAAATTCTCAGGAGCACTTATGTGACACAAAGGAGGGAATGTTACTGTTATCCCTTCCAGGATAAAAGTAGAGCCCCTCGTTGATCCATATAAAATGTTTTTGTTTTGTCTCATTTATTACAGCTTGAGTTGAAAAGGCAGTCCATAAGACAGAGGAGTGTTCATTTGTATAGCCCTTGCCTAGCATGCCTACGGCCCTAGTTTCAATTTCATACACACATACCATGTGTGTGTATGTGAAAACAAATATATATATATAATATATATATATATATTATATATATATATATATTCCAGTACTGTGAAGGACTAATATATTTAGGAGACTTGTTTAGCTTATATTATCATAGGATTATAGGATATTGTCATAGGATTATAGGATCACCCACCTTTTAAATCCTTTTCTTTTTCATATTTGCCCCCTGGGGTATGTCCAGTGGATGTCTTATGACAGATCTTCCTCGCTGCAAGGTTATGGCCATGGTTTGTTTATTTCCTTGCTTGCCATCTCTTATGCATCTTTCCTGTGACACCTGTCAGTGGTATCTCTTTTAATTACCTACTGACTCTGATTTTCTCTTTCTCTCGTGCTGACAGAATCTTAACCTTGTACAGGCTGCTAATACACTCATTCTCAGGATGAGTAGTTGGTTAATCTAAGCTACCTATGGCAGACTTGTTCCCAGCTGTCATAGCTTCTCAGTACCATAGGTGGTCATATGATACTGTGGGCTGTGAGACCTAAGTGTAAATTTGCTTTGGAAAGATTCTAGAAAATATTTTGATCATGATAACACTCTCTTACAGTCCCTACCACTTCCTCCTTCTTCCTAGCTTAGACTCAAATTTGGACTCTAAATGGCAGCAGCCATATTACAATCACAAGCTGTGGATATGAAGGTGAAATCAAGTTGCCAAGAATGGCAGCACAAGAAGATGGAAAATCACTGGTCTCCGATGTCATGTTGAGTAACTGAACCGACATGGAAGTGAGTTGCCTCATATTTCTTGGAATTATAACACAAATACGCTACAATGTATTTTATCAAATTTCTCCAATTTGAAATCAGATGAACAATGTATTTAAATTATTTGGTCCCCTGCCTACAATCTTGGAACATGCCTTTCCACCTCATGTTGAACATCATGCTTCTGCCCGTCACTGATACCAGCTGGGCATGGGCTTTGTGTCATCCGGACTAGGTCTGTTTGAGCCTGCCCTTCCCCTTCACAGGACATCAGTACTTACTGTCGCAGTCCTGATGATGTTCCTATTGGTCACGCTGCTCAAAACAGAATGCACAGAGCAGTAAAGACCAGTTACCAGGGTGAATATTCCTGACATGCAGGATGAGCATGGACTATAATGAGAAAACAAACTTGAGTCAGATTTGTGCAGAAGTGGTCCCCATAAAACTAGAGGTCCTGTTGCTCCAGTCGTTCTGCATTGAGAAATACTAATTTTTTTTTTCCTCCCAAACCAAAACTATCTAACTATCTGATCAACAGTGATTCAGTAGAGATAAAGAGAAACTGATTTACCATTAACAAAACTTAAGCACTCAAATAGGTATCATCCTAAACTCATTTCACTGACTGAACAAATATCTTCAATCTTTTAAGATGAAAACATTTCTCCTTTAGTCCTGGTTCTTTGATCAGGTATTTTTTTTTTCCTTCTACATTCTGAAGCAGAAAACTTTCTGTGAACTAGATTGAAGGATTTAGCATTTGCGTAATAAAATACATCATGTGTTCTCTCTAAATAGCCCTGTGCCATGCATCCTTTCCCTTCAGAAATTTCAGCTAGGGATGCTAGTTTTGAGCTCCTCAGAACATTCAACAGAAAAGATAGGCACTATCAAACAGGGCAGTCTTTATATTTCCTCTTGGCAAAACAATGCCAGTTTGTATTTTGCTGGTCAGATGCAAGTGGAAACTTGAGTTAACTGGCACCTGTTTTTAGTTCATTTTATTAGAGCTTTAAATCTCCGTTGTCTGATGTCTTTGGCAGGTGTCTGGTCGGCATGCTCCTTGCTGTTGTCCTAAATGAATCAAAGCTGCAGGAGACATGTTCAGGGGAAAAAAAGAAGAGCATCTGCAATGCCCAGTGGGAAATCCCGTGGGCAGCTGGGTGCGGGGCTTCTGCCTGAAGGCCTGAGAGGAAGGAGCACGCTCCCAACAGAACACATCATAGCACCACAGGATATATCCCAGTTGTGGGTTACTGCAGAAAGTCAGACTTTTCATCATGGATTTTCTTTTGTCTCATTTCTTCTGTTCCATAATGGATTTCTCTGTTTCTTTTCTGCTTCATTTAACACATTGAGGAAACTAAACATTGCGGCGGGGGGCGGGGGGATGTATTCTATATTAAGCCCTGTTCTAACAGTCATAGATGATATGACAAAAGTGTCTCAGAGTTAGTGAATGAATCCCCATGGGATTGAAATTCAGAAGGAATGCAAGAATAACTGAATGGCAAGATGCTGTTGATGGCAAAACAAAAATGAAATCATCTCACCCAAATTGGGTGTGTGCACTGTTTGTTGTATTCAATCACATCAAATTCACTGTGTGCACTGACTATATTATTTTAAACTTGGTGCAACAATCCTGTACTGGTGTCTAGCAAGATGAGTAAATGGGATTCAGAGGCACTCAGTGCTCTAGATGAAGTGGAAAACAATGTATGATATTTTAAGAAGTGAATTGCCAGCAAATTTCTACAATTCAGCTGACATTCAACACACAAGTCTACATTTATTAAACCTCGGGAAACTATGGTGACAGGAGGGAAAGCAAAATCAAAGACATATATTTTTAATCTTTAGAAAAATCTAAGAAGTGTCAGTTTATTACTAAAATTTGTGACTATAATTTTAAAAAATGTATTTTCACCAAACTAGTTCTGACTGTATTGGGTCAGTCACAGGGAAATAGTAGTTCAATCATAAATACAGTTTGTTAGGGAGAAAAATTTCTCCAGGAGCATAAAAAGATATTGCTGTCACTTGGAAATGAAGGTGTCTGTCCCATGGAAGTGAGTGGGTCTTGTAGGTGGCATCACGGAAGATTTTTGTAATATATCATACCTTCACAAGAGAGTCTTTACATTTTTCTAGCAAGAATAATTGATAGCAATAATACCTTTTGGAAGAAATCTAGAAATGAATTGCTTCCAATGGACAAATGATAAGTAGCTGCTTAAAAACCATAACAGCAAATGCCAATTAGCATATAGCCCAGTAATAAGTGATATTCACTTTATAGAATACCTGAAGTTAAGTAGTACTAAATAAAATTATATAGAGAATCTTCACTATTTCTTTGAAATGAGAATATATTTCATTTTGAAGGGGAAAATGTCTCTCAAGACTTACATTAAATGTTTCTGGTTTTGAATAAAAATGTCTCTCTTCTATTTTTTTTATGGCACTGAGAAATTCTTTTAGGTGGTTCTGCAATTTTTTCTCCTATCCCTATTTTTTCAGCCTGTTTATGTATTCTCCCTGCTGTATCTGGAGTTTCCCAGGCATTACATTCAAAGATCCCTGAAATGGATGCATGGTTATATTTTCTAATTTTTTATGACATTGATTGCAAATACATATATCTAGTTAGGTAACTCTAGCTGTTTAATAAATAAGTTCCAAAATTTTGATAGTTCAAATTGCCTATTCCTGGTGGAAGGACAGCTCTCTTCTATGAGATAATTCAAGGGCTCAAGCTTATTCTATTATGAAGGTCTTCTGTCCTCTCAAGTGGAGAAGGACCATTTCTTCAACACAGCCTTGCCTGGAAACGGGTGGGAACCATTTTCCCTTTCTCTTTTTCCTGTTCTTTTTGAGGCCCAACCCAAACAGAAAGAGTGGATAGAGTCATCATCAGCTCAGTAGTTGTTGCCAAGCCATGACTCCTCGGGAAAGAGGGAACACCAGTTGTTGTAGCAGCTTCTCCTGATGGTCTGTAATAGGACTAAGCTACCATTACACTTTTTGTTAGAGGAGCGGGTAGCCTCTTTGTCAATTAGGGACTCTAATTACAAAGTTCTTTTAAACTTGAAAGTCTAAGGTATATCAAATTAATTTGCAGTAAGGAAATATATTATAATTTCTTTACAGTAGTTCATCTTTTCCTACTTTAGCAAATCAATCCATTTGAGAACATGAAGATGCACACACTAAGAAAACATTAATTCATTCATATAATAAATATGTATTGCACACCTATCTTGTGTTAAGAATTCAATGACCTAGGATACATATAGTAAGAAGTATTAAAACCCACTCGTGCATTTGAATTGGTGACAGGAAAAGCAGACAAAGTTTGGAGAGGGTTTTTTTGGGGGATGCATTTCTTTGCCATATGTCTCGCCATCAACTTCTGAAAGACAAATATTTGACTCTCACTGGCTCCTGATTTCTACCTGCTTTACATAAATTTTATCTCTTAAATCTGGGCATAAGTTATAAATCAAATTTTATGAACCTTGTACAAATTTTAAAAACAGTATATATTGTCCTCTGAGCCAGATTCCTCATTTAGAATTATTTGATGTAGCTACCTCTAAATGTCAAGGGTATTTCAGTAGAGACAAAGTAGAAATTAGATACGGCTGAGAGACTGAATAAACTGGACTGCTGTCTCATCTGTATAGTTCCATCCCCGATTCATATAGGATAAATACTTCCCAGAAGAGATGACCTGATAAGATTCAAACTTCCAGGAAGGTATAGATGCCCCTATTAAAAAGAAAGAAAATTTGCTGGACTCAGAATGGGACTGAGAAGCCAGATGTAACCCAAGTTCTGAGTTAGACATGGTGGTCAGTACTTGAACATGACATCACTCAAATTCATGGATAGTGTGTGAACCCTGAAGAGCAGGTGGGTTCTTCATGTCCTCTCACTAAGTACAATGACATGTACCACTTGTGCAGGGCCCTTAGAGTTGAGCCAGCCTTACTTGGCTCTGTCAAAAAGCAGAGCTCACTATCTGTGCTAAGAATAGTCACCAGTTGCTAGCACCACAAGAATTCTCTTTCTTTTTTGTATTATGTTCAGTTGGCAGAGAACTCTGATAGCTTAATACTGGCATAAACATTGTACTCGGCATTTAATGCCAAGTATACTAGGCATGGATTCAGACCATTGTAAAATCTTGGTTCCATTGCTGTTCCTCACGTATATTATCTTTATTTCCCTGAGCTTCTGTCTTCTCATGTTTTAGTAGGTATAGCAATAACACCTGCCTAAGAAGTTTTCTTTTTAAGGATCAGGTGAAAACATGTTTGTGAGAGTACTGAAAACTGCAAGTATAAAAATTTGAGTGCATTCTCTGTCTGTCTGTCTGTCTGTCTCCCTCTCCGTCTATGTCTCTGTCTATGTCTACATCTATCTCTGTCTATCTCCACTGTTGTTAGTCTGTTAAGACAAATAGAAAAAACAGTTTTATGAGAGTAAGGACTCCTCTGACATTCTTACCTCAGAGATATTAGTCAAATGTATTCTGGATGGCTAAGTTGTTTTTATTTCACTAAAACTAACTATTTTGTAATTTCTGTTGGGAAACACATGATAGGATTAAAAAGCATTAGCCATAACTGAAAGAGAAAGCAGAGAAAAGGACCTTGTGTGGGCATTTCTAGGTGAACAATATTACAGAGAAGGTCCAATTAACATGAACTTTGTAGAAAATGTTAAATGATCCTTGAAATGACAGATAATACATTTTGATACACTGTGGTAGAAAATATCTACTTTTAAATGAAGTGATTTGTGGATCTATTTTCAACTTGAGATGAACCCATAATTCACCACGGCTCATCATAAATTATTAGTGCTTAGAATCTTGTTTGCTGCTAATATAGGAAATTGGAGACATTCTTCAAGATTGCTGTATTAAGTTGTAACTTCTTTTCGGAAAGCACAGAGTAGGAGTGCCTGCTCTGCTGGCACAAACTTGGATGCCATCTTCAAATTTGTACTTGATAATTTTAAAGCAGAATACACATTTTATGAAGTCCAACATTTTGCTTAAACCAGAGATAAACTCTTAGAATAAAAAAAATTCTTTCATGATTTCTAGAATAAGTGAATTTAAGAGAATTTCAACTTTTTATTGTTATTGTATTGTTTTGTTTTTGTCTTTGTTGTTATTTTGCTATTGCTTTTCTCTTTAAAATAAAAGAGAATTTAAAATAATTAATATGTTACACATTTTACCAGTCTTGAACTTGAGCTTATTTCAATTGAACCCCTAGTTTTTATTGATTTAAAACTGTTGCTAAGGAGATTGAAGTGGGTACTATCTCTAGGTTGGATTACAGTTACATCCTAATCAAGGAAATGGTTGAAAGAATATACGGTTCACCCCATAATTAGAAAAACATTTTGAAATGATTCCTACTGATGATAATCATTAAGAGCACTTTGTCATACATAGAGCCACCTTTTCTCTGCATTTTCTTAAAAAAATCCCAGTAAACAAGTCCATTTTTGACAGCTTGCTCTGCAATTTCATTTACATGACACTGCACAAAGTTGAAAAGTGATTTTTAAAAGAGCAGGAGTTAGGGAATTTACAAATAGAAACTATTCTTTTTCAAAAAGTTCCAGAATTTTCTAGTGAATTAAAGATAATTAAAAACACAATTGGCTAAGCAGGACTGAAGAGGAGAAATAAGGAAAATGCAGGCTGACTTCAAATGCAACAATCTATTCTTTCATACACACCATCAGCTTGTCCTAAGGATTTGAAATTCAGTACAGCTACAAGATAATAAGAAATCTCATATCTTATTACACTGAAAAATACGATTAATATCATTTCTGCTTATGGTCACAAATTTGTCCCTCGGTTCCTGTTGTCTCTTACTTACTTCACTCTCTCATGATATCTGTACCATTATTACAAAGAGAGCTAGGATAACTGTACTGCTGATATCTGTTGGCTTATTGAAAAAAACAGTTAACGCTTACTTTCTTTTTCTTGAGCAATTTTGCACGCTTATAACTGGTAACCTGAACAACTAATTTAAAGACAACAATATGCAGTAGAATAACCATTGTTGAATTCCTACCATCTTGTTTAGTGAAGCTCTGAACCATTTCTAATGTTTTTTAATGACTTTTTATTGTCAATTGTTTGATCAGTCTTGCATTCTTACATCTGGTAACCTGAGCAACTTCCTTGAAGATAACTATGTAATATAACAACCGTTGTTAATTCCTAACACCTTTTTTGAAATCTTGTAACTTTTTGAATTGTTTTTGTGTTGTTTGTTTTTGTCTTCATTGTTATTTTATTGTTTTTCTCTTTAAAATGAAAAAATAGACTCTCTACCTCTTTCTCTCCATCTTTCCACAGTGTTATTTATCATACTCTCACCTCCAATAAAAACCTGAAATGTTTTCCACATCCCAACCACTCACCTGGACTTTTTAGGTTTCCATCACAGGACATCACCAAGCTGTTCTAGTTACATGTTCCTCCTGCATTCTAACATCAGCAGTTTAGCTTACATTTAATAGAAATGAAAAATTAATTAGATTTTACTAAATTATTATATTTGAAAACAATATCTCTAAAGCCTCTTGTATTGTTCCTGCCAAACAGTAGGTGTTAAGAACATTTAGAACATCTATTATTTTACATTAGTGTCGTTACTATTTTGCATTTCTACCTGGAATGTGTCATCATTTATCAAAACTCCATAATTCCAAGGGTCAACTCTTCTCGTTGCCCTGCGGCACAACATGAAAACTTCTTGTATAACGGATATGTCTTAGAACACTGCTTATTTACTTTCATTGTCTACCTTTTCTCTCCAATGAAATACAAACTTAGCATACCAATACCTTCTATAATAATGTTTTGTATGTAAAACCAACTCGATAAATGCTTTTTTGGTGTTAGAGGTATGTCATAGGAAAACCAATAAAAATTGTACAAGTTGTTCAAATAAATTGCAATTTCATCTTACACAGCATAACTATGGTAACTAAGCAATGTATTATTCCAAACAATGACACTTTAAGAGCAAGAAAAGATGTTACTGATAAGTATATAGGAACAGTATTGGAGGATATGATCACTCCATAGAATAAAATTCCATGAAAATAGAGCTGAATATTGCAAAGTAATGTTACTTGTATTACCTCATTCCTTTTTGCCATGATGAGAGCAACCCTGTTAGAGAAAAGGTTGGGTATTGTCAAGTTTTAAATAGATGGAGAGGGGCCGGGGATATAGCTCAGTGGTGCAAGCGCCTGCCTGGCAAGCGCGAGGCCGTGAGTTCGATTCCCAGTATATATATATATATATAAAAAAAAAAAAATATGTGGAGAAACAGATGATAGAAATAAGTAGAGTAAATACCACAGTTCCTGCCTGGGATATAGAGTAAAAGTAGAATTGTAAAACTGTGCCTGTCGTGTGTGTTGAATAGGAGCATAATGAGAGAGTGCCGCAGGGCACAGAAGCCTGCTGTACTTCCTTGCCCCTCTCCTCACTCCGTCTGGGACTTCTCAGCTGTGTCTGCTTGCTGCGTACATCTTTCTGTTTTCAGCCTCCCCTCTCCTTTGGATGCTGGGTGGCTATTTTTAAAAGGCTTTATTCCACCTTCTGCACAGCCTAAGTGGCTGTGTTCTCTGCCATGGAGGTGCTGCCGACAGAGTGCGAAGGAAAGGCATTTTCCACAGGGAAATTTGAGAGCCCACGACGGATGTGCCCCTGTGGTGGGTGGAGAAGGTGGTTTGGTAAGTCAGAGAGACTCCACAAAGTCCACTCTGATACAATAGCAGCAGTAATTTCTCTACCAATTTTCCCAGACGATCTGCACCAGCAGTCTGATATTATTTTTACACCCACTGGGTGAGCGGGTGGCCATTTAGCCAGTGTCCAACAAAAACACAGTGACCATATCACAATGGTTCCAGGAAGAAGCATTTATATAGTGTAGAAGATATTCAGGACTCACAGCTAGAAAACTGAGAGTTTAGGATCTAACCGAGGCCAGCACACAACCCAGCTGTGTGATTTTGAACAAGTCTGATACATTACCAATTACAAAAGACAGTGACAAAGCTGATGATATAGCTCAGTGGTTGAGGGCATTCCTAGCATGTATAAGGTCCCAAGGTCCTGGATTTCATCCCTTGCATTGAAAATAAAAGGTAAATAAGTAAAAATAAAAACAAAAGGCAGTAAAATTCTCTGAACATTTCATAATAAGGATATGAGGACGATGTGAAATCACATGTAGAGCTGTAAATCTCTTCAAATGTCGTGCTCCTCATTACTGAGACAGGCTCTTTTATTTCCTATACATTATGCTCTGAAGGCTATGTGATTTAACTGGGTCTTTAAGTACTGTTCTGAGTGCAATTAAGCTGTTTCTTTTCATGACCACAATTTTTGGCCACATCAACTCAAGACAAGTATTATTACTTAATGAAAAACAAGTAAATGAATTTTACTTTTTGAATTAAGAAAATTAGCTTGAGATGACATAGCTTTTGACAGCCATAATGCTTGTGAGCCAATCTTTCTAATTTGGAATGCAGGAACATTCAACTATGCAGGATTTAATTGATTCTGGAAAACTGCATTTTCTTGAAGCACTATGGTATCTTAATGTACCTAATTTCATTAATAGTTTGAAGGGGAAAATAGCACTTTTGATCTAATTCAGCTCCTCCAGTCAGTTGTTCTGTGACCTCTGGAAAATCACTTACCATCTCTGAATTTTAATTTTATTTGCAGATCACTCAGAGTGGATAATATCTAAAGCCTTGTCTAGTTCTAAAACCCAGACTATATCACAGCCATTAGAGTTTTGGAAGAAATTTTTCTGTTTTCTCCTTTTTATTTTTGATATTAGCTTTACTAATAAATGATTGGTTAGGATTAATTTACCCAGCACCAAACAAGTGACAACCCAATGACAGTATTTATAAAATGAAGTTGTCAAAATGAAAGAACGACTTTTCAAATAAAGAGTATTAAAATGCAATTGACTTTGAAATAACCTGTCTAGCCATGGCTCACAAATTCTACCCAAAGAAACATTCTTGAGACTGTTTGCTTAGTATGCAATTAAAATCATCATTAAAGACCAGTGACCATGCGATGGCTCTATGATTAATGATTTCCACAACCAAAGGCAAAGATCATAGTTAATTAGCCTGCCTGATCTCCTGCTCTCTGAGTCTCCAGAGACAGAAGTAGTACAGAGGTGCTTCCTTGGAGGACAGGAAGGATCGAGTCATGGACATCAAACTCTATAGCTGGCTTTTGTGAATTCATCCACCTCCTCCTTCCTTCCTTTTTCGCTAAAAGAAGGTCATTCCTTGAAAGATAAGATAATAAAGATCCCAGTGAGAGAAACAGGACTGCGAGATCAGTTTACTTGATCCTTGACAGAAATGTAAGTAATAAACTGTAGAAATAAAAATAGTAAGAATTAAGAGAAAAGTATTGAAAATTGCCTACTACGTTTTATTGAAAAGGAAAAAGTTCATACACATTCTATGTGCTCATTCCCCTCTCTGCTTTTGCATCTTCTGCTCCTGAGTGTAATAGAAAACAGTCTTTTGCCTTTTCTATTACCTTCTTTTATAACTTTGGCAGGTGAGAACCTCTCTGAGGTTCAGCTTCTTAGTATACAAAGTGTTTCAATTTTAAACACCTTTCAATGCAATAATGCCATAATTTCTTTAATTTTACTGAAAAAAATTCTCGAGATCAGAACAGTTGTAAATCAGAAATTGATAAGGCAAAGAGGATTTAAGAAGACAAAGAAAAGGCATTTTGGGTTCTGAAATCTCAGTCAACTGCTCTGTGATCAGATCAGTAAAATGAAGAGGAGATAGCACTGTTTGGGCTTTGTATTTTCACCTGCTATTATTGTTCCTCCCCTGGACACTTGGAATTTTTCAAATCAGTCAATTCCAGAAGTTTTAACCCAGCTTTATATTATCCCAGTCTTCTCCTCCACTTCTCTTATAGCTTTGCTGAACTCAAGTGGAAATAATCTTTTCCAGGACCTCTTTAGTATTTCTCTTTCTGGTGGTAGTGGGGGCTGAACCCAGGGGTGCTCTCCCACTGAGATTTATCTCCAATCATTTTATGTTTTATTTGGAGACAGGATCTGTTATGGTTTATGTCTGTGTGTCCCCTCCAAAGCCTTATGAGACCATGGGGCAGGCTATTAGAGTTGAATGATTGTGGGTGTGAGAGCTACACCCGCCCTGGGGTGGATAGTTTGCATATGTAAGGGAGAGGAAAAGAGTGCTTGAGGACATTCCTCCCCTATTCCGCCCTGGTGTGTGCTTGCAGCTTAGCTGTGTTCTGCCGCCCTGAGCTATAGCTCTTTGCCATGTGCCACTCTGCCTTGTAATCTGCCAAGTACAGACTGAAACTTCCATGAACTGTAAGCAAAATAAAGCTTTCCTTCCTTAATTTTGGGCGTCAGGTATTTTGTCCCAGCAGCGAGAAAAAAGTAACCAAGACAGGGTCACATTAAATTGTCCAGATTGGCCTCGACGTTATAAACCTCCTGCCCCAGCCTCTCACGCAGCTGGGATTATAGGTGTGTGCCACTGTGCCTAGCTAATGTTTCCTTTGCTTTACTTCTTTTCCTTCTTAAAAAAAATAGGCTTACATGCTCTTGTCATTCTGCCTCTATTTCCCTCCTTTCACAGCCAGGCTCCTAGGAGAGTTTGCTGCTTTGTATTCCTCACTTTATATTTACCTCTTGATCAGTTTCCATCTGGGTTTTTGTTCCCTCAGAAATAGATTGTGGGACAGGGATTCAAGCGCAAGGAGCTTGTTTGGAAGATGATGCCAGGAAATACATTAAGGGTAACAAAAAGTGAGATAGGAAAGAGAAGGAAGCCAGTGCAGGATGTGTGCTCAAATACTCACGTTTATGCTGGTAATTCTCAAACCTGCAGTTGTAGGCCACATACCAACTTCTAAGTCTATATGTTATTGACTACATCTAAATGCCCCCCCAAGCCCCCATATGATTGGATCATTAGGACATGATGCCAATCAGTGGTCTGGAAGGGTTTATCTCCCACTCCTTTTGTTCGCTGCTTCCTGAACCACACTATGAGATGCTTTTTCTCTGCTGTACTCCTATGCTGTGCTGCCAGGCTTTGGAACCACAGGACTTCAGACAGAAACTTGTAAAACTGTGAGCCGAAAAATCTTTCCTCCTTTAAATTGTGGATGTCGGGTATTGTGTCTCAGCGATGAGAAGTAACTAAGGCACTACACTGATAAATCTACTGAACTCTCCTAACTGGATGTCTGTGCCAGTTCAAACCCAGCATCTACAAATATTGCCATCATAGACTCAAGGCCTAGATAGGTTAGCATCTACATATAGAATACTGAGTAAGTTATTTACTTTCTACAAATCCCAGATAATTCTATAAGAGCAGGTGTGTTCATAGCATCTTCAGTGTAAGATGTTTTGAGGATTAAACAAAAACTCTGTGTGCTAAACACTAAACACAGTGCCTCGTGGACAGGAAGTGATCAGTAATCAACCATTAGCTGCCATTGTTAATGTAATAATGACTTTCCCAACGAAACAACTCCTTGTAATACACTCCCTATCTTTGACAATGGCCTTGCCCTCTACCCACTTGTATTAGACATTTTCAAATCATCCCCGAATCTTTCTCATTTTCAACATCAGCACCCTCTTCACAACTAACTCCGGCTCCCACATATCTCTTAAATTTGTCATTTGTTCTTAATCCTTATCCCTCTGCCTCATGTTACCCCCTCACCATATCTTGATCAGATTAGATTTCTTTAGGTGATTCTGGATTCTCTGTATATACTGCTGGCTGACACAAAATAACCTCTTAATAATGTTTGAATGAATGAATGAACAAATATCATCAAACTGTCTCTATCATAACAAATGGTACTGGTCTTCCTAGATGCCTACGTGTTCTCCGTGATCACACATTTCTCTCTGTAGCACATGTATGATGTACGAATGCACCTATTAGTCCTATCTCCAAATGCACAAGTGTAATCATTCCTCAGCACTTCCCCTAGTAGAGTCATAAATTCAAGATTAGTCTTGTGTCTGTCCTTGCAGACTTTTCTCTTCTTTCCTTTTAAGATGTTCAAAGCATAAACTAGATCTCACCATGTTTCTGGTTATTACTTTCTGTGGCATTTCAATAAATTGTTTAATATCATCTATAAGGACTCTGAGGTTCCCTATTGGCTTCTTTCACTTAATCTCTTTCCACTTGTCCTTTCATTTATTTTACCATCATGGCCCTTGTGCTGTGCCTGGAACACAACAAAATGTCCTCGTTTTATAACTGCTGCTAACCTACTTGGATCTCTTTTCTCCTAGATCTTCACTCAGCTGTATTTTGCTCATTATTACAGTTTTAACTCTGATTCTCTGATTTTTATACTAACATCTTATTGCCTATCTCCTGGTTCCCATTCTTAGAATGTATGCTACTTAAAGCAAAATGTATATCTTTATTTCTGTCATGAAGAGCTCAGGAATTAGCACATAGCAGGAATTCAGTAAATATTTGTCAATAGCAATTTTCAAAATACTAACTACATTCGAAACTAGGCTTTTGAAGGCAGAAAAGAGATCAGGAGATGTTAAAGAATATAAACAAGAACATCAGCAACAGCCAGAAGACCCTGAATGCATATAGGTAAGGATGCAAAAATAAATTTGGAAAATTGGAAATAGCTAATTTAAGTTGATAAGTTTGTGCTTCTTTTAAAAAACTTCCTTAATTATCCCCAAAATGTAGGAGGAGAAAAAGTACTCAAATGTCTTAATATAAAGAAATGAGTGAATTTTGCTGCGTGAGTACTCTTACAAAACGTTTGGTAGTAATGCTAAGAAGATAGGAGTTTTGTGACCTGCATGAATGGAGAATGCTAACTTCCTTTGTTACTCAGGTCATGTAGTAGACAAAGAACTGTATGAAATAGAATATAATGAATTTTTTTCTTCAATTTATTTCCTACTATCTGGTCGATGAGATTTTAAAGTTATAGTAATGTTAAATTCAAACTTTTGACTGATTGGCTAAATTAAAATAAGGTGTATGCTAGAGGCTACCACTTATGTTCATGGATTGGCAGAATGAATATTGCTAAAATAGTCCTACTACTGAAAACAATCTACCAATTTGATGCAACCCCCATCAAAATATGAATGACATTCTTTATAGAACCAAGAAAAAAAGCCTAAGCTTCCTATAGAAACACAAAAGATAAAAAATAACTAAAACTATCTTGAGCAGAAAGCAATTTTGACCCAGAGGCATCACAATACCTGATTTTAAAATATACTATTGACTCATAGTAACAAAAACAGCATGATTCTGGATTTAAAACAGACATGCAGACCAATAAAATAGAATAGATGACTCGGAAATAAACACATGCAACTGCAGCCAAATGATTCTGGATAAAAGCACCAGAAGACACATTGGAGAGGATACAGCCTCTTAAACAAATGGTGCTGGGGAGTCTGGGTATCCACACGTAGAAAATTGAAACTAGATTCCTACTTCTCACTCTGTACAAAAGTCAAAGCAATATAGATCAAAGACCTTAATGTAAGTCCTAAAACTTTGAAACTACTAGGAAAAATGTAGGGGAAACACTATATTGGGAGAGGCTATGATTTCCTGAATAAGATTCCAATAGATCAGGAAATAAAGGCAAGGCTCGACATATGGTAGGGCATCAAATAAAAAAGCAGAAGGGCGGACTATTAGAGAAGAGGAGAGGGATCAGGGAATTTGGGCGGCAAGGAGCAGGGGGACAATGGGGACATGAAAATAAAGTATGTTCTGTGCATGTACGGAAGATGCCAAGCTAAACTAGTTTATATAACTAACGGGTACTAATAAAATTTTAAAAATTAAAAATCTTCTGCAGAGGAAAGGAAAAACTCAACAGAGTGAAGAAGAAAACCTACAAAAGCTGAGAAAATTTTTGCCATTGATCTAACAGAAGTCTCATATCCAGAATACATAAAGAACTAAAAAGTCTTAATTAAAGAAGAAAAAGCCATCCAGTTCATAAATGAACAATAAATCTGAACAGATATTTCTCAAAAGAAGTATAAATGACTAATAAATATATGCAAAAGTACTCAACATATCTAGCCATCAGGGGAATGCAGTGTGAGACTTGAATTTCTCTCAATCAAAATGGCTGTTATCGAAGAATATGAAAAATGAGCAAATGCTGGTGAGAATGCGGGAGAAAAGGAACATGATGGGGTGTAAATTCATATAACCACAATAAAGAACAGTATGGAGCGCCATCAGAAAACAGAAAGTAGTTACCATACGATTCAGCTGTGCCATTGCTAGGTACATACACAAAGAGAACAAAGTCAGCATACGTGAGAGATACCTGCATGCCCGGCCTGCATGCATGTACTTATTGCAGCACTATTCATATTAAAAGTTAAGATGTACAGGTATAAAGATATCTCAGCCATAAAAGATAAGATAAAAGATGAATATCTCAGCCATAAAAGATGATCATATCCTGTCATATGCAGCACAATGGATAGAACTAGAGGTCATTTAGTTAAATAAAATTGCCAATCATAGACAAGTATCTTTTTTTTTCTAAAAATCATATGTGAATCTGAAATTTTTTTAAAATGATGACTTGAAAGTAATAGAGGGGCTGCAAGAGAAGAGAAAGGGGACCTGTGGGTAGGGGAAAGAGATGGGAAAGTAAGAAAGAATCACAGAGAGGGCAGATACAATCAAAGCATGATATATGTGTGTATGATAGTTTCACAGTGAAACCCATTAACATGTAGAATTAGCATACACTAGTAATTATAATTTTTAAAAAGGAGCCTTAGAAATGAAAGAAGTTGAATGTACATTCGTATGCATGTGCATATGTGTGAAGGGGCAATTGGCAGACTCATGGGGAAGATGCTCTCCGTTTAAGAGCCTCAAGCTGCTCGTGAAACCGCAGGTGGAACGGCTGCTTGTCACAGTCCCTCTGTTCCATGTAATCTGGGAATTCCAAGCAAGTTGCTGAAGTCCTCTTGATTTCCCCTGAGAATTGCTGTACCCAAAGCAGTTCTTATGGTAAACTTCAGCTGAGAAACAAATTGATCTGAGAACATTCCCATGATTCCCATTACCAGAGAATGCTGCTCTTTTAATTGTAGCACAGATTTTCAGAGTTTTATTTTGAGACAGAAAAAAACAAAACAAAACAAAAAAAAAAAACTATGAAGGATTTTTTTGTAAGGCAGGACCAGGAGAATGAGCTCATTATGTTTTCGTGCTGTCATGAACAAGGGGAGAACTTCAGCAGTCCACATGGAAAGTATCAGGAAGCCTAAACCTAAGATATACCCGAGTCAATAATGGTGAAGTGGGATATATGAAATTGGTTAACAGGTAAAGATCTACTTACCTGGCTAACTCAAAAAGGCAAAACTACAGGTAATTGCTATTAGTAATAAAGAGTCTGAGGAAGAGTGTCATCATTGTCTCTGAGAAGACAATGATAAATTAAAGTGCCTAGAAAAAAATAATACTGGTTTTGTATTTGTTTTCCTGAAATATTGATAAATACAAATTTTCTTTTCTTTTAGAATTCGTCATTGATGTCAACATTATAGGTGGATATTGTGGGAGAAATTCTTAGATGATGGCATAAAACCTTTTTTTTCTATTTTCTGGACATTCAGGTAGGCTATATTTCCCATCCTCCTTTGCAGTTAGATCCGTTCATGTGACTGAAATTTAGAGAGTAGAATAAGAGCAAAGGTGGTGTGTATCCTTTTAGGACTGGTCCATAGGCTTCCCAGGTATAAGTTTTCATTGCCCTTTTCCCTTGTGGTTTGATGCAAATGAGCACAAAGACCTTGAAAGCAACATAATGAAGTTGTTTGAGCTATGTGATAGTAGAAAATGGGTCTTTAAATCATTCAGTGGGAAGCCACTTTTCAGGATTTGACCTAAATGAGGAACAAATTTATCTTATATCTTAAAAAATACACCTGTTATACTTGTTATGTAAAAATTAAATGTGCTATTGATTCTATCATCAGCTTTTCATAAAAAGTGCTGAGCATTTTTAAAAAGTATTTTCAGTGCTATGATTTTATATTTTCTTTTCTCTGTAACTTTCCCACAAAAATTCCCAATTGGGAAAACTATTTCCTCTAGCATTATGTATTACATAACTTCCCTAGGAGCGAAGAGCTTCCTGAACTTTTTTTAAGTCATATGAATTTGTGCACTAATAACTTTTTAGGTTAGTTAACAATGAAAGTCAATTACTTACACCATTTATAAAGATAGGCACATATTATAAAGGAAATGAAGATAAGGTAAATTCATATGTTAATTCTAAAGTCTACACTCATTATCCCCAAATGGCATACCAAAATAAACACCTCTGAAAGAAATGGTTCTGAAATCAGGTCACAGATCATTGTTTTTGATCAGTTGGTTAAAAACAAAACTTAAAAAAAAAGAACACATAACCAGTCCTTCAAACAGTGAAAATATATCGATATCCATTGATGACCACTTGATGTCTTTAGATATCTACTGACTAAAGAAAGATATGTATGTGTGCATAATCTCACGAGATAATCATAGGTCATAGTAAATTCTCAATATAAGGTTTTATTCCTCAGTCCCATAATTTTCTTTCTTATAGCTGGAAATATTTTGTTATTGGTTCCAAACAAAGATTTTCTTAAAAAGAATTAATCAATCATACTTCTAAGATGGTACTCTGTAGATGAGAAAGCAAACTGTTCTCTGGCTTACAAATTGAAGGTTATGGAAACAAATTCCAAGGTGTTGACTCATGCATGCAGTTATATCACTCTATCAGTGCTCAATTTGTATATGTGAATATTTATGAACCCCTGGAGGCTAGTAAGTGGCATGAATGAAAATTCCTAGTAAAGAAAGGCAGACGAGGGCTGCAAAAGTTCAAGGAGGAAATGTGTTACTGAGAGTAACTCCTAATGTGTTAAGCAACTTTCTTTGGAACTGGGATTATAAAACTCAGTTTGAGATATTTTATAATCCAGTTTCCTTGTCTAGACATGAATGGATTCGTTGTTATCTTGCCCACCCTAGATTAAGTAGTAGATTTCCCCAGTCACACGTATGATACTAGCACAGTTTTCTGAGTGGTCCTACCACTCATTAATGGAGCTGGGCTTCTAAGAGCGCTCAGCTCCCAGCTGCCTCTTGTACCAAACCCTTTATTGCCTTGTATCTCACCAATTCTCTTGCAAGCGGTGCTTTTATCTCCCTTTGCCATGTGTCTTTCCCCTAGTCCTACTTATCCTACTCACACCTTCCATCTTATACCACACATGCACCAAAAGATAGTATTTGATGAAGCCTTTGCCTTGTCATCTATCCAGTACCTCCCAACCTATTCTCATGCTGTTTCCTTAAGCATAGATTAGCTGATAGAAAAAATATTGGACAGGAGTCAAATGGCTTCAAAATTTTGCCATTTACATGTAGGTAATTTTAATCTCCTCAGCTTTGAACTTTTAAAAGATCTGTAAAATGGCCATAAAGATTAGGTACAGGAAGAAATAATGTTTGTAAAACCACCTAGTAGAATCCCTGGTCCATAGCAACACTCGGTAAATGTTTGTGTTTTAGTTAGTTTTGCTACATATAAATCATCTCCAAAATTTAACTGCTCAAAACAGCAATGACTATTATTTCTTACAGTTTCTGTGAGTCAAGAAGTTAAAAAGAGCTCAGCTGGGTCATCCTTGTTGACATTACCACCCGCTGCTGCAGTCAGATGTCCGCTGGGGCCACAGCCTTGTGAAGGTAGTGTACGTTGGTCCTGGCTGTTTTCTAGGGTCTCAGTTTCCTTCTATGGAGAGACAAACTGCAGAGAGCTACTTGAATGCACCTTGATATGGCGGTTGAATCCTCCTAGAGTTAATGATCCAGGAAACCAAGGTGAAAACTAGTCACAAATTACCCTTTTTATGATATCCCCTTAATCACACATGGACAGCCCTGATTTAATCTGGGGAGGGCTGCGTGTAAGAGTATGAATGTCAGGAGGTGTGTTCATGGAACTCCATGTTTGAGGATGGCCACTATAGTTTGACATTGATTCCTTCAAAGAAAACACTGACCACTGTGATTATAGTCAAACTCACTGGGCTGTTTTTCAATTGCACCTTAATTAATTCCTCTTTAGGTTAGTTAAGCCCAACTTGCAACTCTTTACCTTCTTTCCTTCCCAATCAATCTTCACGTTCCCCTCCCAGACTAATATCTATATCGAAATTTTGCACACACTAGTTTTCAAATTGGAATCACTTTTTAAAAAATAAGCTTTTTTGTCTTACAGTAGTTTTATATTTACAGAAATGTTGTGAAGATAGTACAGAGTTTCCACATTCCCCACACCCAGTTTTCCCTGTTATTTTGGCGTTGTCCTAACAGGGTTTTGATTGGAAGAGAGAACAGTGCAAGACAAAGACCTAAGGAAGGGGTTAATTGCCTTCAGCATCTCATAAGTGCAAAATTCAGCATTTGAATGAGATGAAGAATGAAATAAATTAGGGAAGTAAATGAATCAGATGAAATTACTGTTCTACTTATTATAGCCATGAAAAGAAATAATCATTGCATCAGAGAAATCATTTTAAGTTAGAAACATGTTAGCCAGTTTAGCAACTTCATGTACCAAAAGATTCAAAGTTGACTTGTTTCCTAACAGAATCAAGGTAGTGCTAAATTCTATGATATACAATCTTTTTTTAAGTTTCTGCCACCAGATGAAATAGGAAAATAGTAGCTGTGAATTTTAAGTAATCCTATGAACAGTGATTTAGCATTTGTGAGCGAATACTTCATCTCACAGAAATAATTATTAAATGGAAGGAGAGTCCCTTGATGGGGGAGAAAAGGAATTTTGCCTCACTACATGTTATAAAGCAAGATGTTTGTCTGCATACTGACCTGATATATGTATGTCATATATATGTATAAATATTATATATACACATCAGATTATATCAGACATATACATCAAATATATCATCAGATATAGACATCAGTATACATACATCATTTATATAGTATATATATACATATATATACATCTATCTATATCTGACTATCTATATATATCAGATTGTATTTTAGCCCATGGGGAAAGCAGGAACATTATTAGTGCCTTTTCATAGACAAAGCCCAGTAAGGTTCAGGAGAACACTCTAAATGGGGCCAAAAGCACAGATCAGGCACATGTTAAAAGTAGCCAACAGGATCACAGTCTACAAAAAGATTCAGACATAGACATTCCTGGGTAAAATGAGGGGTGTTACCTGGAAGGCCTGGAGGGTCTGTTCCCTCTTGTGGAATGGAAGTACAGGCATCTTCAATGTACACAGCAGTTCAGAGGGTATTAACCTGAGTGAAATAGGAAGAGGAACCGAGAAGCTGTGATTTCTAAATTTCTGTCTCCCTCCTCCCTTCTCTTTATCCTTCTCTCTTTCTTGCTCCCTTGTTCTCTCTCTCTCTCTCTCTCTCTCTCTCTCTCTCTCCTCTCTCACCCCCCCATCTTTGAATCCCTTTACACTTACCACATTTTTGGGGCTTTGAAAATGTTAGAAAGCAATGAGAATTGGAAAAATTCTATGGCTGACCCCAATAGCTTCCTGAAAGGTCTTCCTGTCCTCAGGCCCACAGTGACCAACATATCATTCTAGTGACAGCAGTTTACTACCTGCTGACAAATACCCATGTCTGCACATGTCAACCCACTCCTGATTTAAGCCCAAAGTGCACATATAAACATGTCATCTTTGCATATAAATCTGTACTACTGTCTGTTAGATAAGGTCAATCACTTTAGACTGGCATTAATATCTCCCAAAGTTCTATTATAGTATCATTTTTATCACTTTCCATCATAAATACTTTAGGGACACTAAACCATCATATCATATGTCAGAGAGGTTGGTATTCAGATGCAAACACAAAATTTTCACATGCCCAGAATTATCATCACTGTAGTCACAAGCACTGCTCTATTTTTTGATTACCTACTCTATAACAAGTAATGAACTTGGTTTATTTAGGTTCTACTTCAGTCAAACCTTATAACAAGCCTTCTCCAGAGTAATTATCTCCAATTTCAGTTGAGATAACAGATTTAGAGATCAATATCTGTCCAAGGAACCACAGGTAATACAAGGGAGGATTCAAGCATAGATGGATCTGCCTTGAAAGTCTATTTTCTTTTTCCTACACAGTACAGTCATGGAAGAGCTATGGCTCTCTCTGGAGATATACGACACTTAGTTTAAATCTTAATCCTGCCATTTACAGGCAAAATAACCTTAGGCAGATTGATTCATTCTCCCAAATCTCAATTTCCATGTTTGTATAATTTAGGATATTAAAAGGCATCTACCACATAAAACTTTCATGAGACTCAAAGGAAAAAACAGGTGTGAAGTGTTTAACTACCAGTGTCACAGCTGCAATCTCATCACCTTTATTTGGCCAAGTCTTATTTCTTAAGATCCAGTTCAAATGTCAGCTCCTAATTTGACAGCATAGCCAACTCTGCCAGATGGACTTGTTTTCCCGAAAGTTCCCATATGACTTTAGTCTTATAATTAGTTATCTGTTCTCTATTATACAAGAGATTCTGGAAGGCATAAATTATACTATCTTAGTCTGAGTTCCCTTCAAAGCAGATTATGAGCCAAGAATTTGAGTCAAGCAGATTTTTGAGAGGTGCAAGCATGATGAGTAGATAAAGGAGGAAACTATCAGAAAGGAGAGGCAGCCATTAAGAGATTTCTTATTAAATCAGTTATTACACTGAATACTTGAATATTACTATACCATGACCAAACTTTGGGAAACGTCAAAATTTAGTTTTCAGAATTACCCCAGCCGAGAAAGACAGATCTAGGTATTTATTTTTCTAAACGTATTAGTTATTTGTTATGGCTATCCCTATACCAGTACAGCTACTTCTGCTTCTTGTGTTTGTTGGCACAGAGGGTTCGTGAAGCCTGAGGACAGCTTTCCATCAAAGATGTCAGTGCTGCCCCCGAAAGTCAGGCTTTTGCTTGGTAAAGAACTTCTGAGAGAATAGGCTCAGAACACTGTCAGTCTCTGCAGTGAATGTCTCAGACTTCAGTACCATCACCTATTCATTCATCTGCCCTTCTCAACCTCCTTCCATCTAGACTTTTTTTTTTTACTATGACTAGTACCTGATAAATGATTAAATGAGGAAGGGGATGGGAGAAAAGAGAAAGGAGAGGGGAAGCAGAGAAAGAAGGAGAAAAGCAAGGAAGATAAATACATGCAAAGGAAGGAAAAAGAAAGGAAAGGATGGAAAAGGAGATGAAGGGAAGAGAAGCAAGAAAGGATGGGGAAAGACAGGACCTGTCCTATGACGTGGGAGGGAGAAGCTTCTGCTTTTATCTTTTAAACAGCAACACATAAAATGTATACAGATGCTAAAGAAATAAAAGATTCCCAGGATGGCATACATAAGTCTGCTTAAATGTCAACTCTGGGTACTGAATATAAGGATAAACTGCAGAATCAGAGTTATAGTTTCTTATTTCTACTTTCCCTGATAAAAAGCCAAAAAAAGTTACCGTAACACTGGAGAGAAGTCCTAACCCTTAGCATACATAGTTCAGGAAAAGTTTCTAAGAAAGAAAAGTGAGGACTGGGCTTTTTTTTCCTTGCTGTACTAGGTAATGAGTTTTATAATGGAAACAGGCATGCAGGTTACATAATCAAGTAGGTCAGAGCTATTGATCTGCCCAGTGACAAGACCGAGTGAATTGTATTATTTTTAAAGGATTCTAAAGCTAACAGTGGCAAAATGTGTTATATGAATTTTGTACTTCTGCTGCTTATGCATATCAAACTTTTGGGGTTCAAGCAACTTTGAGAAGCAATGTAGTATCAGGAGACAGTGCTGGATATTGGGTCCAATATTACATGACTATTGACATGAACTTGGAGGCACTATAAAAACTCTCTGGGTCTCAATTTCATCATTTGTAATATTAGAAGCTTACATTAGTGGTATTACATCTGTGATATTAGGAGGAGTAAGTCATTTCCAAATTCAAGTGTCAGTGCCTCCTGGATGGTGATGAACTGAAAGGCATATCACATCTAATAGGGCAGTCATTCCTTGGATCCAGCAAATGGTTGTCATACTGAAATTTAGCTTGTCAAATATCTCAGTGGTTCTTAAAAATAAAAAACTGACATTTCTGTGACTTCTTCAGATTTTTATGTGTTGGTATAATTTCTTCTTTTTATAAGAAAAAGCAGTATAGGCCACAGACAGTTGTCAAAAGTGAGCAGAATATAGCCCACAGTTGTTGATTGCCTCTGGGCTAGATGAATCCCAAATGTCCTTCCAGTTAGTTACCCTTTCAGTACATATTGACAAAGTATTCTTCTTAAAATGGGACCCCTGCTGGTACTCCTATTCCCACAACAGCCTTCTTTCTGTACCTTGGATGAATAGACATCAATCATATTTCTTTAGGAGGAAACTGTGGGCTGCACTGACCTTTTTCCATGTCTCTGAAACATAAAAAAAAAAAAAAAAAATGTTAGGCATAACCACACTCGCCTTGAAGAAATTGTTCTTACCATAATGTAGGCTGCCTTGAGATTGGGTAAGTCCCTGTTATGGTCTATATCTAGATGCCCCCCCCCATACCTTATACACTCACAGGTGGAGCTTTTGGAAGTGATTTGATCATGGCTCTACAATCTGTGAGCCAAGATAAGTGTCTCAGTGACAAAGAAAGTAACTAAGATATCCTTGTATTGCTCTGCTCTCTGGGAACTTGTCAAAGTCTTCTCTAATATTTTTGCACACTCTTTAAGCTTTACTTAGGATTGGGAAGATTGATATCCTTGAGGTGCAAGTTCTGCTGCCAATCATTAAAGACTTCATTGAAAGTTAGTTAATTATTTCAAGTGAGTAATAGAAAACATAATCTAGATATATGAGTAGAATTCAAAGAGAAGGAACACATACCTGCCTACAATTCTAGCACTCTGAGAGGATGAGATAAGAAAATTAAAAGTTCAATCCAGCCCGAGCACCTTAGTGACTTAGCAAAATCCTATCTGAAAATAAAAAATAAGGGCTTGGGGATGTAACTCAATGCAAAGGACCTAGGTTCAATTACAAGTAACACCCCCATCCCCAAATGAAGAAGCAAGAGTTTAGGGAGGGTGGAATTACACAGGGAGGGATGGGGTCATACTTGAAGGGTTGTCTCCAAGAGAGGTGGAACAAATGAGGTTTTGTAAAGCTAAAGTGTTGAGAAAGAGAGAGGAGATCAGATGATATTCGCCCTTCATTTTTTCTGGAAATTAGGAGCTAAAGATTTTTCCAGGGTAGGTGTCTTGGTTACTTTTCTCTCATTGCTGGGACAAAATACCTGTTGCCCAAAATTAAAGAAGGAAAGGTTTATTTTGCTTACAGTTTGTGGAGGTTTCAGTCCATACTTGGCAGGTTACAAGGCAGAGTGGCACAGGGCAGAGAGCTACAGCTCATGGCCGCAGAACACAGCAAAAGCAACAACCACTCAAGGGAGGAATGGCGGCAAGCAGCCTCTTCCTCTCCCTTACATATGCAAACTATCCACCCCAGGGTGGTGTAGCTCTCACACCCATAATCAATCAAGCTCTAAAAACCTGCCCCATGACCACATGAGGCTTTGGGGGGACACCCAGACACAAACTATAACAGTAGGGTAACTTTTGGGAAACAAAGATTGAGGAAAAGTTATTTGGAGAACAACAATGATAGTTGCTTTTGTAAATATGTCGAAGAGTTCTAATAGATTTGAATTTAGCAAGAACTAACTTGCTGCAACAAAAGAAAGCAGATCTTCTCTCTCTAGGAAGGTAATCATTAGCTTTCAGATAACTGAGGAATGAAGAAGAATCTAGGTGGGAGGTAAGAAATTTGCTTTTCATAGATCTTGGATATAAAGCTAACTATTCTGAGGCATGTCAAGTTGCAGCGTGTGATCATGCCTGTCAGTGGTCCTGTGGAGTACAGATGGAGAAGGTATCTATTGAGAAGGTCTGGGATCTATGAGGTCAGGAGTAGAAGATGCTAAAACTAATAAGAAGCAAAGCTACACATGTCAGTGTGAGACATACTAACAAGTTTGGAGGATGGAAAAGATTTTTCTGGAGGATAGTTGTGGCTGGTGATGGTGTAGGGTGGAAGGAGTTTGCTATTCTTGCTTTAAGAGTTTTGACAAATTTCATTTATCGAGAAGAGGAGGATGGAATCGATAGCAAGAAATCAGCACTTTTTTTTGGTAAGAAAATAAAAATAACTGACCAAGAATATCTTTAGGCAATGGAGAAGGGTTTTCTGTGGAATAAAAGAGCAGAGAATCACAGAAAGTCGGTGGGGGAGGGCTAGAGCTAAGGTATAAACAATTGTGAAGAAAAAATTATAAGATTTATATGATCTGAAGAGAAATCAGAGTAGGCCACAGCATGGCATGTGCCTCATAAGTACACACAATTATAACTTAATTTAAAAAATTCAAACTATTGTAAGGAATAGCTTTGAAACCATACAGGCCTGGGTGTGAGTTCATGTTCTACCACTTATTAGCTGCAGAAAGCCACCTAGAAGTCTCCTTTTAAGAAAAGTTATACACAATATGAAACTGAAATTAGGAGCAAAGATAAATTTTTAATCAAAAAGAGAGAAGTCACAATAAAATTAATTTTAAAATTAAAGCTAGCAAATACCCAAATCTCTATGTTCACAAAAAAGTATTTTATCAACTAACTGTCTGATGACCATGTATTCTACATGACTTCTTCCCTACATGTTTTGGCAATGAATTCTTAGGTCACCTCTTCAAACAACAATGGTTTTGTAAGGTCATTTCCTGCTGTAAAAATAGAAAGGTAGTTTAGTCATTCTTGTTTTTAAACTTGTCTTTTTTATTTTAAAAATTGAAAAACTGACAAAACAACAATGAAGACAAAATCAAAATAACACAAAGGGCTGGGGATATATAGCTCAGCGGCATAAGTGCTTACCTGGCAAGCCTGAGGTCATGAGTTCGATTCCTGGTACCAGAAAAAAAAAAATAAGGAAAAAACAAAACACAACAACAAAAATGATACATGACCTCAGAACAAAATAATAGGAATTTATAAGGGTTGCTACATTATATACCATTATCTTCAAACATAGTTAGTATAATCTTTACTAATAATAGCTGAGGAAAACGTCTTTTGGGCTATATAAGTCATTACAGGTAATATCATATTGTATAGATTTTTTTCAAGTTGTTGTTAGCTTTGAGGAAAGCTGACTGAATACCCCCTTGTATGAACTGTGAGCTTTGGAAGCATTTTCCATAGTTTAGTTCTCAACTCTCCACAATTTAAGCTTTATCCTTTTTCTATTACCTACATATACCCCATGCTGGGAGTTATAGGTCAGATTTATACTGTGATACAACTTCTGGTCCTACATCCTGTCATCATGTGGGTTAGTTGTCACAGTAATTCCTACAGTGGGGCAGCTACCAATAAGTTAGTCTAATATGAGTATGCAACTGAACTCAAATTGAATGCACAGTATCTCCAACTGAAGTTGCTCTTAACCCCACTGCCAAAATATGCATATCATCACTCCAGTGCCCTGAGAGGGAATATGATAGCAAAGAAGTTGGTCTGGAAAGAGAAAAATCTTAATTAATTTCTGTTAAAATGTCTTATTTCTGAAAATTTAGAACAAACATGTCCACGTAAACACAATTTCAGGGCTTCTTACAGAGTCTTAAAAACAATCCATCTGCAAGTGAAAGCTAAAGCCCAAGCTGCGTTAACTTTACAGTAATATATTGCTGGGTACTTGTGTAACTTCATGCTAGTTACACAATTTAATTTCTCTTAATATCAGTTTATTTATCTCACAGGATTATAAGTAGTTGAATTGAAGGAACACACAGTTCCTGGCGTCCCATAAATAATGGCTGGCAAATAAAAATATATAATTACTAGATTTTGCAAACTTTTGACATCTTGTGTTGTGAATTTAATTATAGTAGGTGCCAACCAAACTCTCAAAGGCTATGGAAGGTTTTTGGCTTTTATTTAAAGGCAAAGTACTTTTTACAACCCTTGTACAACTGGGAGCACCTCGGAGGCTTGTAATGGAGAGCTCAGAATCACTCAGGGTAGGAGGGGGAAGGACTGCTTTAGAGCAAAGCAGTGAAGGTTAAGCAGCCTAAATCTTTAAGAAAATCATACCTCTGAAAGGATCTTCTCCTTTTTCACTCTGCTAGTCTGCAACATGAGAGCTCATATATGAACATTTATCATGGCTTCATATACCTGATAGAAGGGCAGGAACAAACAAACAAATACGTACGAATAAACATAGCCACTTTCTGAGCAGCTTGGTATGCCAGGCATTTTGCTGGACACTCTCATGCCTGCCATCTTGATTAAGTTTCATAGCAACACTGTGCTCATCAATATCCTTATGAAATGAAAAAACAAAGACATCAGTCTCCATCTTCACTTGAAATGTCTTATCTACCAATGGAAAATCCCAGAGGGATGGAACCCTTGCTACCTGTGTGATGCTCAGCTGCATGCCAAAGTGTTTGAACCGAAAGCTTGCCCTCCCTCCTTGTGCTGGTCCTGGTCCTGGGGTGAAGCCAGCACTCGAAGCCAGCCTCCAGAACCCTGCATTCAGGTCAAGGACAGGGCTGTGCTTGTTAAAAGACAGTAAATTCTGAGAACAAGGACGGGAATGAGGGCTGGTTAAGGTAGTTGAAGGCAAAGGAATGTTTTTCGCTAATGTGAAGATGATGTTAAGTGGAAATTCAAGCATTTAAATATATGTTTTTGCGGGGGGAAATGGTAAGAATAGCTTTTTAAATCCCCTCTCCTCAGACTCGAAACAGCTTTAATCATAACAGCTTTCTTATTTTAGTTTTTAAAAATATAGTTTATGTAATTCTGTCCTATGAAAATCTGTGTTTATAAAATAGACACGTTAAATAACATTATTCTCATTACTCAAGGATTCACTCTAAAATTTCTCTGACGAGCTATTACCCTCATAAAATTAAATTTATTTATTAGAGATTATTTATTGCTTAAACAGCATGCTATCCATCAAGATACCAAAGTTTCTCTTGTCATCAATGATGATATCTGTAGCCAGAGACTGAGATGGAAAAGGAAAATAGACTGAAATAATTTTTTTCTTGACCCTTCCCATTCCCAGACTATCAGACCTCTGGGCTGCTGGAAACTTTGACCTTGTTGATCCACTAGAATAAAAGGTGAAGAGGCGATGTGCGAAATACTCTTGCTCTTGTGAGTGGGTGGTGGCGGTGGTGGGTACCGCAGACGGTCCCTGGAAGCAGATCCTGAGATGGACTTAGGTAAGCAAAACGCCTATGAGAGAAAGAGGAGATGGAGGAGCAATATTTTGCAAAGAAGTATTTCAGACCAAGGTGCAGGGCTGGTAAAATATTGCCAACCCTATGGAAGCTCTAAAGCAAGCGCTGACTTGCCTTGGGATGGAACGACAGGCCCACCTTGCTCCACCTTGTGTAGTTATTCAAAGCCAGCCGCCCAAAAGAAATGAAGCTCTGATTTTCTGTAGTTGAGGGAACCTCCAAAGAAGCTGGGGCTTGGAAGCTGTCTGATACTCTGTTCTCTGCAGGTGGGCAAAAATTTATTCCTCGAAGAAGGATTTGGTAGCACATTTCTGTGTCTATTACAGTCCATCCCTTGTAATCCCTGTGCTTCTGTCTCTACACATGGTGTGCAGCAGATGCTCCGAGACTCTAGTAGATCCAGTTCATTGACAAAAAGATAGAAAAGAGAAGTTAGTAGTACAAGTTATAACTGCCATTCCTAACGTTAGTCTCAGGGCAACAATTGATATTCATCTTGCTCCTGTATTCAACTTTCCACCCTTTGGCTGTCCTGCAAAGTTTCCCTTAGAGCACAATCTGAATCTTGAGGAGTTTGAGTCTATCAGAGCCCCAGTGGCCCTCTTTTAATACACATTCCTTGTGCAGTCACAGGAGGACCCTGGGCACAGCATCTTGCAGCACCTAAGGCTGCTGCAACTGAGGCAGATCCTGAAGGAGCAATGGATGGAGGCTGTATGCTGATCGCATTCCCTGCAACTGGACAGACACTCCTTCCTAGAAGGCAAACAAACCAAATAGAAAAATTTCATATCTTCCATCAAGAAATACTATTTTAAGAGTCTTTCACAAAGTAAAAAATATATACTTTATACTAGACTAATAATTCATCTATTATCCAGTTGTATATTTCATTTTTATATTTCAAGTGAGACAAATTACGATGAATTTTTATGTAATTTGAGGTTTCTCTTTAAAACCACACATCTGTGGGTTAGTAGGTGGAGCAGAGCAGAAGCAAGTGACTATCTGGCTCTTTAATAAGTGTGATTTTGTGCTTTCAGAGGTTTTGTTGAATTAAAGCACACAAGCCATTTTTGTGGTGTTCTTGTTCATTCTTTGAAAAGGAGGTATGAATTGTGCAACCAAAGAAACGTTGTTTGAATAGTTTCCTGATAATAAAAGCCTCAAATGAATCAATCATAAAGTTCTGGCAAAATTGGCTGAATAAGTGGAAGGAATTGGTGGCGAATCAAAGGAATGAGAAGACAAACTGCCACAAAGGACAGTTAAAAGAGGCTCCAAGTGGTAGAGACCGTCCTCCAGGGGCAACAGGAAATAGAAATGACTTCATTCTCCATTAAACGGGCCTCAGAACTAAACAGTCTATTAAGAGGGTCTAATGCACTGCTTAACTTCCCAGTAGGAGGCTCTGTTCATTGTGGGCCGCTCAGCAGATCCACCTTAATGTAGACACAGAGGTTTCTTGCGTGAGCAGTAGTACTCCTTTGTCCAAGCCCATGTGGAGCCTTTCGGGGGAAGAGTCCTATGAACCAGCTCGTGGGACTAAACTATAAGCTACCATTTTCGTAATCCCTAAACATCAGTGCAATTAACAGAATGCAATGGTTTGCAAGGACATGGGGATGTATACATACTTTGTATATCTCTGTATACAAACTTTGCAAAATATAGTTCCTATGTCACTCACAAGAAGACACAAATACAAACACTATATACGTACAAATCTGCATGCTGACAAATATATGAACCTATTTCTATTGACAAAACTAGTCTTCCTGAACCCTTAAAAACAAATGAACCCTTAAAAATGGCAGGTTCAAAATCTTCTGGGAAAGGACTATCACTAAACTCTTCAAAGCCAGGGATGTTTTACATGCTCACCTGAAGCTCCTATAGTGCTTCTTGGCCTCTGCAGGAATTACTGAATATTTGTTGAAGGAATAAAGGATAAGGATATCCTTATTCTTATTTATTAAGAATAAGGATAAAGGAATGAGGAATAAATGGCATTCGATTAAATACTTGCAAAATACAGAAATGAGTTAGTTTCAGGATCTGTTTTGCAGTTGCGGTTTACTTCCTCAAATCAATGGCAAATGTTATAATAGAGGAATTGTTACAATTGTAATAGACTTCAGGAACCATCCAATTAAATCTTCTCTTTCTAGCTGTGAGGAAGTGAGGCTTAGAGAAGTGAGATGACTCAGATAGGATCATGCAGTTAATTTGTGATTTAACCTGTTCTAGACCGCAGGAATTCTGACTTTGAATTCACAACGCTATCAAATGATTCTCAAGAGAGCTTTAATTGACCCCACGTAGACCTATCTGTGTGTGATACGCTATATGTGTGAGCATGTGAACACCTCACCTATTCTCCTTTTATCAGTTTGTCTCTCTTCCTTCTTTTTGTGGATATGGTAGAATTAACCTCATTTCCATTTCTAGTAAACCCAGTCTTGAAAACAGCTTGAGCTTCTATCTCTTGTGACTTTTCTATTTACAGTCTCTGCCCGATGAACAGTTCAATCTCCCAATAACACAATTACTAGATAGTAGAGCCCATATCATCTCATGCACTTTGCAGTCCACTTTCCCTCTCAAGCGCCCTCTGCAGCTAACCTTTCGGCAGAAGCCTGCCATCTTCATTAAAGTGTTCCCAAAGCTGTGGTACAGAACCCTAACCTTGGCCGCTCTGTGTCAGGAGCCAAATTCCTCTCCGTTGCTAGTTATGCGGTTTGGTCCTCCCTGGTGCTCTGTCATCTGTAAAACAGAAACTGCCTTTCATTGACCTTCCTGCTTTTAATTTCAGCCTTATTTTCCTTCTCCCATTATTTCTGTTCTTCTAGTTCTCTGTAATGCCTTGTTTCAGGTCAAGCTCCACTCAGCTCTATTTTCACTTTCTTCATTTAACTTCTCAATTCTCCTGACAGCTCTTTTTTTTCCTTTGTTAAAGCTGCGTTTTGAAGAATGTTCTCAGTCTGTGAATGGGGTTTTGGTTCCTCCTTAGGCAAAAGTATGTATTTTATTTCTAATTATAGACTACTACTTTATAACTTGAAATAAAACATCTATTGTTCAGTAACTGCAGTAAGAATTAGGGATGGAGCAGTGAACAAGGACTTTCCTCTCTGTTCTCAGTGGAGCTGCCATCCTGGAGGGGAGGCAGATTAGAAACACGTGTGAAGTGAAGCTGCTCAGAAGAAAGCAAAGGCAGAGGGGAGAAACAGAACAGAGGAAGGGAAGGTGCCTAACTTTTGGCAGAGCGAGGAGCCCCTCTGGGAAGCATTTGACATTGAGAACAGATGGGACTGAATTGAAAAAAAGAGACTCTACCTACTCTGTAGGTAGTGCACGCTGGAGAGTGACTAACAAATGCAAAGACTTAGAATTTGGAATAGGTGTGGTCATTTAACATACAAACAAGAAAGCCAGTGTGGTCCGAGGAATGCCTCAAGAGAAGAATGGTCAAAAGCTGGAGAGGTGATGTACGTGAGAGCCACATCACGTACAGCCAGGGAAAAAGATTTGAAGAAGCTATGCAGGAGAAGAACAGAATGATGTGGTCTGAATTATGTTCTAGGAAACTATTCCAGCTGCGGTACAGAGAACCGAGTTGGAGCGGAGGAATGCACAGGAGAGGGAATGTGGGGAACTCAGTTTTAGGTGGCCCTTGGAGCAAGATACTTTTAAAAAACTTTTTGTTTTTTGAAAAATATTTAGAAAAGTGGAGTAACTATTTCTGGAAAGTAATGGTAGAGCTTGTCAGAAGGGCACAGATTCAAGATACATTGCAGTGTGGGAGGGGAAGAGAGAGAGCAAGACCCTAGCAATGACTCTTGGGTTTGGGACCTCAGGAAAAGAAAGATGGAAAGGCTATTAGTAACTTGTGGAAGCCAGCGGCTGCACTCAGGTGCTTTGCATGGCGGGTGGAGAAGAAAGTTAAGAGTCGTGATTAGATTTAAGTCTGAGATGCTAGATTTAGAAAATTCAAAAGCATAAAAACATATTTTCATCTTCATTTTAATTCTCTAATTCAAAGAAAAGTCATGATTGCTGGGTTTTTTCTGTTCTACATTTGGGCAGTTGTATTTTTGACTCAGCTTTCCATCTACCTTATTTTTTAAATTGTGGTCTTCAAACTCATGTATAAAACAAGATAGTAACTGAAGTATGAAGGGAATGTTCTGAAAAGCTTCTCTATACAAACTCAAAGTACCCAGGCAAGTTTTATATATAAAACTGAGAAGACCATGAGGAATTCCAGGCCCTACACTCTGAGGACAAGGGCTGTAATTACAATTCAGGGCTATTCTAGCAATAGGCAAGCCTCCCTCCATTCTCTCCGCTCTTGATGTTCAAGACTAAGGGACAAAACAGGATGAGGTCAGCTTCTCAAGAAGCTCTGTGCCAGTGTGAGTAGAGGTGGTATTGATTTTTAGAAGCTTAAAAGCTGTGATGATTTACAATTAAGAGCATCTTGGGCTGAAAAGGAAAAGATCAGCCTTCCAGTTCAGTCATCGTCACTTCACTACTATGTGAACTTCAAGTCACATGACCTCTGTGAAATTCAGTTGCCATATGTTTGGCATAGGAGCAGCGGGACAAAACATGCAGGATTCCTTTGAGGAGTCCTTGAAATTATATGGGAATACTTTCAAGGCCATACAGCAGCATGCATATACATTTTGCATTATAAGTATCTGTTAGAAATATCACAGAGAAATGCTTTATGGATAACACTCAACTAAAAAGTGATTCAAGGACAAATGTTGATTAATACAGCAAAAGGAATTTTCAGATCTTAAGATTAATTCATTTTATTTTTCATAATCTCACAGTGGGTAATGTAGCGCCTTTCTACAATGGACATTGATTAAGGCATGTTAAATAAAT
Source organism: Chinchilla lanigera (assembly GCF_000276665.1). Taxonomy (NCBI): domain Eukaryota; kingdom Metazoa; phylum Chordata; class Mammalia; order Rodentia; family Chinchillidae; genus Chinchilla; species Chinchilla lanigera. The sequence continues at coordinate 9,383,846 of NW_004955420.1, read as the reverse complement.
TGACTATCAATAAAGCACAAGGTCTTCTTAAAGTCGATACCAGCAGCTATACTGAAAAAAGCATGTAAAATTGTTTTACTTTTTATTTATGTAATGTCTTATTCCAAGAAAATTCTGAGATGATTTATGAAACAATGTCAGTCAGACTGATATAGTTAAGGAAATAGATTTAAAGGGGAAATGAAGGTAGGAAAGCAACATGGGAGGTAATGTTATTATGAAAAACAATGTTGAGTAAGCTTACTAGGTTACTCACAATTTTGTTCTGAGCTTCCCAAAAGGCAAAGCACAAAGGAAACGAGTTATGAGTCATAGCGCCAAATTTCAAAAGCAAAGTGATTTTCTGCTGTGTAGGAATTTCTGTTGCTGCTGTTCCCCTCCTCCCAACAAAGTATATGTAACATGTATAGTTTAAGCTGACCTTTTCTTCTCCCAACTAAAGTACTGAGTTATTTGCTTGGTAATGAGTCTGCAAATTGAGACTTTACTTATGAACGCCACTGGTGCCAGAGGATCACCTCTGACTTCTTAGGTACTTCAATAACAATCTAATTTAGTAAAGTAGTTAACAACCTGGAAATTAATGATGAGCAAAACACAGGACAGCAAAAGTAGGAGAGTCCTGCAGTGTAAAAGGTATTAAATTGAAATCTGCAACTATGATTTTTTTTAGCCTAACACAATTATTTTTATGTTACTAGTTTCATTACTCCAAGACAAGAAAAATTCTCAGCTGTATTTTTCATCTGAAAAATTCTGCTTTTGAAATAGGTGACTTAATCTGCCTTTCTAGCTGTGAGAATCTAAGTTTGTAGTTATGTGTTATAATCAGATAAATAAGGCAGATTGTCTTGAAAAAGGAAAACAACATTTAAGATGATAATGAATTACCAGGGTACCAGAGAAAATGATAGCAATAATTCATTTAAAAATATTAGTTATGTAATATTTTACATTAACTGGTTTTGGTGTGAAGATTTTAGGTACAGATGTTTTTCTTCATCTCTTCTGAATATTTTCCTAATGGTTTATCAGTTTGGAAACTGCATGCATACATGCAGTTTAAAAAATCAAACTTTTCAAATACTCACATACTCCACAAGGTCCAGGCACTCCTAGGTTCCCTAATTCTAGTATAACAGAAGCAGAAAGCTGGAAAAAATAAACTTTTTTTTGAAAAGTGATATTTAGAAAGTTTTTCCAGGATGTCAACTACAGAAGATATAGTTGGAAAATGAATTAAAATTAATTTTTGTCCTTTCATACATGCATTTGTTTTTTGCATTAGTAGGTTTATAAAATTATTTTTATGAGTATATAAGAAAAGCACATTTATAAAAACCACTATTGGAAAGTCCTGTGCCATATAAATAAGAAAATAAAAAGAATTCCACAACCCACAATTATTGTTTCAGTGAATTTTTCTCTAGCACTTTCTCTATTTTACTATGATAACATAGACATTTCAAGGATTTACTATAGGCACTAACTATGCTCAAAATTTTATATGCATTTTCTCATTTGACTCAATATCCCCCAAAATAGGTACATTTACACACATATATATACATACAAACATACACACACTCTATGTAAGTTTATATACAATAAATTTCATGACATCCTTAGCCTGTATCCTGCAAGAGGTAGTACTAGCACCACATGCTCCCACCTCAGGCTAACTAGGCCAGAGGTTCCCTCTCCTCAGCAAGACCAGTCTGCCCACCCTTTTTGTCAAAAAAAAAAAAAAAATGGAATTAAGAGACAGAGAAGTCAGCATGCAGGGCCATTTTCAGTCATGGACACATTCAGTGAATTGAGGAAGCCAGTGAAAACAAGAAAATGGAGGTGACACGGTGAAAGAAACAGAGGCAAGAGGCTAAGTTTGTGCTGAGGAGGAGAGAAATGAATAGGGAAAAAGAGTTGCTGGAGTCATTTCCAGTTGTAGGGAGATTTCAGTGTTTTCCTCAAAGTATATTCTAAAATTCTTCTCATATCTTTCCTCTCAGCATATCTTTAAGCTAACCTGAATATGCTTCAGTTCTTAAAATATTACATTAATGTGCATTAATAATAACTAATGTGCTATGTGCAAGGCATGATGCCAAGTGTTCTGTGTTCGCTTGTCCCAGTGAATATCTTTTAATCATTCCGTCAACCCTAAGAGGAAAGTATCATTACCTTAATTTTGCATAAGAGGAAACTGAAGCTCGAAGCACTTCAGCAGAAGGTACTAATTAAGATTGGCAATTTACCCATCTCCTGTACCACAGGTACACACTTTTTTTCCTTTGCTTTTGTCACCTCCTTGAACTCACTGAAATAACAGAAGTGGAGGTTTCTTGAGAAGGCATGTTCGCACCAGGACTGAGTACGAAAACAGAACAAATAGATGAACAAAAGTAATTGACTGAGTAAATCCGAGGAAGCTGAGTCCACTTGAAAAACAGCTCATCAGACCTCAGATCTGGAACTCTGCTCACTTTGGAAAGAGCTGCTCCTTCCCCCTAGTCAGGACACTGAGGTTAGCGGGAGGGACCAAATGTAAGAGCCTGTACATGACAGATACCAGTGCATTGAGGGTAAAGGCAGAAGCGCCACCTCAAAGGCAGGAAAATTAGGTTCCATGTGTATACCCACTCTTCTCTGTTTACTTAGTTGATTTCCAAAACTCTGGCAGTCAGATTCTTCCCCTTCAGGCAAGAGAAAAGCTAAAAAATACAGACGTTACAAGTTCCCCAGTGGCACAGTGCAGCAGTTTCACAACACAGATGCCCAGCCAACAAGCATCCCAGTCTATACAAAACTTCAAGTCAGCTTTTAAATGCAAATAGCCTATGGCTATCAGACAGCACACAGACAAAATACAGGTGAAAACAAGCCAGCAGCTTGGATGAAACTCTCTTGAAGAATCAAAATCTTCTGACTGATGTGAATATGAATCTGTGAGATATAGTCATGAGACATGACCTACGAGAAAATAAACCTATGGAGGAATAAAACCAAATACTTTAAAGAAGTACATTCAAAGGGAAGAAAACGAAGAGCTCTTAGTAAAATATGACAGCAAAAAGAAAATGTTCAGTAGGAAATTTGGGAGATAAAGTTGAGAAATCTTGTAGGAAGTAGAACAAGAAGGCAAAGCTATGGAAAATAGAGCAATCAAGGAAAAGGAAAATTGGTGGGATGATTCCATGAAATCTAGAAACAGGAACAAAGACAATGGAAAGGAGGAAACTATTGCAGAAATAATGCAAAAACTTTTTCCATAATTGAAAACCATTTTGAATTTCATGCAGAGCATCCCCTGAATGAAATGGCCTGTTGAGTTTTCATGTTAATGAATGAGAAATGACCCATCCCAAGATACAATATTGTGAAATTTCAGGATATTGAATATGAAGTAATAAAAAATAGCCAATAAAATATTCACATTTTGACAGGATCTATAATCAACATAATGGCAAGGCATGGAGATTAGCATCATAAACTCTTAATCCAGCTCACCTGGATGCTAATTCTACCCTTTGTAATTATTAGCCCTAAAATCCTGGAAAGTTACAGCAACCCCGGTCACAGTCTGCTCATTTATAAAAAGAGTGTTGACTCATGAGATTAAACAAGATGACAGGGGCTGGGGATTTAGCTCAGCAGCAAAAGCGCCTGCCTGGCAAGCGCAAGGTCGTGAGTTCGGTTCCCGGTACCGGAGAAAAATCAAAAAAAAAAAAAAAACAAGATGACAAACAAATACATATGCAGGTATTACTGATGCACAGAGGTGAGAAAAATGTTAGCTTTGTTACTGAGTCTTTTATTAGCAACTTTAGAAGAAAGAAGGAAATATATCAAAACCTTCAAAATTCTGAGGTTTCATGATTTCTAGTCTGATACTTTATATCTAACCGACTATCAGTTAAGTATAAGCCTATATTAGATATGCACAATCCAAACATTTCATTGTATATGCACTCTTTGTTGGGAAACTGTGTTCTCCCAGACAAAGAAGAAAGCCCAAAGAGAAGAAGACCTGGAATCCAGGTTAAGAGGAGCCCACTCAAAGTATGAAGAGAATCCCCAGGATAGAGGTGGAATGACACTCCAAAATAACAGGTAAGCATCAACCAGCCCTAACACGAACAGGTCACAGATGCCTGGAAGATTTTCTTAACTGTATAGAACTGCTGTTCAATGTATATTGTATTAGTGCATTGAAAAAAGGTTTGCACAACTGGGGAAAGGCTTGTGAATAAAAGACTTGAATGTGAGAAGTCAAGAATATATAATAACAACACATAAAAAGAAAAAAGTAATGTAAAAAACAAAGAAAATCAAAATTTGTTCAGAAAAAAATAATATAATAACCAGTATGAATAAGCAACATCTCATGCTTGTACGCAGCAATACTATAAAGACTACCATACTGCAACCAAAATTGTTCTATGATTCTATTGGAAAGATGGGAGATTGAATAAAGGTGTGTGTGTGTGTGTGTGTGTGTGTGTGTGTGTGTGTGCATGCTGGAAATAGAGGGATTAAGAAAATAAATTATATAACCAAATAGAGGCATGCAAGACTGATCAATTTCCAATAGCAGAAAGCCAACAAATATTACCTGAAATTGAAAGCAATCAAGCTTGTTTGCTTCTCTGTTTTTAGAGTGGTGAAAGTATGGAGGCAAATATCAAAGTCAGTCTTAAAAACTGAAAGTGGCTGCCTGTAGGAAACAGACATTGGAAAGAAGGAGTCAGAATTCTGATGTTGAGTAATAAGCCTTGTACAACAATTTGGCTCTCTGAGTTAGATCATATGTAGCTTTGATTTAAAAAACTTAACAGTGAACTAAAAAATAAATATCACCTGAAAAAAAACAGGACACAGTTAAATTAAATAAGACTCTTGCTCAAGGTCACTGAATTTGAAAGTAGAAAAACTAGTCTTCAATATCCAGCCTCTACATATAAATACTTCATCTTAAAGACACAGTAGTATGCACTAGAGTGAATATTTCTTTATTTATGCAGTCTTCTATTATTAACCATTGAAGTTGTTTCAAAAGTTTCAGTATTATTATAGAAAAACCTCCTGATCTCTTCAAAAAATTGCTAAAAGTCTCTCATCATTACTATTATTATTAGTAGTAGTGCTGGGGACTCAACCCAGGATTTATGTACTTTAGGCAAGCACTGTATCACTAAGCTACACACCCAGTCATGATTACTTACTTTAGATAAATATTTTTAGAAGCAGAACCACTAGATTAAGAACAATAGCTATATATTCCTGAAGTTTCTTCGATATATATATTCTCAAATTATTTTCCAGAAAAGTGGCATTCAAACGTTCTCATATCAGCAGGAGATGAGAGTGGTTATCTTGACACACCTTTACCAGCATTAAGCACTCATTTTCAATTTTGTCATTTAATATAAAGAAAATATAATCATATTGATTTACTAAAAAGAAAATTAGTTTCTGGTAATACAACAGCTTAGTGGTCAGAAAATTATAACCATCTCCTATGATCAAGCCTAGAAGTCTGGCATGAGTTTCGCCTTTGGAACTTTAACCTTCCATTAGGATATTTTGAAGAAAATGTGTCATCATTTAAGCTATGTAATAGAAATTTTACTACACTTAGTCTCAAAAAATTACAAAAATCTCTATTGTAAGCTGAAGGAAATTCATGCACATAGACTTTAGACATAGCCTTTCATTATAGATGTACCTAAGTATTTTATGACTATCTTAAATCTGCATAATGCTTCTTTCTTGAAGACATTCATTCAATATTCATTTAGCAAACATTTATTGAGCGTACGTGGTATTGCAAGATGTCTCATTTACCAAATATTTATTAAGTATATGCAGTGTTCCAGGAGGTACTGAGTGCTGGGAAGCAGTGGTAAACAAAACAGTTCCCGCTTCAAAGCTCAATTCTTGTATATAGTATATGTGGTAATGTTGCTAAGTTCAGCAACTGAAGGAAAAATGATTTCTAAAATAAATGTCTCTACAATATAAAAAATAATCATGAATAACTCAAGTTTCCGATTGCCAGCCAAGAGTTTAGTCTACTTAAAATCATGTACATTAGACTATTTAAGCTAATGTTCAAGCCATCATATGATTACATTTAAATATATGACTCAGAAACCATGTACTCTCTATTCTGTTTATAGACATGAGTTGAGCTTTTTTTAATAGGAAATGTAATGTCCTCAAATTCTGTTTCTCCTTTGTGCATTCTCTGTAATTTTATTTATTTTGTTGTTGTAAAAAAGATCAGATATTAACTCAGAAAACACAAATCAATGTTGTTATATGGTCATTTTTGTCCTTAAGCATCATTATCAGTGACAGTTCAAACGAAAACTTACACAGGTCCCAGAACATAGTCCTAAATGCCAGAGTTAATGATTTCTCCATGGTAAGAAGGAAAAACCCTGCAGAATTTCACACATCAGACATAGACCATTCAGTTGCTCCACTTCTCAGCCTGGGTGACAGCTTTCCTATTTATGCACAATTTCTTTGGAAGGAACACGCGTTTTCCTTTGTAAGGCAGGTACGGAATTATAATCTCATGAAAACAGGCTGAGAAGCTTACTCTCGTCCATAGAAGTGCAGATAAAATCATCATCATCCTTTACACTCCCCTCACAGTGCCCCCCATGGGCTTGGTTTTCCTTTTAAATGATGGCTTATGATTAGAACGGAGTCAGGGGTTACGGTAATGCTCTATTTACTAATTACATTAATGATTAGTCCATGTTGGGGACAGTATTGTAAACACAAAGAGGTGTTAAGATCTAGTCCCAACACTTGTGAAGAGCAAGTCAAGGAATCATCTGAGTGTCTCAAGTCAGGAGTAGTGTGCTTCCCACTATGCTTCACTGCAACAACCAAGAGATTGGTCTTTCTATTTTTCTAACTGTTTTCCTATTCTTATGTTCCTTTTGTGGAGCACTGAAAAAAATATACTTCTAATAAGTCAGAAAAACTTGGGTTTCAATCTTCAAGCTACTCAGTCACTATGTGGTTATGGTTCGTGTCTAGATGTCCCCCCAAAGCCTCTTGCAGTCATGCGGCAGGCTTCTAGAGTTTATGATTGATTCATGGTCCAATGTTGGGATTATGGGTGTGAGTGCTACACCCAACCTGGGGCGGGTAGTTTGCATACAATATAAGGGAGGAAAAGAGGCTTGCTTCCTCCTCCTCACTTTTGCTCTTGTTGCTTTGCTATCTTCCACTGCCATGAAGTATTGCCCTCTGCCATGTGCCACTCTGCCTTGGAACCAGTTGAATACGGACTGAAACCTCCACAAATTGTGAGCTAAATAAGCCTTTCCTTCCTTAATTTTGGGTGTCAGGTATTCTGTCTCAGCAATGAGAAAAAAGTAATCAAGACAGTTGTCTGGACTTAAATCCCCTAAATTTCAGATTCTTCATCTGTAATGTGAGGGAAATTCTCTCAGGACAGTAGAGGAATCCACATTCCTTAAGTGTAGACTGTGCATAACAACTTCCTTCCAAAGAATACAAAAAAGCAAAACAAAACAAGACAAAACACTGACTAACTCACAGTGGAGAAATTGTATAAACCCTGCCTTACAGTTAATACCATTAGTGATGAGTCATGTATCCTTGATACCATGTGGTTAGAAGGGTACTTTTGCCCTGTGATCCTCCTTCCAGAAAACCCGTTACCACAGTCTTAAGAGAAAAACATTAGAAAACCCCAAACTGAAGGACGTGGTACAAAATACCCTGGCATTTCAGCTGAAAGGGAAGAAATTCCTTCTGTCTTTTCCCATTGTGAAAGCTATAATGTATTTATTTACTACAGGCTGTTAGAGAATTATATATTGTTCAAAATATGCATTCCCACTGCAATGATCGGGTTTGGCCGTGTGACTTGCTTTGATGTATGGAATGTGAGCAGAAGTGACCTGTTTCCTTCTAAGCTTCTACCTTGCGCTCTTCCTAGTCTCTCTTCCCTCTGAAACCCCCATGATGGCCTCTCCTGCAGTCAGCCCGGATCCTGGAGTGGAGGCAGTAAACCCCAAGTGGCAGCCAACCCAGAATAGACTGGTAGCATGGGAGAGAAATAAAGGCTGTTGTTGTAAGCTGCTAACACCCTAGGGCCAATTTACAAGAACATAACTGACCTTAGGCGGAGCACCTAGCAATACTGAAGCAATGAAGTCCATGCCTTTTGCCTTCCTGTTTCCCTGCCCTTCTCGTTCCTCCCCCACATTCTCCCTTCTACAAGTCGGGTTACACTAATTGATTTCTGAGTTCTCCTCACCCCAATTCCTATCTTTAAACATCCAGCTTCTCTTTTTGAATTTGCTCTCAGCTGCTTCCAACCTTCTTATTTTTCTGGAGTTTTCAGCCAGAAGCACCTGTGTGTGAGAGTAGCTCAGATAGAATCCCTCTGCCTTGCCCTTCACATCAGGCACCTCAGGGTCCTGATGGAATCAGATTAAAACTAAGAACCAGAAACTCTTTGAATGGAGAAAGAAACCACCACGAGGGACATTAGAGATGTTTTTAAAAGAGATTTGGAGCTGATTATAGTCACTAAGTCTCATACTTTCGTTTTGCTTTTAGCATCGGCTGTCTCCTGAATCACTGCCCAGTTAGCAGCTGCAAGTCTGCTCCAAAATCAGTGTGGCCAATTCTGCAATTCTTGTTGACTCATCCAACCTTCACGGACCTATTTAGGCATCCAAAGTGACTTAGAATGTAGATTCTCTCTTCCTGAAAAATCTGTACCTGATATAGTATGCACAGGGAAATGAGAAGAAAGGATTCCTTTTCATTTGGTATAATTCCAGTTTCCCATATATGCAACTTATATGGGGACATAATATAATCAGGTTCTCAGCCTGCACAAAATCAAACTATGCAAGCACTTATCTTCCCAGGAAGTGAATGCCCACAGCACAAAGCCGGAAGAATCTTTGAAGACGTGGTGCTGTCAGCCAATGACAACATAAGCAGGTGTTCTGAGGGTAGACACATTTCACAGCAGCTTCAAGATTAATTCACTGGCACAAATAACAAGTTGCTCACTGTCATAAGGTAAGCAGAGGCACAATTTTTTTCCTGCCCCCGGTAAAAAAGATTGAGGAGTTTGGCTTTCCTTCTCAATTTCAATCTTCAAATTCATGTTGCCCTCTAAGGAGATCATTTATCTCTCTCACCTAAAGACAGAGAATATGTCTGCCCTGGATGAAACTCAGGGCATCTGGGAGAGAATCAGTCTGAAAGACACTTGATTGTTCAGGCATATGATGTACTTCTTCCATCAGAGGTCCTATTGGTACAGCTGTGGTGGGGCCTTAAAGGAGATTGTCAGACTGCGCATGGGTAGAATACAGCAGTGGGAAGAGGAATAACATAGGGTTTCAGAAAAATGCAAACCAAAAGGTGTGTGCTTTTTGTTTTCTAGAAGAGAATCTTGAATAGAATACATGTACTAGAACAAAAACTAATTTTACAGTAGTCTTCCTTAATTGTAGCTTCTCTTTGAGTGGTTTCATTTACCTGTGGTCAACTGTGGTCTGAAAATAGTAAATAAAAATCTCCATATTTTGCTAGAAGAAAACTGTGTTCCTATAATTTTATTATGGTATATGGTTATGATTCTTCTATTTTATTATTAGTTATTGTTGTAATTATCTTAGTTTACCTAATTTATAAATTAAAATTTACCTTAGGTTTGTATGTATAGAAGAGAATATACCACATATGGTCGTTCCTTGGTATCTGTGGGGTTTGCTTCCAGGACTTCTTGAAGATACCAAAATCTGTTTAGGATGCCTTAGATGAAATGGTATAGTACTTGCATATAACCTACAACATCTCCCATATGCTTTAAATCAGTTTTAGGTTATTTCTCTTAATACAATATAAATAATATGTAAATAGTTGATATAGTGAATTATTTCAGAAATAATGAGAAAGAAAACATTGGGACATCTTCAACACTAATGCTGTTTTTTGCTAAATATTTTCAGTTTATGGTTGGCTATACATACAGATCTGACTGTATCTCAAATACTGCTGCTTGACTATAGAGAGCTCAGTACTATCATCTGTTTCAGGTATCCATTGGGGTCTTGGAATGTATCCCCTGAAGAATAAGGGGAGGTTGCTGCATGGTTCAGAAAGACAGAAATGTGTCCAATTTATTTTGCTACAATTGACCATTTGATAATATTCAGATAAATCTGATAAACTTTATCATAAATGTTACTAAGGCCCAGTAATAGAGCTCTTTTAGTTTAGTTTAGTTTAGTTTAGTTTAGTTTAGTTTAGTTTAGTTTAGTTTAGTTAGGTTTTTCTGTGCTGGTGCTCAAACTTAGGGCTTTGTTTATGCTAGGCAAACACTCTACCATTGAACTATACCTCAACATCTGTAGCTTCTAAAATGCTAGTCAGGCAATTGTCACAATTCTGTAAGCATGGTACAGAATTTCTTCTTCCGTGAAGGTCAAGAAAGGGGATGAAATGAGGATAATCGGTGGGGTAATCCACTTAGGATACACTGAATTGCTTTGCAGTTTTGCTTCATTCAGCAAGTTGCTCCAAAATTTTTCTGATCTCACCATGGAAAAGCTGGTTGATTGTCATAGTTCTATTTTTTTCTAATTTCTTCCTCACTTGGGCTTTGAAAAAGATTGCTTGTCTTTAAATCTATTGTACTTTAAATCCACTTTTAAAAATTTATAGGAGCAAGGACCAGTTTGCTAAACACTGTATGCCTCTTTATGTATAAAGCTCACAATACTGTATAAGGATCTTTAAAGTTACATTTTTGAACATGACATATTATCATCTTGAAGTCAAACAGGAAGGCCATTTATTAAATATTCTGATCACCTATGCAATATCCAGAGTAAATAAAGAGAAATAATTAAAAATATGTCAAACATAATAATAAGAGGAACACTTACCATCAAACAGATGCTTATCATCTTAACAATATGAGACAGAGGTTAAGCCCAGAAAGTACATGTGAACTGAGAAGATAAAAGAGTACATTCTTAAAACACTGAAAGGTAGATTAAAACACTGAAAGATAGATCTCAATTCTTTCAGAATATATTGGTCCATATCTTCTTAGGACTTGACAGAAGATATTCATAGGGTCTAAACTAAATATATCAGCTTCCTAATATAGTGTATGTTTGTGAGTAGGTTATTCATTTAAAAAACTTTATTATTTGAAAAACTTCAATATTTAATATTAGCATTTTATTTTAAAATATAGGGTATAAACAAAGAACTAATAGCCAGTGATAGTTGTTTGAGCCCTGGCTAGCCAAGATCTTTGAACTGATAATGGAGATGGAAAATTAGGCTGACATTTGAGGGATATGGTGAATACATTCTTTGTAGGAATGGTACTTTATACTTCTTGAGAATATTATTTATTTTCTTGTATAGTAAGCCTAGATATTCTATTTGTAGTTTCCAGATAAGGAAGATAATATGGAAATTATAAATACTAAACTATAGAAAACATTATTTTCTGGACATTTGGATTAGACTATCATATTAATCATATCACAGGACTGACCTGTAAATCTGTTTAAATTAAATATACATATTTTATTAGTAACTTGCTTCAATGTTAAAATATGCTTTTTCATACTTGCTACCCTACCCAGACCCTCAAATAGAATCAGGACTTTTTTATACATTCTACCAGTATTCTTAAGTACTACTTATGTTAATTTAAAATTTGTGTTTTTGTTTTATCAGAATAGTAATCACTCAATTTTTCACCTTAAGAGCTTCTTTCCATTCATGGTAAAATGATCTTCTTTATGTTTGTTTTAAGCTTGTGACAAATTCTTTAAATGTTTCAATATGATTTTTGATGGTTTTTTCTATTTTCATAAATTTTATTTGTGTAAATAAATGGAATGAAATGCTGACTGGGGTTTCCCAGGAATGATTTATATTTGCTTCTTGGTTGTGTTAAAGTCATCAAATGAGTAACTCCAAATTAGCAAGGTGTCAGTACATCAAATACAAAATGGGGCTTTAAAAAAGCACAAGTTAGGGAGTAGCATCCAATTGTATTCTACAGTGACAAACATTTTTGTTAAGGAAAATGTCTATTGTATGGAAGATGAGGGATAAGAAGTATAATCTGGAAGGAAACACATGAAAGTATTATCTAAACTACTCAGTATAAATTTGTGCAAATTTGGGGATTTCAGTGAGGAGAAGAAAAATGAAAGAGGAATTAATCAGAAAGGAGAAGTAGCCAAACAATATGGCAGACGACTAGAGACCAGAGAGAGAAAAATCAGTAAGTAATTCTTAGATAGTGGTATTATTGAAGGAGTTTTAAAAAGGGGATCCCTTAATATTATTTTAAGAACATTTTCTCTGCAGTTTTTGTGCTGTAACTTTCTCCTTCCACTGCCATAAAACCAGAGAAGTCATCTATACAAACAACTGACAGAGGTGTTACAAAATCACAAAAAAGGCTTTGGTTGATTTTGTAAAAAAAAGGGAAAAAAAAGTCTGATTTGTGAAAAAATGAAAGGAATAATTCCTGGAGATGAGATAAAGAATTTGGTGAGCAGACAATGAGAATTTCTGGGGTCCATGAAAACATGTTTAATAGATATTTCTCAGAAAGTAGGATGGTGATGAAAGGGCGTATTTTATTTCCTGAAGGTGTAGGCGGGGTTGAATAATTTTACACCAATCTTAAAAAATAGGATAAACTTGGCTGACATTTGGGATGCAGTTATAAGATGAGAAAATGTTATTATTTTCATTTCAAAGTACAGAGACTGAGACATTAAAAGTGTTAGTGGCTTCTAAAGGCCATCCATAAGTGAGAAGTAGAATAGAGCTCAATCTAGATCTCATGACTGAAGTGCAGTTCATGATTTGCAGGTACAATGGTCAGAACTGTTCATGTTTGGCTGTTCACCCATATGTGATGCTGGGCATGTGTCTCGGTATCGCGATGCTTTGTTTTCTTTTCTCTGTAAGGAAGAAAATAATATTATTCCGTGTTTTGGAAGATTAAACCAAAGCATTAAGTATGAATCCTGAAACCCAGTGAACATTCAGTGAATCCTGCAATTATAATTTGAGAATAAAAGATTAATACTAGTGAACTGATTCGTATTCCTTTCAATTTGTACCACTTCATAAAGCATTTTATAAATACATTTGAGAAGCATTTCTGGAACACCATTTTAAAGCACTTTGGCTTTTCAGCACACATCAATGTCAACCTTATTTATACAGCAAATATATAGTAATTTTTTGTTTGTTTGTTTGCTTTTTTATAATATGGAGAATTGAACTCAGGACTTCACACTTGCCAGGCAGGCACTATACCACTGAGCTGTATCCTTGGCTCCATTTATAGCAATTTTATAAGGACTAGAGGGAAATTTCAATGACTCCAAAGTCCCAGATCTCTGAAATCCTCCTGAATATTATCTCCCTGGGACCTAGTTAGCCTTAATTTGGGCATAATTTTTCATAGATATCTCACAAACTGAGAAATCAGAAAGAAGAATAGATAGCAGCTCATAGCACAAGAGCCAAACCCATGTAGAAACTTATTCTGTCTCCCTACCTTACCCTAGAAAAGATGTACATTTTATTCTGTTGTCAAGATTTAAATATCAAGGTTTACGACTCCCATGTTTTCTTGAATGTGATGTACATATAGGGTTAGAAATGATGGAAGCACCTGAGAGTGAGTAAAACATCTGAGTCACATGGTAGGTGTGAATTTAACTTTAAAAGGAACTGCCAAGCCATCTTACCAAGTGGGTGTGTTATTTACACGTCCACTAGCAGAGTATGAGAGTTCCAGCTGCTCTGTGTCTTCCACATCATCTTGCCCTGCACTTCTTATTTACATTCCTTATGACCAGTGCTCCTGGGCATATTTTCATGTATTTATTTGCCTTCTATATATCTTTCCTTTTTCTTAGTATTGAGAATTGAAAACATGGGCTTTTGCACTAAGGCACACCTCCAACCATTAATTAACTTGCTAATTAATTAATTTTTGTTATGAGGCAAATTCTCACTAAATTGCTTAGTTGCTCAAGCTGGACTTGAACTTGCAGTCTTCTGGCTTACTCTCCCAGAGTGCTGGGATTACAGTGTGGGGTCAGCATTCTCATTTTATGTGTCATCTTTTATGATGCTGTTAACATTGGCCAATTTTCAATTGGATTGTCTGTCTTTTCATTATTTAATTAAGAGTTCTTTATATGTTCTAAATAAATGTCTTTTTTCAGCAACTTTTATTTATCACCCTAGCATGAGTGTGTATTACATTATCAAATATAAATGGTGAGATCATATTTTATTCCTGAATTTAGGTATTATTCTTCCACTAATAAGATGGTGCCTTTTATGAGGTTGTGGAAGTCCCCTTACATTTATTTTGAACAGGAGTTTATTTGTTAAAACACTTTTGCTATTTTGAACAAGACAAAATTCCTTTAGTGTCACAGGAGAGAATTCAACTGTGACATTTAAATTTCTTTACAGTTTTAGAACCACTGTGTACAAGAGTAGAAGTTGGGGCTTATTCTGTAGTCAAGATCTACTGCTTGCAATGTAAGCAAATTTTGCTTCGAGGAGGAAGAGCGAAAGTTAGTATATGTGCACACATTCTACATTACATACTTCTGAAAAAAGAATGATCACACAATTCTTTTCTAAGTAACACCAATGCAGACATGGAAGCTAGAAAATTCAAGCAATAGCCACTAGAATTGCCATGTATAATAAATATCTTTATTCTTGTTTTGAAGTATCTCCACACAACAGAGGGAAAGACACGTAAAATAGAAAGAAAAAAATATGGAATTTTGTGACAGAATACAGATGTGGGTATATGATGTGGTACTGGATATGGTCAATATGCAACTCTAGTTCTTATAGCTTTGAGGCACTTATCAAAATGGTTATTCCAAAAAACCATGTAGAGAAGACAGATATTTGGAGACTCTTGATCCACACAATACTGTGAAAACATAGGCTAGTAGTCCAAAGGCATGATTCTTGGAGAGCACCTAACTCAGGAGTTTTTGGATGTTACTGTTCTTAGCTGCAAAACATTTTCTTTTGACAAATCTTCTCTATAAAAAAGTCCAGTATGTAATTGCAATGGACCAAATGCTTGTGTTTGCCCATCTAAATTCTTACGTTGAACTCTAAACCCCAGAGTGATGGTAATGGGAGATAATTGAGTAATGAAGGTGGAGCTTTAGGAAAGAGATCAGAGGCTTTATAATAGGGACTCAAGAGCGTTTTCTCTTTTTCTTCAATGTAAGGACACAGCAAAAAGCAGCAGTCTGCAAGCCAAAAAAGAATGCTTGCCAGAACCGACTGGGGTGGCATTCTGATCATGGACTTCTGGCTTCCAAAACTGTGAGAAATAAATTTGTGCTATTTAAAGGGTACTGAACACTTTATACTTTGTTATAGCACCTCAAACTGACTAAGACAAAAAAAAAAAAAACAGTTAAAAAGGACTGCTGTCTCTCCATACTCCATTCCTCCACCCTTGTGGAGACCGGAGGCATTTCAATGAAAAATGATAAGGCTCTTTTTAGCAAAGTTTTAAAACCACTGATCCTACCCACCTTTCACTTTATTAATGCTGAAGTACACAGTGAGGTCAAACGCCTAAGAGACTTGAAGACATATATCTCTTGATCCTTGACTAATATTCTCTTCTGTATCATGTAATACAGAGAGAATATTTATACAGACAAGTCATTTAAACATAATAATTAAAATTAAAACTGCATGGCCGTGTAATATTTTACAAAGCACACCCTCACTTGTAATCTCCTTGGATCCCATTTCCAAAGTAGGAAACTGAGGCTCAAAGAGAAATAACTTACCCCAGGTCACAGAGCTGTTATTTTATAGGTTGACATTCAAGCTGTGCTCTACCTATGCTTCAGCTAATACAGTGTAGACTCTCTGTATCTACATAAATACATAAATACAAATCATACATAAACTGGAGTGCTAAAACACTCCAGATTCAGGTACCCAACTACGGATGATCTATCTCTTTATAGATATTTTTAGGCAGATATTGTTAGACAGTAGTTGGCCGAACAGACAAGAGGGTCCACAACAGCATAATTTGTCCATTGTAGTTAAATAAAGATCTCAGTGTATAATGCATTTATAATTATTTATTCGGTCTCGGATTCAAAGGCACAGGACTTGTATTTCTAGAACAAGACATGACAAGACATGCAGCATTCCTGGTTGCCATGGCCTATGACCCAATGAAAGAGGAAAGAAAATATTCCTTATAGAACCTCCTACCTGGGGTAGGGACCTGGTTTAAATTAAATACATTTCTTTTTAAAATTTCCTTCCCAAGTTTCTTACCTGAGAGAACACTAATCATCTGAAAAGGACAGAAAGATATTTTTTAACACCAAAGTAACCTTTAAGAAAATTCTCTACTCTTTGATGGGTTTTTAAATTTTATTTATATTATATTTTATTACTTTTTTGGCATTCTGTGCCTGATGCTTTGCACTGCATGATCTTAACACTTGAGAATTTATTGAACTGATATTCTTTTCTTTTTGCACAATGTTTTTTATTTCTTCCCATATATCTAATAAACTGCTATTCATCCATCAAGACCCTGCTCAAGCAGTGTTAAGGTGAAGTTTTCCATGACTTCTCCAGGCAGAGTTCCCAGAAAACTCTTCTGGATTTATTTTACCATGTATATTATTTTATTATTGCAACTATACTGACCACTCACCTAAATAACTATTTTTCTTTCTGGATTATTGCAGACTTCTGTCATATTAATTTGTGGTTTTTTTGGTATAATGGTGATACGATATTTTCTGTATACCACCATTTCCCATTTTTCTCCTTTTGACTCAATACAAATTTACCTGATTTCATAGGACCATTCTTTCATCTGTATGTATAGGAGCCACGAACATTGTTAAAGTACATCTTCTGCAAATTATCTTTAATCAATCATAGGGATTGATAGTAATAAGAAATAAAGTCAGCAAGCCAGAGATTGATGACCACAACATGAATCTGTGTTAGTCTAGTCAATCAATTAAACAGCATGTGTTTATCATGTGTCTACTATATTTTTGGCCTTATACTAGGAACCTGAGCATGATAGCTACAGATAATCTCTGCCTGATGTTGCTCACTACCTAGATGCCACTTTTGCCCATATGAAGGACTTAAGATACATCAAGCACATTTTCAGGTTAACTGACAAGTACCAGCTGGTAATTTATTAGCCCCAAATCTATAACAAGAATAAATAATACACAATATCATTTGATTTTAGGGATTTTTTTATCTTTCTGGTTAATACTATATTTCTTCCATTAGAGGATCATTTTGTTGGTATAAGATTTTGCTTCCTGCCAAAATTCAAACAACTTTGTAAAGGAAAACATTAGGCTAATTATGCCTTGTTGGTAGTGAAATACCTAGAAGTAGGTTTTTAGGAAGACAAAGGATGGCAGCAAGAGAGTGTATACAAGAAGGTATTAGCAGGTAGGTAAAAGCTGAAGAGCTACATGCTGAGAAACTGAATGATTTCACAAAGGTTAGATGTAATAACCTACCAATTATTGTTTTAGATAAGCAAAAGTTAAGGTATATTGTTATGTAAGGAACATGTTAAAATTTGGCTATTTCGAATAACTTTCAGAAACTTCTACGCTAATATAAAAGTAAATATATGCAAGAATGAAAAAATGAAAAGATTATTGATGATAAAGTCATTGTGTCAGAGATAACTGAAATATTTAATGATAGGGATAATTTAGCAAAATGCTATTGGTAAGCTTTGGACTATTACAAGTAATGTTCTAGACCAATATGCAATTTCTCAAGATATAGGGCAAAAAGCTATGCATGCTATAATGAGGTACAATTTCAAATTATAAAATAATATGTATATGTGATCCTAGATTTGTGAAAAAGTGCATATATCAGGCTCTAACCATATCTCTGTGATGGTTTGGTGTGGGGAAAATATCAACACTTTTTATAAGGAAATAAGAAAATATTTCTGCCTAACTATATTCTTAGGCATTTTTTAAACTGTAGTTTAAAAACGACTACAAACTTTAAAGGAATTCCAAGCAAGTTATAAAATTTCAATGTACTTTGTCTCATTACACTGGATTATTAGGTATATGCACATAGGAGGAGAATTATATGCACATAAGTGTATCATCCTCACTAAAAGCCCCAATGAGGATTCCAGAAAGAAGAGAAATCCAATGTTGGACAAAGGATCACTGGCTGCAGAAGCCTGCTTGTACAACAACAGCAGACAAACAAACCCAGAACATCTTCATAATTTAAAACATAAAGTGATGTGAGGCTTGCAAGATGAGTAAACTTTGTCATTTGTGTAAAGAGATACCTCTGACAAGGATGTAAATTAAGAAATATCTATCATGGAAACTGCACAGAAATGGTACCAACAGCCAAGATGGATGATATGCAAAATTGAGAAAGGTTCCACATGTAAGTAACATTATATGACCCATGCATGCTTCCATTTCAAAGTCTGGGGAAATTAGTCAGCCTAGTCATGCCACTAGTACAAGCTCTAAAAAGTTAACCATAAAATTTGAAAATAAGATTTCATGAGGACATGTATTCATTATGACATTAAATCAACTTGTACTGCAGTTCACTAAACCTCTTTGTAATTGTCGTATTCCTTCCTCTTCCTTGAACTCTGAAGTTGAGGTCATTTTCTCCTGTATTAGTCTAAAAAAATAGTTCATTGGAGGTGAAAATCTCCTCACATAGCTCTAGGGTTTTTTTTTTTTTATTAAGCTTACTGAGTGTCAATGGGATTATAAAGGATAAGAAAGTCTAACTTTTCTACTAACTTTTAAAATGCCTGCTGCAAGCAGAATCAAAATTAACAAAGGAAACAATTTAGAAACAATACAAAGATCTCTGTGGTGCATTAAGACTAGGAGGAATTTAAATGCCACATGCAAATACCAAATGACATTTACAAAGCACATACCCTGTCTAATTCTTCTGTGAGCTAATATGGTAATTACAGATTTATACTTTCTAACAAAATCACCGTTGAGAATACTGCTGCCAGGAAAATTTCAACCACAGGGGAAAAGCCACAAAGAATTACTGAAACTATCACCTACTTAGACACAAGGTACAGAAGGTTGATTCTGCTAATATCGACTGGCTGATTCTTTTCCTCATTGAGAATGAGTATGAGAACTTGGGTACCTGTATAGAATAAATGTCCTTATTTGTATTGATGTCTCTATGTTTCATGTATCTATCAATCCATCTATCTATCTATCATCTCTGTATTTTACCTTATGTGACCTTCAGTCTGACATTCTGAGCACCAGCTTTGGGGTATGTCTAGTTCATAACCATTTACTAAATCTGAACAATCAAAGCCACACTCTAAAACAGTTTTGATAAATCGAACATACAGTGATAATGGAAATATTCTGAATCCGTGCTGTCCAACACACCAGTCACTAGCTGTGTGTGACTATTGAACCCATGAAATGTGGTTAATGTGATGGAAAAACAGATTTTGAAATGTTTAGTTATTTTTTCACATTTCCTATATTTATTCAGCCAAGAGGTTTTTCTCATCTTCGATTTTTATTACTACATGTTTGCGGTACATGATTACATTCGCTGTAGAGAATTGCTACATATACATAGCACATTTCAATTACTTCCCCTTCTCTCTACCTCCCATTTACTTTTTCAGCTTCAGATTCACTTATTCATCTTATGAGGCCTTATCAAGTTAATTAGCATATATATAGACTGAAAACCAGACTAATAAGGCAAAAAGCATACAAAACATGTAAGACAATTGTACAAAGTTATTTAAATGAAAGTTTACATGGTCAAACTGTCTATTCACTACTATATAGTGTACTATATTATATAGTGTACTATATAGTAGTACTATATACATTATTTGGGTACTATTCATTACTATACTGGATAGTTTAGTTCTAAAATAAGGCAGTTCATAGGATGATAGTGATGAAATACAATCCAAATCAAGAAGCTCCCCTTTGCTTACCAATTGCTTGCACATGAATGAACAGAGCTTCTCTCCTTTTTATAGCATTAAGCCATCCACATGGATTGATGGCAGGGAAGAAAATGGGTAGAAAATAAACAAGCCTCTTGGGATGCTGAAGATTGTTCCTTGAAGGTGAGAAGCATTAGTTTTCTCTAAATATACAGTAAGTAGCAAAATGTGAGGTAATGAATTAGGTGGTAAAATAATGTTTGTTATTTAATGCATTGAATAGGTGCTTCTGTGTAGCCAAATGGGAAATAAATCCAGGCACCTGAACTCTATAGATGTGCAAAAAATATACATTAAACAATTTTCTGTATTCTATTCTTGCCCCTGATTTGTCTTAGACTAAATTTTGGCTATTTGTATATACCCAGCAAATGATATCATGTTGAAAATCAGGCATTTCAAACTTTACTGCTCTTAAATATATAAAATATCTGCATAAAAGTGTCATTACAGACATTTGATTTAATTTTCTCCCTTGACTTCTTTCTCCCCTGCATGACAAATAACTATATGAGAAAGAGCCCCCAGATGTACAAAACTCTAAACACATGAGCTGTTATTTTCTTTCATGGAAAGATTTTAAGTGCTTATCTCGTCTTAAAGTTTAGGAGTACGAAATATAATGCTTATTTCAATGGTCATGCTGTAGTTTTAAGGAAAGCTCTGTACTTACTGGGAGAAATGTGTGCTTTTTGGTCTTGATAGCAAGGAACACTTGAAGAACAAAGCAAAAGGAGCTGCTCATTTGTGGAGACAGTTCCATGCCTCTCCCCTGTTGCATCTCTTCAGGTGTGACACTAAGTACTCTGACTTGTATGATCTTTACAGGACATTTTTACCACAAACCCCTTAGAAGACAGAGATTATGTCTCTTTCCAGAACAAAGACCAGCACTATATTGCCCCGCCCCCGGGTAAGGACTGGAGTTGCTTGAGCTCAGAGTTCTCTTACAGGGCAACCCGTTGTCTGTGTTGCTATCGTGTGGCCTTCTTTGCTCTACCTTATGGCATCTAAAATTGAAAATATGGCCACTGCTGTTTCTGTGAGCAATAAAGCCCTTTGTCTCTGACCCAAGAGTCTCGTGTATCTTCCAACATTTGTAAAAATGTGACAGCCTAATTACTCGTGAGTAGGTTAAATCTCAGACCCTTTACAATTCTAAATATTTACATGTAGCAAAAACTCAGTAACCAACAGTTTCGGTATGATTCATTCTCCTTCTAGCTTCTGTAGCTCTCCATTGTAATTTTATTTTTCTTATTTCTGCCTTTTAGAAAGTGAAAGTCTAGTCTTTCTTATCATCTCAGAATTCACAGAAGATCGTAAGTATTTTGTCTGCATCTTTCCATGGATTTTTAAGAGCAAAGTAAGTTTCAAAGAAGTCCTGAGGCCTTGGCAAAGGGCTGAGGGCAGGGATCCAAGAATGGAATCAGACAGGATATAGGGGCATTCTATAGAATTCCCATAGCTCACTGTAGCAAAAATTGGAGTGAGAATCAATATGAAACAAAGAAGATGGCTTATTATCAGAAGAATGGAAAAATACTAGAAACTATGGCTTCAGAATAGAGTTAGCCATCATAGCAAACAAAACACAAAACAGGGTGTAGTAAAGGACAAAATCTATGGTGTACAAAAAGACAACCACAGGATGAGAAAACATAATTACAAATAATGTATTTTATAAGAGGTTAATACCTAGAATATATAAGGAAAACCTACAGCTCAACAACATAAGAGCAGCCTGACCAAAACATGGAAAAAATGAGAAAAGACCTGAACAAACTGTTCTAATATAATAACTATGTAATATATTAATGGCATATTATTTAACTTTAAAAAGATAGGACATTCTCACCATACTTCAATATAGATGAATCTTGAGGATATTATGCTAAGGGAAATAAGCCAGTCACAAAATATTAAATACTGTCTGATTCCTCTTATATGAAGTATATAGAAAAGTAAAATTCATGCAGACAGAAGGTGGAGTGATAGTTTCTGGTCTTGGAGGACAGGAGAATGCAAATTTGTTACTGAATGGATAGAGAGTTTTAGTTTTGCAAGATGAAAAAAGTTTCAGAAATCAAAGTTGCAAAATAATATAAATGTATTTACCAGTACTGAACTTTATACTTAAAATGGTTAAGAAGATAGATTTATGTTGTGTATACCAACCACAGCTTTTGAAAACACAGAAGGCAGAGAATAATAGAATATCAGTCGTTAAAGTGGAGTGCAGCTCGGGCGTTTACAACCGAGTCTGAAGTGGATTCCCTGCCAAGTCTGTGCGGCTCTTCTCACGTCTTGACACAGTGGGCTCAGAAGGGATGCTCTGGTCCTGCCTCATACACAAGTCATAGTCTGGGAGTCAAACAGACACAATTTCAAAGTATCACAAACGGTTTTAGATGAATAGCATTGCAAACATAAGGTGATTAATCCCTTGTTTAAAATTTTAAAACAGTTTCTAATTTTAAGAATACTAGGTCAGTTCATTCCCTTTATGAAACAGTAACACATTACAGGTTAGGTAGGAGCCCTTTGTTGACCTTGGGAAAGACTTCAGGTAGCTACTGCTGTGCTTTCGACCTAGGATGTCCCTCAAACTCACAAGCTTTCGGCTGGGCTTTTAGACAATGATATGGTCAGTGAATCATCCACTAATGAACTCCACGGCTGAGTGCACTGTTGGAAGGTAAAGGCGGTCACCGGCAGACCTGGAGGGGTGCACCTCCCTCCCCAGCATCTCCTTCTTTCTCTGCTTCCCGGCTGCCGCTGGATAACAGCTCCCCTCGCCGTAGTTCCACGGTGGACCTGGCAGACCACGGACTGAAAATTCTGAAAATGGGAGCCAAGGTAAACCTCTCCTCCTTTAAGCTGCTCATGCCCGGTGTTGTGTCTCCATATGAGAAAATGGCGAAGGCCCCTCCTCAGCACCCGTTTGTCCTTTCTGAGTGAGAAATAAAGCCTCTCAGTTAAAGAACTGAGAATCATAGCGACGTGAAATGGTGTCATTTCCCGGACTTTTTTGCGAGTCGGATCTACCGCTTGAGTAAACTCGGGCCAGTGAGATGTAGATGCAAATGTTGTATGACGCCATCTGAGAAGTGGCCTCAAAGGATAGCTGGCGTATGTGGTGCCATTGTTTATATTTTACCTCATTCCCTGCAACTCAGAACTGGTGATCAGCATGCGAGCACTCATATTGGGTCACAAAACTGAAGGCCACGCTCTAGGAACAACAGAAAA
Source organism: Chinchilla lanigera (assembly GCF_000276665.1). Taxonomy (NCBI): domain Eukaryota; kingdom Metazoa; phylum Chordata; class Mammalia; order Rodentia; family Chinchillidae; genus Chinchilla; species Chinchilla lanigera. The sequence continues at coordinate 9,360,439 of NW_004955420.1, read as the reverse complement.
TGTTAAGAGTTCGTCTCTCTAACTTCATGACGTCTCACATTCATATTGTCTACCTCTGAACTGCTTTATAGGAAAGAGTAAGCCACTATTAATTTGATTTTTTTGTCATTTAACGCTGAAACTACCCCTTACAGATTATCATCCTTATTTGGAGCTTCTCATTGAACTTTCCCACCTGCATCTCAGGAGAATGCTGTGATGAGTTTGGCTGTAACCTTTCCACACTTGTCCTACGGATTGACAAGCACCCCGGAAAACATGTATTAGTACTATGCGAGGTTTCATTTTCATCACAATGTCATTATAGTTTTACATTGTACATACCGTTCTGCTCACAAATTAATCTTTGGTTAAGTATACTTTGAAACATATGCTTTGTGATGTAAAAATATGATATTCAGTCTGAATTCCGTTGAGAATGTTCCTTCAGGGACTATACACCACAGGGGACATGTGAGCATTGTAACAATAATCGTAGTAATGATAACCTTACAAACCAATGTCTGGGGAAGGATGGCTTCTAATTTACATGAGTGTAGAATAGTGATCCCATATTTTTCTCTCCTAGATTTGCTAAAGGTATTATACTGGTTTAATGAGAAAGTTGGATTTGTCCTCTATAAACAGAAATCAAGCCAGAAAGGGGAAAGTTCCTCATAGAGAAAGATCTTCTATTCGAGGAGTTTAAGATGGAGTGATGGGCTGCTTCAGAACAACTGTTTGTATACTACGATCCTCTGACAGTATGAAGCTCCATGAGAGACATGAATAGCAGAACTACTGTGTTGTACAAACGCATCCCCTGCAAGAACCGAGGAGACATACAGTGTCCTGAAGTTGTCATAGGACAGGATGTTGTAGAACAAGTTCATTGCATCTGATTTTTAATTTTCAGAATGGACTTGGAAATAGCTGATTTAACTTCTTTTGTTACATATTAAAGCTAGCCATCCTGATATTTTCCTTTTCCTCCAGTGCTTCTCCTTGGGGTTTCTACAGAATTCCAGAATAATGACAGTTCAGTACTGGACTGCCCCAGACTCTAACACATTTGAAGTTCTCAGTAAATATTTTTTGAATTAATTAAAGGATGAATGATTGACTAGTTAAGGCAGCAAATTAGTGTATGAGTGTCCAGCTTAGGAAAGGAATTTCTTTCTCATGAATTGTCCAAAATTCACCCTTTGCAAAATTCAGCCTTTCTCTCTGTGTACAATAAAGGTATGTTTCCTTTCTTCCCCTTGATTCTAGAAGGATATCAAGCTATTCTAAAGTCAAATGATCATACTTCCCTCAAAAAGCATACATCAGGTTATTTGACCTTGGCTTTCTCCCAGTGGGGAGTTGCTGTCATATTCAAGGGTTATCAATGACTCCAACTCTAGAAATTGATCCATCCAGGTATTATTAATCCAAGAAGATTCTTCTTGAATTAATGGAATCTCGTTGACAATTTAGCTCTTGTATTGGAAAGAAATATAGAGCTTCTTTACTAATGAATGAAGTTATTCAACATACATAATGCCTTGGAGGTTATGTGCATCTAATTACATAAAGGTGACTCTGACATGCCCAATTCTGCTTTTCTTTCACGGTACAGATCAACTCAAATATTATTGCTGGATGACTACTCCACACAGACTTTATTGTCCTTCAGTGTAAAGGGACAGTCACAGCATGTATTAACTTTGTTGTATACTGGGTACTTGGCTACCCGATCCTCTTCCTCACAGAAGAAACCAAGGCTTCTATTACAGTAGTGGTTACTGTTTATTAGGCAGGTTATTGGTGCTTTTGGCTATCATATCATTTATGGGGCTTTACTGTCTCAAGCAGAACCTCAACTCCTATTGCTTTGCAAATGTAAACCAGAGCAAGATTTTTAGCTGCTTTAAACTATGGATTCCCAATTTGTAAAATGGGAGTATAATAGATTAAAGGAGATAGTGCACATAAAGCAAATAATACTGTTTTACCATACAGACCACCTCTGATGGTTGACTATTGTTATAATGATCCATTATACAGAATAAAAACTGAGGCTAAGACAGATTAACTACTTTGACCATGACTGCAGCACAATAGTAGGTGGAGCCACAAATCAAATGCATGTATGACTGAAACAAGAATCTAGTGCTATGTCAAACTCCACCAGTGCTGTATTGCTTCAGTAATAATTAAAAATGATCCATTGTCATTGTTGGCCCCTGCTCAGAATGTAATGAGACCTCATAGACTAAAGGCTGCCTGACCCTGTCAGAGGTGATGGAAAGCTGCCAGGAAGGGACACACTTTGTCCTGTTGAATGTGGCATTGGGAAAGGTCTTGTGCCACTCTGCGTCTAGTGACATAGGAGCTGCTTGGTGCCCCAAATACTGTTACAGTCTTACGAGTTTGCAAGGTTTCAAATTTATTCCCAAGGTTACTCCTGTTCCTTCCCATCAAGCGTTCTCCATCTGGCCTCCTCCTGTCCCAGTGTCTTGGCAACTTGGAACGGCTCTGCCTCCTCAGGAACATGATGCCAAAAGGAGCTATTCCTCTGGTCAGCCAAGTAGCAGGCACTTCACAGATTCACTTATGACTAAAAGATTGCGACCCATTTCTGGGCATTGTGTGCTTGGTATACATGCTCAAGCCCACATCTTCCTGGTTCCAGAGCTCCAGACTTATCCACACCATTGTACTGTTTCTAGGAAGATGGGGGCAAGAGCACAAAGCAGGTTCATATAATAATGATTAGATGGTGAGCCTGCCCACAATGGAAATGTTTCCTTCTTTTATTGGGATTTGACTTGTGCTTATCAGCTTCCCCTGGCCGTCACTTCTCTTCTTAGCTTCCTTTCTCTGTTTCCTCTTCCCTCTGAAACTGAGCCTTCCTGGGGTAAAGCTAAGGAGTGGCTGAGCCACGGATCAAACCCAGGCTTTCACATCTCAAGCTGAGTGCACTGGCCAGAGATCTGCAAAGTGAGTGTAGATTCAGTGTGATCCATTGAGGTTTGGCAAGAAATTACTAGACTATCTATATTTTAATTTATTTAAAATTTATATCCCTTTTAAGAAAATGTTAATGCAACATGTTATAGTAGTAAAGGATATGTAACTTATAAATACATACATGAATATTAGAGAGTGCAACTTTTTCATGGATAATGTTGCATAATTTTTAAAAGTTTTGGGGATTTTTCTACATTGCTGTTTGTGTGAGTCAGATTTCTGTTATTATAACAAAATACATGAGATAATCAACTTCCAAAAACAGAAAAGGTTTGTTTTGGATCACAGTTTTGGAAGTTTCCATCCATGACTTGGAGAACCAATTGCTTTTAAGCGTCTGGTTGTTGGGGCGGGGACAGCATACCATGGAAGATCATGGCAGAGCAAAATGATCTGCTCCTTGGCTGAGAAGCAAAAGAGAGAAAGAGAATGGGTAGAGGCTCACTACCCCCTTCAAGGGCACACCCCAAATTAACAGCAGACCTCTAACTGGGCCCCAGCCATTAATGTTTTCACCACCTCTCAACAGCTCCAAGGTGGGGCCCGAACCTCTTAGATTCCTCCTCACGGACCGTTCAGTATCCAAACCTTAGCAAAGCCTCATGAGCACTAATGTACATGTAAAGCACTTGGTAGCTTTGTCAAATTCAAATTTGGAGTCAATGAACCTGGTGCAGCTAAGATTTTGCAATTTTATCAGACTCCAAAGTGATATCCATGTTTTTGTCTGGGGACCACACTTTGAGTAGCAAGGGTGTCTGTGGCACACGTTCTCAGTTTTCTGTTATGGGGCCACGTGGAGTTACAGCGTGTACCACCATACTCAGCTCAAAAATGTGTCTATTGAAGAAAATTGGTACCATACCTGCATTCTATTACAACTAATAAGACTGATGCAAAATCACATTAGGGGTTCTATTATTTTAAAGCAATCCACATGACAAATTGTTCAGTTTTAACATTTATTTAGGGTAATATTCCAGATTGAAGAAAATAACAATTTCAAAGTGACAAAGGGACGTGTTAGTGTTTGAATTCCAAACGCAAACACTTCAGAGATCCCCTTTTCCTCCTGTTTGCATCCCCGCCTCTCTCTCTACATTGTGTGTCCAGCTTAGTAAAGCATTGTCTTCCCATGAATTGTCTGACGTCCACCCCATCACTTCTAAATTCAGCCTTTCTCTCTGGGACTGAGGGAGGTAATGGGTCTGTACTCATGGATCCTTAGCAGCTTCCTTCCAGCTAGTTCTAGGGAGTGAATAGAGCTGGAGGCATTTAACATAACTGCCATGGAGGCTTGGGTATAGGTGTTAGAGGGTGGCTGGAAGGCATGGCAATTACCTTCCAGCTGAGGCAGTGCTAGGAGAGCATGGTTACTGTGTGCACTTTGTCTAGTTGGGATTATGTATACCCAACCTTGGGGGGTCGTGTCCCAGAGTCACTGCAGAATGCAGGAAAGGCAGGTGCTCTGTTTTGGAAGCAGTGGTAGCCTCTTAGACAAAGGTTTTCTTATTTGGTTACTTTTTATTTTATTTTAAAAGCTCCTTGCTACTTTATTTTGCAAAGAAACAATGTGTTGCTTTGAATTGACTGTTTCTTTCTTGGGCAGGCTAGGAATTCATTTCATTGAAGCAAAAAGGGCATATTTGTGAATGGCCCTATTTTGTAGCTGGAGGTATTTTAGGAATCCAGAAATGGTTTAAAGGACAAAAACAGTGATTTTTTTTTAAAGGATTTTGTTGCTTTGAAAATCCAGTGTATATGTATTTTGTACACACTGTATGAAAAATTAAAAATAAAATGTTTTTAAGAGTGATAAATTCATGGCAATATATAGAAGTAAATATTTTCATAAAGTTTTAACCTCTCCACTTTGAAGTCATGTATGGATTTTCTTTTTTTATAAAAATCACTTTAATTCACACCCTTCATTTTCTCAACTCATATAAGATATTGTTTAATGCACTTATAATGTACTTTAGCCAGTGAATTTATATTTTATTCTGTATTTGACTTCCAATATTATGCAAGTATTATTCTATTTAATTTTTCATAGTTTTGTTATTCCACATTTTTAGAGGGTCATGTTAGATTCCTACAATATTTCTTGTGCAAATAAAATATCTCCTAGTTGCTCAAAATACAAAGGTAGAGGTGAATGGGCTGCCCATACCCCCAAGAACTCATGCATTGTGAGTCGTTATTAGTGTTTGTATTCAAGAATTCCTTTCTCTGAATCATTACTTCTCTTGTTCATATACTTTGTTTTTTCACTTCTTTACTAGTAAAAACTATGGTGAGAATATACACAGACTCATCTTTACAGTATATTTCTTACAATTTGCTCTAAAACTATACCTCCAGAAAGCTGCTGTGGCTCTGGATCCACAGAGAGGACATCCCATCTGAGGTGGTTGCTTTGTTATAGACCAGGCATCAGAAGGTACCTCCAATGCAGTCAAGATTCAGAGTTCAATAGCCTTGTGGGTCAGTGATCTAGTTACCTTCACATGACTTGTGAAGACTTCACACTCTGATATAGTCAGATGCTTCTGAACTAGGAGCCACTCTGTATAGGTTTTATGGCACACAGTATGTAGTTTCTGGATAAATAAGTGAAGCTGGCACAGAACCTATGCTACTGTAGGGTCTTGGGGACATGGAAAGCTCATCTACATCAGAAGAGGAGAATTCACTGTTCATGGAAATTTTACAGATGGTTGCCTCCTGTGTGGGTGTAAGGAGCATTTTGGCTCACTAGCATCAGAGAAAATGAATACCCTCTGCCTGCCCCTGCCCCTGCCCCTGCCCCTGCCCCTAGAAAACAACAGGAAAGTTGTTCTGTGTTCTGCGCTCAGCAAGGCCTTTTCTTTGGTCACTTGCTCCTGTATCCAAAGCCTTAGACAGAGGATTCTCTCTGGCACTTGCACAGCTGACGCATGTCTACAGATGAACTCTGTGTGGTTTCTGCCTTCGGCTTATTTTGTTCTCGATTCCTGTTACACTGTATTGCTTTAGTTAGTCTATTTTCCCTTCTAGATTCTTATCTGCTTGAGAGCAAGGACCTCTAATTTCAGTGTCTGACCTGGTACTAATAGGCTCTCAATAAGTGTTTGTGGACTACCTGAATATTGAACAAGACTCTGGAAAGTAAGGTTTCATGCTGCAAAGACAGATGGAGCTAGAAGGTCTTTGTACACTCGATAATGACAGTTAGAGGGCTTCATGCAGCCCTCAGGAAAAGTGAAGGATGCAGTGTGGTGCATGCTGGGAGCCAGGGGAGAACCAGAGAGAGCAGCTCCTGGGCAGAGCTCTGGAGAGAGTGCAGAGAAGTTCAAGACTCCTGTAGTGGTTTGAGGAAGTTGAAGTTAGCACTCAGTGGATTGAGGATCTCAGGAGGGCAGATCAGTGAAAGTGCACAGGATGAGAACCACAATGGCAATACATATTGTAGGTGGCCAGGATCCACTGGAATTATCCCCACAGGAATAAATGAAGTTACTGTTATTTGCTGACCATTTACCTAGAGAATCAATGTCGAGTGACGTCCACAAACAAAATCTCATTCAACCCTGCAAAATCGTCAAAATGACAGTATTATCATGCAGATGAAGGAACTGACCCTCAGAAATACAACTATAAAGTATCAGATCTCAAATTTAAACCTAATCCCTATGGCTCCAAATTCAAAGCTATTTTCACTGCAACACATCTTCCTGGCTAATCCACTTGAAACACATCACTTGGAGAAGATGGTGAATGCTTCTGTCTTGGGAAACAGGTGCACTTTGCTTCTTAGTGTTAGAGAAAGTACAGTGGTATCTCAGGGGCAAGAAACCCACACCCTCTCAGTGTCCAGTGAGTAGTGGCTCAGAACTGCAGGTGTGCACTCGTCTATCAAACAATATAGTCTCTATGTGAAAGTACTCTTCTTAAAAAGACATGCATTTTATTGTAATCTAAGGTTTCCCAGTTCATATCATATTATTTGTTAGCTTAAATTTATCATTAAGATGACATTCTTATCTTTTGAATGTAACCAATTAAGGCTTAAATCACTCAATCTCCTATGCTAATATCACCTTTTCCTTCATGTTATATTTAGCTCTTTAGCAAAGATGAAAAGTTTGTTTAGAAAGTGAAATTGACAGCACCCTTACTCATTTCAAAATTTTCTGGGTACCACTGTGAAAAGGTTTGTTGCCTGAAGAGAAAATTAAGAAAGTAGTTTCTGGGGCTGGGGATTTAGCTCAGCGGCAAAGCGCCTGCCTGGCAAGCGCAAGGTCGTGAGTTCAGTTCCCGGTACCAGAGAAAAACCAAAAACAAAAAAAAACAAAAACAAAAACAAAAAGAAAGTAGTTTCTGTTTTAAGACCACTCATACAAAAACACTGAAATAAGAATTAAACAATACTTAGTACAACTATAAATACTATGGCCATAGTACTTCAAGGAAACAATTCGTCCCAGTGATACATTGGAATTCAGGTTAGAAATAGTGACTATCATTTTAGGGGCACCTTGAACTTTAGAGATGTGAAAGATTTCAAGAGGTAGTAATGACTGGAAATAATGGATCTACCATATCTTGACTGTGAGGCCCTTTGCTATTCTTTTGGTATTGTAACTCAATGGCTAAAAGGCAGAGTGAAGCCAGAAGTTACTGTGTCTTAGTCCTGAGTTCTGCCACTTACACTGAATAAGTCACTACTTTGTGCCTTAGTTTTCTCATCTAAAATAAGGATAATAATACCTACATTTCAAGGCTGCTATTAGTAATTGAATTTATCAAAATGTGCAAAAAGTATTTGAAGTATTGCCTGACACATAGTGTTACATAAGCCTTAGCTTTTATCATTCTCCATGCCTTAGTTCCCTGATGTCCGCAGCAGAGATAGTGATGATGACACCATGGATTAAATGAGATTGTTTATGTTAAGTACCTAGCACATAGTAAACATTAAACATCAGTTCTCTTCCTACTTTCTTAAGAAAAAAATGCCTCCTCAATTTAAAAGAGAAATAATGTGCACACAAAAATGCTAGCTTAAGTTTCAGAAATTGCCATGGTTAAGTTTAAGAAATTTGTGACTTTACCAGTAAAACATTTGGCTCAAATTTTGCTGAACAAAGTATTATTTGTGCCCAAGTTCCAAAAGTTATCAACTTCCCCAAACTGACATGGCAGTTTCCACATTACACTCAGTGAAGCTCATGAAGAGGCTTATTTATAATGCCATCATTTCAGAATAAAGCAATCCTATCAATGTCTATAAAGCTTTGCAATACTCATTTCTTCCACCCACTCTAACGACTTTAAAGTCTGTAAGCTTGTCAAGAAACTGTTGTTTTTCATTTCACTTTGGAACTCTCCCTGATAATAAATGAGAAGGCCTACATTAAAGGGCATTTATAATAACAGTAATAAAACACTCATACATTTGGAGACAAACCAGCTTTAAAAATGAGTTTTGGCTGTAAACTTATTCTTTCACATTAGCATATATTTTGAGCAGGGGTTCTTACAAAAGCATGCAAATGTTTGAGTGTGGGCAGTAATATTTTTTAAAATAGACCATCTTTTAGAACAATTTGGAGTTCACAGTAAAGTTGAGTGGAAGTTACAGAGATCTCCTATGTGTTCTCTTCCCCTGACGCCTGCATGGATAACCTTCCTAACAATACCCCCGGCCAAAGCATTACATTCATTACAATGATGAATCTATACCAGAACATAAAGGCACTGGAAGTGCACATTAGGGTCCCTTTCTCTTGGGGTCATAGATCCCATGACTCTGAATAAATTTGCTATGATGTGAATCCACCACACATTAGTACAGGAAATACTTTTTGTAGAATATTTTCACTGTCCTGAAAGTCACCTGTACCCCGCCTATTCACCTTTCTACCCTCCACCACGCCCTGGGAAACCCTGAAAATTTTACAGACTGCATAGCTTTGCATTTTCATGTAATATAGCTGAAATCAAATCACACAATATACAGTATTTTCAGGTTGGCTTATTTGCCCTTGAGATTTCCCCATGTCTATTTATTGCTTGATACTCATTTATTTTTAGTGTTGATTAATATGTAACTCGGTGTCTTCTGATTCCACAGTGTATCCATTTAGCTACTGAAGGACACTGTGTTTGCTTCCATACTGATTGACAGTTATGAATGAAGTGTTAATGAACACCCATGTTCAGATTTTTGTGTGGACATATGTGTTTTACCTCTTTTGGGTAAATAATATAGAGTGTGATTGCCACATTGTATGGTTAGTATCTTTTGTTTGGTTTCTGCCAAATATTCAAACAAGACATGGGCCAGGGATATAGCTCAGTGGTACAAGCACCTGTCTGGCAAGCGCAATGCCATGAGTTTGATTCCTGGTACCAAAAAACAAAAACAAAAAAATATATAGGGGCTGGGGATTTAGCTCAGTGACACAGTGCCTGCCTGGCAAGCGCAAGGTCCTGAGTTCAATTTCTGGTACTGGAGAAAAACCAAAACAAACAAACAAACAAACAAACAAGACTTAGTAAGAATGGTACCTAGATACTTCCAAAGTACAAATAAAGACAGTGCTTCTAAAGTCGTTTCATGAGGGTAGCACAATAATTATACCAAAGTCAGACAAAAATACCATAAGAAACCATCATGTCATTTCATTTCACGTGGTGTCTTGCTTCCTATAATGATGTTTGGTCTTATTGCTGGCTTACAGGCATAAAACGACACTTACATAACAAGAATACCATTGCAACACATGTGAATAATGTAAGTATAAATTCAGAGAATACACAGATCATGGAGCAATTCCTTTAGGAGAGGGTGTTTTGCATGGCTAACCCGAGGAGAAGGAATCAAATATAATTTCATGAATCACAAAGTTTATTGCCCCATGAAACAATTGTCTTTAGAGGTATGGAACCAAGAGACCATGAAATGAAACTTTTAAAACCTTGTTCCAAAATAAACCTTTCCTCCCTAAAGTTGATTTTCTCAGGTATTTTGTTACAGTGACATAAAATGACTAATAGAGATGTATATCCCACATCATAGTAACTGAGGAAAAGTTGAATACACTTTCTCCAAGATATGGAATAAAATAAGGATATTCACATTTATCACCTCTATTCAACATGGTTCTTAAAGCAATTAGGCAAGAGAAAGAAATGAAAGCATCTAAAGAAGACCTAAGTTTTTAACTTTGAATAAATAATAAAGAGCGTGATCGACACATTGCATGGTAAAAATATCTTTCATTTTGTAAGATACCACCAAAAGGTCTTCCAATATACCTGTACTATCTCACATTATCACTAGCAATGAATGAGAATTTGTGTTTCATCACATCCTTATCAGCATTTACTATTGTCATTGTTCTGGATTTGGACCACTCTAATATATGTATAGTGATATAGTGTGGATGTCAGATTATCATCGTTCACAAAAGACATGATTTTATATATTAAAAAAACTGTTAGAACTAATAAATAACTTAGTAGACTCATAGGATCCAAAGTCAAAATAAAAATTCATTATAAATCAATTTTGCTAAAAAAATTTAAAAAGCAACCTTATTCACAATAGCTGTGAAAATAAAATATAGAAGATAAATTTGTCTAAGGAAATGAATGATCTCCATAATGAAAATTACAAGGAACTGATGAAACTGAAGAAGACTCAAAAAATGAAAGGACCTATATTCTTGGATTGGAATGTCCATAGTACATCAAGTGATTAACACACTCAATGCAAATCTCATCAAAATACTAAAGGCATTCTTCACAGAACTAGTCAAAATAGTTCTAAAATTCATATGGATTCACAAAAGACCATGAAGATACAAAGTAGTCTTGAGCAAAAAGAACAATCCTAGAGGCATCATAATACATAACCTCAGAACATACTACAAAGATGTAGAAACCAAAATGGTGTGGTACTGATAGAAAACAGATAGGTCAATGATACAGAAAGGAGAGCCTAGAAATAAAATCCACACATCTATAAGCAACTGATCGAACCAAGGTAACAAAAAATGCACTGGAGAAAGGCTGTGTCTTCAGTAAATAGCGCTGGGAAAATTGGATGCCCATATGCAGAGTACAACTAGACCCTTAGTTCTCACCATAAATGAAAAATAACTCAAAATGGATCAATGATCTAAATAGAAGACCTAAAATTATGAAACCAATAGAAGCAAACATAGGGGAAAACACATAAGTACAGGCAATAAAATTTTTTGTGTGTAAGATCTCAAAAATATGAGCAACAAAAGCAAAAATAGCCAAGTGGGGTTATAGTAAACGTTGACACTTTTGCACAGTAAATGAAAGAATAGCACAACAGTGTAAAGAATGGGAGAAAATATTGGCAAATTGCTCATTTCACAAGTAATTAATATCTAGAATATATAAGGAATGCAAAACTTGTGCAAAACCACAAGTAATCTGATTTAAAAACTGGCAAATAATCTGAACAGATAGTCTCAAAAGAATAAATGCAAATGGCCCAGAAGTACATATAAAAATGCAACACATTACAAATAATCAGAGAACTGTAAATCAAACATCCAATTGTATTTCACCCTTATTAGAATGACTTTTATCGAAAATCACAACCCACCCCTCCCCCAAAAAGTAAGGTACAGATGATGAGAAAGGGGGACTTTTATACAATGTTGATTAGTACAGCTTTTATGGAGAATTGTAGGGAGGTTACTCACTGTTGAGTATATCCAAAGGGAAGGAAGTCAGTATATCAAAGATATACCAGCACTCTCATGTTTATTGAAGCACTATTCTTGGTAAGTAAGATATGGACTCAAACAAAGTATTCAGCGATAAAAAAAAAATGAAATCCTGTTATTATTTATGGCAACATGGATGGAACTGGAGGATATTATATTGAGTTAAAGATCCAGGCCTAGGAAAAGAAAGAGCATACGTTCTTATAAATATGTACAAACTAAAAATGTTGATTTCATAGAGAAAGAGAGTAGAATTGGTCATAGGAGGCAAGGAAAGGTAAGGGGTGGTGGGAATAGAAAGAGATCAAGTAACAGGTAAGGTAATACAGTCACATAAGAGGAAGAAGTTCTAGTTTTTGACAGTACAGTAATGTGAATAGAATTCTCAACAATTTCTTGTATTTTTATAAAGAACCAGAAGTGAGGAGTTCAGAAATATTCTATACAAAGAAAGGATTAATTAATGCTTGTGGAGACAGAAATGTTAATTACCCTGATTTAAACATTTTATGCTGAATACATGTATCAGGTTATCACACTGTAGCTCATATGTACAATTTGTTTTTTTAAAAGTATGGTACTTTCATAAAAAGAGGCAGATAGGCCAGTTGGACAAAATAGCCCAGAAATAAACTCAAGCATGTGCAGTTAATTAATTTTTAACAAGGGCGCCAAGAAGGCACAATAGGGAAAGAGAGTCTCTCCAATAAATGGTTTTCGAAACACTGGGTGTTCATATTTTTTTTATTTTAAAGAGAATAATAAAAAAAGGAACAATACCAAAATACCAACAACATAGGCAAAAGCAAAACAAAGCAAAAACAATCAGAAATGATATAGGGTTTCAGAACAAAATGATAGGAATTAACAGTGGCTGTTATATTACATATTGCTATCTTCAGTGAAGTTGCTTATCTGGGTGTTCATATTTTAAAGACTGACATTAGGTTTTTATCTTATAATATACACAAATGTAAACTCATGAAATCAAATTTGTCATTCTTTATAGCGGAGTAGTACCCCATTGTATAGATCAGTGACTTGAATTGTGAAACATGAAAGTAAAACTCCTAGAAGAAAATATAGGGTGAATTTTCCTTGATATTGTCTCAGGCAAATAAGCATTGTTAATTTTCTTTCATCTTGGTTTTTCTTATTTTAAAGAAAAAAATTAACAAAATAACAACAAAGATAAAAACTAAAAAACACAAAAACAATAAAAATGATACAGAATTTCAAAACAAGATGATAGGAATTAACAATAGTTGTTATATTACATGCTGTTATCTTCAGTGAAGTTGCTCAGATTACCATATGTAAGAATGCAAGATTGATCAAACAATTGAAGAGAATAAAATTAGTAAAAAATTAGAAATAATACAGAGCTTCACTAAACAAGATGGTAGGAATTCAACAATGGTTGTTATATTGCCCATTGTTGTCTTGCAATTAGTTGTTCAGATTACCAGACATAAGCAGGCAAAATTGGTCAAAAAATGTAAACGTTAACTGTTCATTTCAATAAACCAATAGACAACAGCAGTATAATTATTCCAGCTATCCTTGTGTATACATATATGTGTTTTTCCCTTCCTTCTTGCATTCTTTTCTCCTTTCCCTCATCCCAGTTGTTCCTTTCCTTTGAACAATAAATTATCATCTTGTTTTGAAGTTCTATATCATTTTTATTGTTTTTTTATTGCCTTTAAAATAAAAAAATACACAAGAGGTACTATAGTAAACTAAACGTTTTTGTAGGGCGAAGGAAACAATCGACACAATGAAAAGGTAGTTTACAAACTGGGAGAAAATATTATGAACCCTGCGTCATATTGTTGAGTTTTTAAGGGTCTTTCACATTTTATGTAGCAGTCCTTTATCAGATATATCTTTACAAATATTTTCTAGTGGATGTGGCTTATATTCTCCTTCACTTGACCATGTCTTTTGCAGATCTTAAATTCTAAATTTTAATGAAATCTAGTTTATCAATTCTTTCTCTCACTCATTGTTGGTGTTGAGCCGAAAAGTCATTACCAAGCCCAAGGTCATCAAGAATTTCTCCTATATTAGCTTCCAGATGTTTTGTACTTTTGCATTTAAAAGTCTGTGATCCGCCTATCAAAAAAAGGACCTATGATCCATTTTGGATTAATTATTATGAAAATTGTAGGGTAAGTGCCTGCCTAAACCCATTTGCTTGTGACTGTTTCACCTCTATGTCTAATATTAAGTCTACAATCAGTCTGTTGCTATCTGAAAAGTCACTCACAGGGATTTTTTAAAATCGGGATTGCATTAGTTTATAAATAAAGTTGGGAAATGATGACTCCTAGATAATATTAATATTTTCTTTCCATGAGGTTTCTTTGATTTCTCTCATCAAAGCCTTGTTTTGCTGTCATAAAAATCTTATATAGATTTTGCAAGATTTATTCCTAGGTATTCCCTTTGGGGGATCCTAAAGTAAACGGTATTGTGCTTTAAAGTTCAGTTTCTATTGTTAATTGCTGATAAATAAGAAAAAAATTAACTTTCACATACTACAACTTCCTTTAACCTTACTATAATTGCTTGTTACTTCAAGGAGATCTTCATCAATTCTTTTAGATTCTGTGCGTAGACAGTCATGTCTCCTGTGAACAATGGCATTTTTGCCTTCCTTCTCAATTTTTATATCAGTCCCAATTTGTAGAAACTTTCTCTTTCTACTTTTCTCGTATTTTACAATTCTACTTTTATCCTGCCCCTGCCCCATTCCTCCATCTCTTGGTCCCCTTCCATTTGGATAAAATCTATCTCTTTGTTTCCTAAAACCTATCTTTTATTTCGCTCTTTAATTTATTTATACTTTGGCATTCTCATATAAGAGAAATAAAAAAAGATGAGTATTTAAGATTGTGTGTCTGATTCATTTCATTTAATATTATGATCTCAAAGTGCACCTGTTTTCCCATAAATGAATCAAATTTGTCATTCTTTATAGCAGAGTAGTACCCCATTGTATATAAATACCATATATTCTTTATCCATTCCTTTGTTGATGGACATATAGGCTGATTCCAAGATTTAGATATTATAAATTGTGCTACTATAAATGAATGTGAATGTGTCATTATAGACATTTGTAACTCCTCTGGGAAGATAACTAGAAGGAAGACAGCTGGGTAGAATGGTACTTCTAGTTTTAGTTTTCTGAGAAATTTCCATAGTGATTGTACTGGTTTACATTCCCACCAACATTGGAGGAGTTTCCTTTTTCCCATGATATGACCCCATTGTTAATTCTTGGTACTATTTCTTGTGCAATTGGGATTTTGTTCAGAAAGTCCTTACCTATGTTTATGTCTTCAAGAGTTTCACCTATTTTATCATCCTGTTTACATTTTAACATTTAGATCTTTGATCCACTTCAATTTTAGCTTAGTACATGGTGAGAGATATGGGTCTACATGTAATCTTTTATGTCTGGATAGCCAGCCTTCTGAATACTGTTTGTTAAAGAGTCTACCTTTCTCCCGGAGTATGTTTTCAGTCCCTTTCTGAAAGATGAGAGCTGAATGTACTGGAAGTAGTTTCTGCATCCTCTGTTCTGTTCCACTGATGCATGTTTGCCTTTGTGCCAATACCATGCTATTTTTATTACTGTAGTTTTATAGTATAACTTCAAGCCTAGGGTTGTGATGCCTCATGCTTTACTCTTCTTGCCAAGAACTGCCTCTGCTTTTCTGGGTCTCTTCTTGTTCAAAATCAGTTATGGGATTGTTTTCTCTAGTTCAGTGAAGAATGCTATTCATATTTTGATTGTTATTGTACTAAATCTGTGTATCAGTTTTGGGAATATGGTCATTTTGACTATTTTGGTTCTGCCTCTCCAGGAATGGGGATATCCTTCCCTTCTCTGACATTCTCCTCAATGTCTTTTTTCAGAGTTCTATATTTGTTTTGGTAAAGGTCTTTCCATTCCTTAGATAGGTTAATGCCTAAGTATTTAGTTTTTTTTCTTTGATGCTATTGTAAATAACACTGTTTTCCTAAATTCTTTTTTGGTGAGTTCATTGCTATTATACAGGAATGCTATTGATTTTGTGTGTTGATTTTATATCCTGCTGCATTGCTTAATTTGGTTATTAATTTTAGGAGTCATCTGGTGGAATTTTTAAGATCATCTAGATAAAAGATTATATCATCTGGAAATAATAATTTTATCTCTTCCTTTCCTATACCTATGCCCTTTTTCTTTGTCTTTCCTGATTGTTAGGGCTAATGTTTTGAGTACTATATTGAACAGGATTGGTGACAGTGGGAATTCATGTCTTGTTCCTGATTTTAGGGGGAAAGATTTCAGTATTTCTCAAATTACTTCTATGTTAGCCCTAACCATTTATCATAAATGGCTTTTATCAGACTGAGATAAGGTCATTGTACCTATTTTCTTCAGGCATTTTATCATGAATGAATATTGTCAAAGCTTTTTCTACATCTATGGAGATAAACATATGATTTTTTGTCTTTGCTTTTGTTTATGTGGTACATAAAATGTGTTACTCTGTGTATATTGAGCCACCCTTGCATCCTTGGGATGAAGCCTACTTGGTGATGATATATGATCTTTTTGATGATTTATTGGATTCTGTCTGCTAGTATCTTATTGAGGATTTTTACATCTGTGTTCACTAAAGAGATTGGCGTATAGTTTTCTTCTTTAGCTGGGTTATTGTCAGGTTTTGTAACCACCATAATACTAGCTTCTAGGAGTGACTGTGGGAGTATTCCTTCTCTGTCAGTTTTATTAAAGAGTTTAAGGGGTATTAGCATTGTATCTTCCCTGAAGTTTTTTTAGAAATCATCAATGAATCAATCATGTCCTTGACTTTTCTTAATTTAGTAGGTTTTT